>NW_027316499.1:0-13988 GCF_026437365.1 Eucyclogobius newberryi | reverse complement strand
GAGAAAAACCAGCGATTTGAAGAAACGGCGCCGTTTTTACTTCTGAAGATCAGAGTTTGTGTGAGAGACGTTTGGAGGTCCCCAAACCTATTAGTGTCATTCAAGGTCTAAACCAGGACTAAAGCAGGTCTAAACCAGGACTAAAGCAGGACTAAACCAGGTCTAAAGCAGGACTAAAGCAGGACTAAACCAGGTCTAAAGCAGGTCTAAACCAGGTCTAAACCAGGTCTAAACCAGGTCTAAACCAGGTCTAAACCAGGTCTAAAGCAGGTCTAAACCAGGTCTAAAGCAGGTCTAAAGCAGGACTAAAGCAGGACTAAACCAGGACTAAACCAGGTCTAAAGCAGATCTAAAGCAGGACTAAACCAGGTCTAAAGCAGGACTAAACCAGGTTTAAACCAGGTCTAAACCAGGTCTAAAGCAGGTCTAAACCAGGACTAAAGCAGGACTAAACCAGGTCTAAACCAGGACTAAACCAGGACTAAACCAGGTCTAAACCAGGTCTAAACCAGGTCTAAACCAGGACTAAACCAGGTCTAAACCAGGTCTAAAGCAGGTCTAAACCAGGTCTAAAGCAGGTCTAAAGCAGGACTAAAGCAGGACTAAACCAGGACTAAACCAGGTCTAAAGCAGATCTAAAGCAGGACTAAACCAGGTCTAAAGCAGGACTAAACCAGGTTTAAACCAGGTCTAAACCAGGTCTAAAGCAGGTCTAAACCAGGACTAAAGCAGGACTAAACCAGGTCTAAACCAGGACTAAACCAGGACTAAACCAGGTCTAAACCAGGTCTAAACCAGGTCTAAACCAGGACTAAACCAGGACTAAACCAGGGCTAAACCAGGACTAAACCAGGACTAAACCAGGTCTAAACCAGGTCTAAACCAGGTCTAAAGCAGGTCTAAAGCAGGACTAAAGCAGGACTAAACCAGGTCTAAAGCAGGTCTAAACCAGGACTAAACCAGGACTAAACCAGGACTAAACCAGGTCTAAACCAGGTCTAAACCAGGACTAAACCAGGACTAAACCAGGGCTAAACCAGGACTAAACCAGGACTAAACCAGGTCTAAACCAGGTCTAAACCAGGACTAAACCAGGACTAAACCAGGACTAAACCAGGTCTATACCAGGTCTAAACCAGGACTAAACCAGGACTAAACCAGGGCTAAACCAGGACTAAACCAGGACTAAACCAGGACTAAACCAGGACTAAACCAGGTCTAAACCAGGACTAAAAAATGGGAATAGAATGACTTTCTCAGTGGTTCTTAGGCGTCAGACAGTTCTGTTTTGAAGACGGATCACAAACATGTCAATCACGTCTCATAAATGTGTCATCTTTAGACAACAACCACAGACATGTTTGTCAAACATCAACCTGAAGTTTGTCCCAGGTCCAGGTCCAGGTCCAGGTCCAGGTTTAGTGTTTGGATCAGGAGTGTCCAAACTTTTTTCACAGAGGGCGACAGACGACCCGGAAATGTTGAATTTGTCGAATGACAAAATGAATCATTCCAAATGTTGCATGTGACATAGATCCTCCAGCTGAACATTAATATTAGGTTTATATAACATCAAAATGCTTGAATTCTTCCAATTTTACAGTAAAAAGGAACTTTTTGTTGTCTGGACCAACTTAGCAGGAAGTCGGAGGACCATATTCAGCCCCCGGGCCGTAGTTTGAACATGCCTGGTTTAGGGTCCAGTGCTGGTCCTTAGTGCGGTCAGTATTTACCACAATGCATTGCAAGAGTCAGTGACAGGTCTTTAACTGGACCCAACAGACTGAATGAAGCTTTGAAACCAAGAATATGAACGAAACACTCCGTGGAGGGTCAAGGACGATGGGTCATGGAAGAGGGTCTGGGATGGAGGTCAGGGGTCAGGGACCAGGGTCAGGGACCAGGGTCAGGGACCAGGGTCAGGGACGAGGGACGGAAAGCAGGGATGGAGACCAGGGACCAGGGACCAGGGTCAGGGACAGGGGGGACATGAGGACACAACCTGTGAGTAGTTTCCAGTTCCATCTCTGCCTCTGTATTACAGACTGTATCCTGGTGAAGCCATGCCCTGCATTTATGGCCTTCCAAAAATACACAAAAAGGAGGTTCCACTCAGACCCATAGTGTGCAGCACAGATTCCATCACTTAGAATGTGGCCAAGCATTTAACAACTATATTGGCTCCGCTTGTGGGGAATTCGGTACATCATGTGGATAACACGCACAACTTTGTGGATAAAGTGAAACATCTCCAACTGGACCCAGATGACCTCATGGTTTCATATGATGTGGTGTCCCTGTTCACCTGCATCCCGACCTCTGATGCAGTAGCAGCAGTAAGGACCAGACTGCAGGAAGACACCACCTACAGGAAAGGACCAAACTGACACCTGAACACATATGTAAACTGTTGGACATCTGTCTGAACACCACTTACTTTCAATTCCGGGGACAATTTTACAGACAGATTCATGGCTGTGCCATGGGCTCGCCCGTCTCTCCCATAGTGGCCAACCTGTACATGGAGCACTTTGAGAAGAAGGCACTGTCCTCATTCTCAGGCATAGCCCCAAAACTGTGGCTCCGCTATGTCGATGATACTTTTGTAACAATCAAGAAACAAGAGCTGGAAACCTTCTCTGATCACATCAATGCGGTGGACCCACATATCAGGTTTACAAAAGAAGACGCTAAGGAGAATCGCTTGGCCTTTCTTGATTGTTCCACGATCAGAGGAGAGGACGGGAAACTCCAAATAGAAGTATATAGGAAACCTACACACACGGACCAGTATCTGCTCTTTGGTTCCAACCACCCACTACAGCACAAGCTGGGTGTGATCAGAACCTTACAACACAGAGCTCAAGGTGTGCCCACCAGCTCAGAGGGCAAGAAGAAAGAGGAAAAACATGTCCGAAATGCCCTCTCAGCCTGTGGTTACCCCGCTTGGGCTCTCAACAGAGTGAAGAGAACCAAGAAGCAGGACAAAAGGGAAACTGAACAGAGAAGGAAGGGTGTTTCTATCCCTTATGTGTCTGGCCTGTCGGAAAAACTGCAGAGAATTTTTAGACAACACGAAGTCCCTGTTTATTTTAAACCAGGAAACACTTTAAGACAAAAACTGGTTCACCCTAAGGACAAGTTGCCGACTCAAAAACAGAGCAATGTAGTTTATTCGATCCAATGCAGTGAAGAAAGCTGTAAAGAACGGTACATAGGTGAGACAAAACAGCCTCTACACAAGAGGCTTTATCAGCACAGAAGAAATACAAGTTCAGGACCTCAGAGTGCCGTGCATCTCCATCTTGAAGCCTCTTATCACTCGTTTGAAGACGGTGAGGTGAAGGTTTTAAGCAGGAGAAAAGATGGTTTGAAAGAGGAGTCAAGGAAGCTATTTTTGTTAAAAAAGAAAGACCTTCTTTAAACAGAAATGGAGGGCTAAGGTTTAATCTTCCTGTTATTTATAATGGGTTACTGAACCCCTGGAAAGGTAGAGGACCAGGAGTTTCTGTTGAAACAAACAACTCTTTCTACTTCAGGAAGGCTCCGCCCAATGGGCGGGTCTTACCACAGAACAGTATTAATATCGGAGTTCTCGACCTAAATTCTTTTATTGACAATGACTCTTGGATGAGAGTCGAAACGTCTAATTTTTCAAACTGAGTCCAGATGAAACAACTGAAGCTTTTTCTACTATGGAACACGCCTGGACGAATGAGGGATTACATCTCATCTCTGTGGAGATGTAGTAACAGCAGTGGTAGAAGTAAAGCAGTATTAGTATGGAGGACAGTTAATAGTAGCAGTAGCGGTAGCAGTAGCAGTGGTAGTACTAGTAGCAGTAGTAGTAGTAGTAGTACTAGTAGCAGTAGTAGTAGTAGTAGCAGTATAGTATCAGTTCAGTACAGATGCGTATCTCCCAGAATCCTCTCTGTCTCACCTGTCGTCACGGCGTTTGAGGTATTTCTGTTTCTTTTCTGTGTCTCTTCCTCTCAGCGTGACCTTTGACCTCTCCGCCTCCTCGCTCCCGCGCCGCTGATGGCTAATGACACGGCGATCTGCCCCGGGGCAGAGTGGTAATCACAGGCTGTCAGCGCCATAATGCAGTGGGCGTGCGAGGTCAGAGGTCGAGCGCAGGAGGAGGACGAGAGGGAAAGTGTGAAGACGAGCCTCACGTCAGAACCGGAAACATCCTCCTCAGAAACACCTCCAGTACCTCGCTCTCCAGAAGCTCTACATCAGGGTTTCAAGTCTTCTGCTTCACATCGGTTTCATGCGACTGAATCCTTTTCTTTCAGGTGGTTTGGTTCGTTGGTTTTTCATTGGTCGCAGTATAATTCCCGTGTGTTATTAAGCGGCGGCTCGTTGGTGCCTCGTTTAACGGTTTTGTGACTGGAGTCTGGTGTTAAGTTGACACTGCGGCTCTGACACTTTGGTAGAAACATTTTTAAAGCCGCTACGTTTCCGCGCGCCTTTGTCAGATTCACAATTCCTACTTGACGGCACTAAACGGCACTAAACTGGCACTTTGACACCGGCGCGGCGCTCCAGACGCTTTACACCTCCGGCTCCATCCTGCAGCTCGACTCGTGCGGCGGAGAATGGGGAAGAATAATGGCGCTTAATTACTGGGCGGCGGCGCGCGGCAGGGAGCGGCAGGTGCTAACGGCTAATGCTAATAATGCTAATTATGATGAAGACGGAGAGAGAGTGAAGGCAATAGAACTAAAGAGAGAAAACCCACCGAGACGCAAAGATCTCACCTCCAGGTCTAGCACTCCACCAGGAGTCCTAAACCTGGTCTACAACAGGTCTAAACCTGGTCTACAACAGGTCTAAACCTGGTCTACAACGGGTCTAAACCTGGTCTACAACGGGTCTAAACCTGGTCTACAACAGGTCTAAACCTGGTCTACAACAGGTCTAAACCTGGTCTACAACAGGTCTAAACCTGGTCTACAACAGGTCTAAACCTGGTCTACAACGGGTCTAAACCTGGTCTACAACGGGTCTAAACCTGGTCTACAACGGGTCTAAACCTGGTCTACAACAGGTCTAAACCTGGTCTACAACAGGTCTAAACCTGGTCTACAACAGGTCTAAACCTGGTCTACAACGGGTCTAAACCTGGTCTACAACGGGTCTAAACCTGGTCTACAACGGGTCTAAACCTGGTCTACAACGGGTCTAAACCTGGTCTACAACAGGTCTAAACCTGGTCTACAACAGGTCTAAACCTGGTCTACAACAGGTCTAAACCTGGTCTACAACAGGTCTAAACCTGGTCTACAACGGGTCTAAACCTGGTCTACAACGGGTCTAAACCTGGTCTACAACAGGTCTAAACCTGGTCTACAACAGGTCTAAACCTGGTCTACAACAGGTCTAAACCTGGTCTACAACGGGTCTAAACCTGGTCTACAACGGGTCTAAACCTGGTCTACAACGGGTCTAAACCTGGTCTACAACAGGTCTAAACCTGGTCTACAACGGGTCTAAACCTGGTCTACAACGGGTCTAAACCTGGTCTACAACGGGTCTAAACCTGGTCTACAACGGGTCTAAACCTGGTCTACAACAGGTCTAAACCTGGTCTAAAACGGGTCTAAACCTGGTCTACAACGGGTCTAAACCTTGTCTACAACGGGTCTAAACCTGGTCTACAACGGGTCTAAACCTGGTCTACAACAGGTCTAAACCTGGTCTACAACGGGTCTAAACCTGGTCTACAACGGGTCTAAACCTGGTCTACAACAGGTCTAAACCTGGTCTACAACGGGTCTAAACCTGGTCTACAACGGGTCTAAACCTGGTCTACAACAGGTTTTGACCCTTGTCTACAACGGGTCTAAACCTGGTCTACAACGGGTCTAAACCTGGTCTACAACGGGTCTAAACCTGGTCTACAACGGGTCTAAACCTGGTCTACAACAGGTCTAAACCTGGTCTAAAACGGGTCTAAACCTGGTCTACAACGGGTCTAAACCTTGTCTACAACGGGTCTAAACCTGGTCTACAACGGGTCTAAACCTGGTCTACAACAGGTCTAAACCTGGTCTACAACAGGTCTAAACCTGGTCTACAACAGGTCTAAACCTGGTCTACAACGGGTCTAAACCTGGTCTACAACGGGTCTAAACCTGGTCTACAACAGGTCTAAACCTGGTCTACAACAGGTCTAAACCTGGTCTACAACAGGTCTAAACCTGGTCTACAACGGGTCTAAACCTGATCTGCAACGGGTCTAAACCTGGTCTACAACGGGTCTAAACCTGGTCTACAACGGGTCTAAACCTGGTCTACCACGGGTCTAAACCTGGTCTAAAACAGGTCTAAACCTGGTCTACAACGGGTCTAAACCTGGTCTACAACGGGTCTAAACCTGGTCTACAACGGGTCTAAACCTGGTCTAAAACAGGTCTAAACCTGGTCTACAACAGGTCTAAACCTGGTCTACAACAGGTCTAAACCTGGTCTAAAACAGGTCTAAACCTGGTCTACAACGGGTCTAAACCTGGTCTACAACGGGTCTAAACCTGGTCTACAACGGGTCTAAACCTGGTCTAAAACAGGTCTAAACCTGGTCTACAACAGGTCTAAACCTGGTCTACAACGGGTCTAAACCTGGTCTACAACGGGTCTAAACCTTGTCTACAACAGGTCTAAACCTGGTCTACAACGGGTCTAAACCTTGTCTACAACAGGTCTAAACCTGGTCTACAACGGGTCTAAACCTGGTCTACAACGGGTCTAAACCTGGTCTACAACGGGTCTAAACCTGGTCTACAACGGGTCTAAACCTGGTATTCGAAATAGGGTCAAGGTTCATTTTTCCCTTGTCCTCAGGAGCATGTCCTCAGGAGCAGGTCCTCAGGAGCATGTCCTCAGGAGCAGGTCCTCAGGAGCAGGTCCTCAGGAGCATGTCCTCAGGAGCAGGTCCTCAGGAGCATGTCCTCAGGAGCAGGTCCTCAGGAGCATGTCCTCAGGAGCATGTCCTCAGGAGCAGGTCCTCAGGAGCAGGTCCTCAGGAGCATGTCCTCAGGAGCAGGTCCTCAGGAGCATGTCCTCAGGAGCAGGTCCTCAGGAGCATGTCCTCAGGAGCAGGTCCTCAGGAGCAGGTCCTCAGGAGCAGGTCCTCAGGAGCATGTCCTCAGGAGCATGTCCTCAGGAGCAGGTCCTCAGGAGCATGTCCTCAGGAGCATGTCCTCAGGAGCAGGTCCTCAGGAGCAGGTCCTCAGGAGCATGTCCTCAGGAGCAGGTCCTCAGGAGCATGTCCTCAGGAGCAGGTCCTCAGGAGCAGGTCCTCAGGAGCAGGTCCTCAGGAGCAGGTCCTCAGGAGCATGTCCTCAGGAGCAGGTCCTCAGGAGCATGTCCTCAGGAGCAGGTCCTCAGGAGCAGGTCCTCAGGAGCATGTCCTCAGGAGCAGGTCCTCAGGAGCATGTCCTCAGGAGCAGGTCCTCAGGAGCAGGTCCTCAGGAGCAGGTCCTCAGGAGCAGGTCCTCAGGAGCATGTCCTCAGGAGCAGGTCCTCAGGAGCATGTCCTCAGGAGCATGTCCTCAGGAGCAGGTCCTCAGGAGCAGGTCCTGGGACCATCTCCAGACCTTTGTGCTGGTCTTGGTCAGGACCTTCACAGAGGATTTGACCTGGAACATGTTTGGAGTTGATCCAGAGGAAAACCACCCAGACACAGGAAGAACATGCAAACTCCACAGAAAGACCCAATACTAATGTCATTCATGTTGAACCTCTGAACACTGAACCCCTGAACCCCTGAACCCCTGAACCCCTGAACACTGAACCCCTGAACCCCTGAACCACTGAACCCCTGAACCCCTGAACCCCTGAACCACTGAACCCCTGAACCCCTGAACCACTGGTGTGGGGGATTCAGAAGATCATGATAATCACCATTAAATGACTTGAGTTCAGTTATTTCTTTATTAAAAACACAGATTTTAATAAAGAAAACGATCCGATGTTAGAAATCAAAGCAGGATCTGAAGTGAATCCTAAACATCTAAACGAAGCACATCAGACACTTTCATGACCTTTGAACTCTGTCGTCACGACGACTGTGGGAAAACACATGAAACACAGTCGGGTCTAAGTGTGTCGAAGCAGCGCCTCCTGCAGGTCAACTCAGGTCAACTCAGGTCAACTCAGGTCAACTCAGGTCAACTCAGGTAAACTCAGGTCAACTCAGGTCAACTCAGGTCAACTCAGGTCAACTCAGGTAAACTCAGGTCAACTCAGGTCAACTCGGTTCCACTCAGGTCCACTCGGGTCCACTCGGGTCCACTCAGGTCCATTCAGGTCCACTCAGGTCCACTCAGGTCCACTCAGGTCCATTCAGGTCCACTCAGGTCCACTCAGGTCCACTCAGGTCCACTCAGGTCAACTCAGGTCCATTCAGGTCCACTCAGGTCCACTCAGGTCCACTCAGGTCCACTCAGGTCCACTCAGGTCCATTCAGGTCCACTCAGGTCCACTCGGGTCCACTCAGGTCCACTCAGGTCCACTCGGGTCCACTCAGGTCCACTCAGGTCAACTCAGGTCCATTCAGGTCCACTCAGGTCAACTCAGGTCCACTCAGGTCCACTCAGGTCAACTCAGGTCCACTCGGGTCCACTCGGGTCCACTCGGGTCCACTCAGGTCCACTCAGGTCCACTCAGGTCAACTCGGGTCCACTCAGGTCCACTCAGGTCAACTCAGGTCCACTCAGGTCCACTCAGGTCCACTCGGGTCCACTCAGGTCCACTCAGGTCAACTCAGGTCCACTCAGGTCAACTCAGTCAACTCAGGTCAACTCAGGTCAACTCAGTCCACTCAGGTCAACTCAGTCCACTCAGGTCAACTCAGGTCCACTCAGGTCAACTCAGGTCAACTCAGGTCAACTCAGTCAACTCGGGTCCACTCGGGTCCACTCGGGTCCACTCGGGTCCACTCGGGTCAACTCGGGTCCACTCAGGTCAACTCAGGTCAACTCAGGTCCACTCAGGTCCACTCAGGTCCACTCGGGTCAACTCGGGTCAACTCGGGTCAACTCGGGTCAACTCGGGTCCACTCGGGTCCACTCGGGTCAACTCGGGTCAACTCGGGTCCACTCGGGTCCACTCGGGTCAACTCGGGTCAACTCGGGTCCACTCGGGTCCACTCGGGTCCACTCGGGTCAACTCGGGTCCACTCGGGTCCATTCGGGTCCACTCGGGTCCACTCAGGTCAACTCAGGTCAACTCAGGTCCACTCAGGTCCACTCAGGTCCACTCAGGTCAACTCAGTCAACTCAGGTCAACTCAGGTCAACTCAGTCCACTCAGGTCAACTCAGGTCCACTCGGGTCCACTCGGGTCAACTCGGGTCCACTCAGGTCAACTCAGGTCAACTCGGGTCAACTCGGGTCCACTCGGGTCCACTCGGGTCAACTCGGGTCCACTCGGGTCCACTCGGGTCAACTCGGGTCCACTCGGGTCCACTCGGGTCCACTCAGGTCCACTCAGGTCAACTCGGGTCCACTCGGGTCAACTCGGGTCAACTCGGGTCAACTCGGGTCAACTCAGGTCCACTCAGGTCCACTCGGGTCAACTCGGGTCCACTCGGGTCAACTCAGGTCCACTCAGGTCCACTCAGGTCAACTCGGGTCCACTCGGGTCAACTCGGGTCCACTCGGGTCAACTCGGGTCAACTCGGGTCAACTCGGGTCAACTCGGGTCAACTCAGGTCCACTCGGGTCAACTCAGGTCCACTCGGGTCAACTCGGGTCAACTCAGGTCCACTCGGGTCAACTCAGGTCCACTCGGGTCAACTCGGGTCCACTCGGGTCAACTCGGGTCAACTCGGGTCCACTCGGGTCCACTCGGGTCAACTCGGGTCCACTCGGGTCCACTCGGGTCCACTCGGGTCAACTCGGGTCCACTCGGGTCCACTCGGGTCCACTCAGGTCCACTCGGGTCAACTCGGGTCCACTCGGGTCAACTCGGGTCAACTCGGGTCAACTCGGGTCAACTCAGGTCCACTCAGGTCCACTCGGGTCAACTCGGGTCCACTCGGGTCAACTCGGGTCAACTCGGGTCAACTCGGGTCAACTCGGGTCAACTCAGGTCCACTCGGGTCCACTCAGGTCAACTCGGGTCAACTCGGGTCAACTCGGGTCAACTCGAGTCAACTCGGGTCAACTCAGGTCCACTCAGGTCAACTCAGGTCAACTCAGGTCCACTCAGGTCCACTCAGGTCAACTCAGGTCCACTCAGACGTGAAACTCGGACTTTGGTTGGCAGAGGCCGCAGAGGAGGAGGGGCACTGTGGGGGAGGGGCACAGTGGGGGAGGGGCACAGTGGGGGCGGGGCACAGTGGGGGAGGGGCACAGTGGGGGAGGGGCACAGTGGGGGAGGGGCTGTCAAATCTACAGTAGAAGCAGTTGCTGGGCCAGTTTCCTGTCGTCTGCCGAACGGGGGGGCTCTGGGTTTGTAGTTGGTGAGAAACCGGAGCCCACTCCACACAGAGGCGGGGCCACTCCACACAGAGGCGGGGCCACTCCACACAGAGGCGGGGCCACTCCACACAGAGGCGGGGCCACTCCACACAGAGGCGAGGTTGTTGTTGGAGAACTGCTGCTTCAGACACTTATAGTTCTGGGATCTAGCTCGCGACACCTCCTGATGAATCCATACTTTGCCTCTCTGTAGCGCCCTCTGTCTCCGTCGTTGTTGAAGGAGACTTTGGTGTCGCGTGCAAACAAGAGGAGCAAAGGTCCTGAGCCTCCAGTTCTACTGTGAGAAGCCTCAGAGTCTCATTGGACCTGGAGCTCTCACTTAGAGCTCATTGTAACAAAGTTACACACGTTACACTTGACATTACATCTCACTCTCACTGCACTTTAGACTTGGATTAGCACTTTAAGAAGACAATTTCACAAAATTGATTCTAAATATTTATTGAAGTAATGTCTCTTTTATCCCATTGTTAGCTCTGGTGCACAGGGGCCCAGGGCCCAGGGGCCCAGGGCCTTTAATGGAGCCGTCTGGCCTGGAGGGAAAAGGGAGACGGATTAAATTGTTAAATTGGTTATGTGCAATATTTGTTGAAGATGTATTGGTGTTAATGTGGTTTGTGTTTTTAGTGAATTGTCTGTTACTCACTTCCTCTGGTCTTGAGTGCAGGAGTCAAATGGTTCCCTCCAGGAACAAGCTCCTTTTAAAGGTTCCCGGCTGGACCAAGACAGAGGAAGTGTAGGGGAGCACCATGGGGGGAGCACCATGGGGGATCACCATGGGGGGAGCACCATGGGGGGAGCATCATGGGGGAGCATCATGGGGGATCACTATGGGGGGAACACCATGGGGTTAGCACCATGGGGTTAGCACCATGGGGGGAACACCATGGGGGAGCACCATGGGGGATCACCATGGGGGGAACACCATGGGGGAGCACCATGGGGTTAGCACCATGGGGTTAGCACCATGGGGGATCACCATGGGGGGAGCACCATGGGGGGAGCACCATGGGGGAGCATCATGGGGGAGCGCCATGGGGGGAACACCATGGGGGGAGCACCATGGGGTTAGCACCATGGGGGGAACACCATGGGGGAGCACCATGGGGGGAGCACCATGGGGTTAGCACCATGGGGGAGCACCATGGGGGGAACACCATGGGGGGAGCATCATGGGGGAGCACCATGGGGGAGCACCATGGGGGAGCATCATGGGGGAGCGCCATGGGGGGAACACCATGGGGGGAGCACCATGGGGGGAGCACGATGGGGGAGCACCATGGGGGAGCACCATGGGGGGAACACCATGGGGGGAGCATCATGGGGGAGCATCATGGGGGAGCACCATGGGGGAGCATCATGGGGGAGCGCCATGGGGGGAACACCATGGGGGGAGCACCATGGGGGGAGCACGATGGGGGAGCACCATGGGGGGAGCACCATGGGGAGAGCACCATGGGGGGAGCATCATGGGGTTAGCACCATGGGGGGAGCACCATGGGGGGAGCACCATGGGGGAGCACCATGGGGGGAGCACCATGGGCGATCACCATGGGGGGAGCACCATGGGGGGAACACCATGGGGGGAGCATCATGGAGGAGCATCATGGGGGAGCGCCATGGGGGGAACACCATGGGGGGAACACCATGGGGGGAGCATCATGGGGAGCATCATGGGGGATCACTATGGGGGGAACACCATGGGGTTAGCACCATGGGGGAGCACCATGGGGGATCACCATGGGGGGAACACCATGGGGGAGCACCATGGGGTTAGCACCATGGGGTTAGCACCATGGGGGGAACACCATGGGGGATCACCATGGGGGGAACACCATGGGGGGAGCACCATGGGGTTAGCACCATGGGGTTAGCACCATGGGGGATCACCATGGGGGGAGCACCATGGGGGGAGCACCATGGGGGAGCATCATGGGGGAGCGCCATGGGGGGAACACCATGGGGGGAGCACCATGGGGTTGGCACCATGGGGGGAACACCATGGGGGAGCACCATGGGGGGAGCACCATGGGGTTAGCACCATGGGGGAGCACCATGGGGGGAACACCATGGGGGGAGCATCATGGGGGAGCACCATGGGGGAGCACCATGGGGGAGCATCATGGGGGAGCGCCATGGGGGGAACACCATGGGGGGAGCACCATGGGGGGAGCACGATGGGGGAGCACCATGGGGGAGCACCATGGGGGAAACACCATGGGGGGAGCATCATGGGGGAGCATCATGGGGGAGCACCATGGGGGAGCATCATGGGGGAGCACCATGGGGGGAGCACGATGGGGGAGCACCATGGGGGGAGCACCATGGGGGGAGCAACATGGGGGAGCACCATGGGGGGAGCACCATGGGGGAGCAACATGGGGGAGCGCCATGGGGGAGCACCATGGGGGAGCACCATGGGGGGTGCATCATGGGGGAGCACCATGGGGGAGCACCATGGGGTTAACACCATGGGGGGAGCACCATGGAGGGAGCATCATGGGGGGAGCACGATGGTGCTGGAGTCTCTTCACTGGCTCCTGTCCAGTTTAGAATCACATTTAAACTCCTCCTCCTGATTTACAAAGCCATAAATGACATGGCCCCTCCCACCTCAAAGATGCTCTAGAACCATCTCATCCAAACAGAGCTCTTCACTCTCAAAATGCTGACCTTCTGGTGGTGCCAAGAGTCTCTAAAAGCACAGTAGGAGGTAGAGCCTTCTGGTGGTCCCAAGAGTCTCTAAAAGCACAGTAGGAGGTGGAGCCTTCTGGTGGTGCCAAGAGTCTCTAAAAGCACAGTAGGAGGTAGAGCCTTCTGGTGGTGCCAAGAGTCTCTAAAAGCACAGTAGGAGGTAGAGCCTTCTGGTGGTGCCAAGAGTCTCTAAAAGCACAGTAGGAGGTGGAGCCTTCTGGTGGTGCCAAGAGTCTCTAAAAGCACAGTAGGAGGTAGAGCCTTCTGGTGGTGCCAAGAGTCTCTAAAAGTACAGTAGGAGGTAGAGCCTTCTGGTGGTGCCAAGAGTCTCTAAAAGTACAGTAGGAGGTAGAGCCTTCTGGTGGTGCCAAGAGTCTCTAAAAGTACAGTAGGAGGTAGAGTCTTCTGGTGGTGCCAAGAGTCTCTAAAAGTACAGTAGGAGGTAGAGCCTTCTGGTGGTGCCAAGAGTCTCTAAAAGTACAGTAGGAGGTGGAGTCCTGTCCATATTAAAGAGGCGACACAGTCTCTTCTTTTAAGACCAGGATTAAAACGTTCCTCTTTAAATGACTTATGGTCTGGGGGAAGTATGAGACTATTCCTTGTCACCTTTCTCCTGGTCTCCTCCTCCAGAAGGCTCTACCTCCTCTCCTCTCTCCTCTCTCCTCTCTCCTTGTCTCCTCTCTCCTTGTCTCTGAAGTGTCCCTTTCTCCTTCTCTAAACGCGCTCTCGTCTCACAGCGGGTGCAGGACAAATGTTGTTTTTTGGGGCAGTTTTGAGTCGATTTAACGAGTTTTTTGGCCCTAAC
>NW_027316498.1:0-14082 GCF_026437365.1 Eucyclogobius newberryi | reverse complement strand
GTGTAAAAATGAGTAAACAAGAGTAAAGGAGTGTAAACAAGAGCAAAGGAGTGTAAACAAGAGTAAACAAGAGTAAAAATGAGGTAAACAAGAGTAAACAAGAGTAAAGGAGTGTAAACAAGAGTAAACAAGAGTAAAGAGTGTAAACAAGAGTAAACAAGAGTAAAGGAGTGTAAACAAGAGTAAACAAGAGTAAAAGGAGTGTAAACAAGAGTAAACAAGAGTAAAAGGAGTGTAAACAAGAGTAAACAAGAGTAAAAGAGTGTAAACAAGAGTAAACAAGAGTAAAGGAGTGTAAACAAGAGTAAACAAGAGTAAAGGAGTGTAAACAAGAGTAAACAAGAGTAAAGAGTGTAAACAAGAGTAAAGAGTGTAAACAAGAGTAAACAAGAGTAAAGGAGTGTAAAAATGAGTAAACAAGAGTAAAGGAGTGTAAACAAGAGCAAAAGGAGTGTAAACAAGAGTAAACAAGAGTAAAATGAGTAAACAAGAGTAAAGGAGTGTAAACAAGAGTAAACAAGAGTAAAAGAGTGTAAACAAGAGTAAACAAGAGTAAAGGAGTGTAAACAAGAGTAAACAAGAGTAAAAATGAGTAAACAAGAGTAAACAAGAGTAAAGGAGTGTAAACAAGAGTAAAGGAGTGTAAACAAGAGTAAACAAGAGTAAAGGAGTGTAAACAAGTGCAAACAAGAGTAAAGGAGTGTAAACAAGAGTAAACAAGAGTAAAAATGAGTAAACAAGAGTAAACAAGAGTAAAAGAGTGTAAAAATGAGTAAACAAGAGTAAACAAGAGTAAAAGAGTGTAAACAAGAGTAAACAAGAGTAAAGGAGTGTAAACAAGAGTAAACAAGAGTAAAAGAGTGTAAACAAGAGTAAACAAGAGTAAAGGAGTGTAAAAATGAGTAAACAAGAGTAAACAAGAGTAAAGGAGTGTAAACAAGAGTAAACAAGAGTAAAGGAGTGTAAACAAGTGCAAACAAGAGTAAAGGAGTGTAAACAAGAGTAAACAAGAGTAAAGGAGTGTAAAAATGAGTAAACAAGAGTAAACAAGAGTAAAGGAGTGTAAACAAGAGTAAACAAGAGTAAAAATGAGTAAACAAGAGTAAAGGAGTGTAAACAAGAGTAAAGGAGTGTAAACAAGAGTAAACAAGAGTAAAGGAGTGTAAACAAGTGCAAACAAGAGTAAAGGAGTGTAAACAAGAGTAAACAAGAGTAAAGGAGTGTAAACAAGAGTAAACAAGAGTAAAGGAGTGTAAACAAGTGCAAACAAGAGTAAAAGAGTGTAAAAATGAGTAAACAAGAGTAAACAAGAGTAAAAGAGTGTAAACAAGAGTAAAGGAGAGTAAACAAGAGTAAACAAGAGTAAAGGAGTGTAAAAATGAGTAAACAAGAGTAAACAAGAGTAAAGGAGTGTAAACAAGAGTAAACAAGAGTAAAGGAGTGTAAACAAGTGCAAACAAGAGTAAAGGAGTGTAAACAAGAGTAAACAAGAGTAAAGGAGTGTAAACAAGAGTAAACAAGAGTAAAGGAGTGTAAAAATGAGTAAACAAGAGTAAAGGAGTGTAAACAAGAGCAAAGGAGTGTAAACAAGAGTAAACAAGAGTAAAAATGAGTAAACAAGAGTAAACAAGAGTAAAGGAGTGTAAACAAGAGTAAACAAGAGTAAAAGAGTGTAAACAAGAGTAAACAAGAGTAAAGGAGTGTAAACAAGAGTAAACAAGAGTAAAAGAGTGTAAACAAGAGTAAACAAGAGTAAAGGGGTGTAAACAAGAGTAAACAAGAGTAAAAGAGTGTAAACAAGAGTAAACAAGAGTAAAGGAGTGTAAACAAGAGTAAACAAGAGTAAAGGAGTGTAAACAAGAGTAAACAAGAGTAAAAGAGTGTAAACAAGAGTAAAAGAGTGTAAACAAGAGTAAACAAGAGTAAAGGAGTGTAAAAATGAGTAAACAAGAGTAAAGGAGTGTAAACAAGAGCAAAGGAGTGTAAACAAGAGTAAACAAGAGTAAAAATGAGTAAACAAGAGTAAACAAGAGTAAAGGAGTGTAAACAAGAGTAAACAAGAGTAAAAGAGTGTAAACAAGAGTAAACAAGAGTAAAGGAGTGTAAACAAGAGTAAACAAGAGTAAAAATGAGTAAACAAGAGTAAACAAGAGTAAAGGAGTGTAAACAAGAGTAAAGGAGTGTAAACAAGAGTAAACAAGAGTAAAGGAGTGTAAACAAGAGTAAACAAGAGTAAAAGAGTGTAAACAAGAGTAAACAAGAGTAAAGGAGTGTAAACAAGAGTAAACAAGAGTAAAAGAGTGTAAACAAGAGTAAACAAGAGTAAAGGAGTGTAAAAATGAGTAAACAAGAGTAAAGGAGTGTAAACAAGAGCAAAGGAGTGTAAACAAGAGTAAAGGAGTGTAAACAAGAGTAAACAAGAGTAAAGGAGTGTAAACAAGAGCAAAGGAGTGTAAACAAGAGTAAAGGAGTGTAAACAAGAGTAAACAAGAGTAAAGGAGTGTAAACAAGAGTAAACAAGAGTAAAGGAGTGTAAACAAGTGCAAACAAGAGTAAAGGAGTGTAAACAAGAGTAAAGGAGTGTAAACAAGAGTAAAGGAGTGTAAACAAGCGTAAAGGAGTGTAAACAAGTGTAAACAAGAGTAAAAAAGGTGTAAAAAAGTGTTTAAAAAAGTGTAAATAAGTGTAAGCGAGTGTAAAAAAGTGTTAAAAAAAAAAAGTGTAAAAATGTTTAGACAAGTGTAAACAAGTGTAAACAAGTGTAAACAGGTGTAAACAAGTGTAAACAGGTGTAAACAGGTGTAAACAGGTGTAAAAAAGTGTTTAAAAAAGTGTAAATAAGTGTAAGCGAGTGTAAAAAAGTGTTAAAAAAAAAAGTGTAAAAATGTTTAGACAAGTGTAAACAAGTGTAAACAAGTGTAAACAGGTGTAAACAAGTGTAAACAAGTGTAAACAGGTGTAAACAGGTGTAAACAAGTGTAAACAGGTGTAAACAAGTGTAAACAGGCGTAAGCGGCCGTAAATGGCGTAAACAGGTGGGGCAGAAGTGATCAGACTTCAGCTGAACGTGCCGTGTAACCGTGGCAACCCTCTTCGAGTCAAACGCAGCTACATTCCTGGGTCAAGCGCACGTGCGGACGGGCTTCAGATTGAAAATGACTCTCAGATGGAAGTCGAATTTGACGATTTTTTTCTTTCACAAAAACAAAAGTCTCATTGAGTCCACTCGTTTCCACAGTCGTCGGTCAGCAATGGCGTCGGTCCAGTCCTGAGTCTGACCCCTGCTGGACGACTGAAGCACGACACGCACTCGCCGCAGCAACAAATACGGAGATAAATCAATCAAATCCAAATAAAATAAAATAATTTTGTTGTGAGTTCGATATCAAAGACGCACGAGGCCGATAAAAGCGCCACGCAGCCGACTGACCACGTGCAATGCCACAAACTGACCACCTGACCGCGTGCAATACCACAAACTGACCACCTGACCGCGTGCAATACCACAAACTGACCACCTGACCGCGTGCAATACCACAAACTGACCACCTGACCGCGTGCAATACCACAAACTGACCACCTGACCGCGTGCAATAACACAAACTGACCGCATGCAATACCACAAACTGACCACCTGACCGCGTGCAATACCACAAACTGACCACCTGACCGCGTGCAATACCACAAACTGACCACCTGACCGCGTGCAATAACACAAACTGACCGCATGCAATACCACAAACTGACCACCTGACCGCGTGCAATAACACAAACTGACCAAGTGCAATACCACAAACTGACCATCTGACCGCGTGCAATACCACAAACTGACCACCTGACCGCGTGCAATGCCACAAACTGACCACCTGACCGCGTGCAATACCACAAACTGACCGCATGCAATACCACAAACTGACCACCTGACCGCGTGCAATACCACAAACTGACCACCTGACCGCGTGCAATACCACAAACTGACCACCTGACCGCGTGCAATAACACAAACTGACCGCATGCAATACCACAAACTGACCACCTGACCGCGTGCAATAACACAAACTGACCAAGTGCAATACCACAAACTGACCATCTGACCGCGTGCAATACCACAAACTGACCACCTGACCGCGTGCAATGCCACAAACTGACCACCTGACCGCGTGCAATACCACAAACTGACCAAGTGCAATACCACAAACTGACCATCTGACCGCGTGCAATACCACAAATTGACCACCTGATCACGTGCAATACCACAAATTGACCACCTGACCGCGTGCAATACCACAAACTGACCACTAGTCCAACGCAGCACAGATTTAAAGGGACAGAACCTTTTCCAGCGCTGGAGCAAACTGCGACTCAGGTGAAGAAACGCTGGAAATCTGAGACTAATCGAAACGAGAAACTCATTTGAACGAGAATCGACGCCAAAAACAGGACAAAATAAGACCCTAAATCCGATCGAACACAGAAACGTGAGACAGAAGTGTTATCTCTGTGTTTGTTCGAGTTAGAGTTCGAGTTTCATATGATCAGAGCCCAAAGAGTCGAGACCAAATGAACAGAACATCAGCAGTGGCCCGTTTGCCGTTTCTCCTCGTTAGCCCGCGCTCCTGTGTTTGCAGCTAATGTGTTCTCATCCATTTAACCGACAGCAGACATTAGGACCACACGCTGAGCTAATGGGGCTAACGCTAATGGGGCTAACGGACTTAGCACACATTATTCAGCGCTAAAGTGCAGAGGATAAGCAAAGGTCAGAGAGGATGCAGAGGAGGGGGAAGAGGATGAGGAGGATGCAGAGGAGGGGGGAGGATGCAGAGGAGGAGGAGGGGGAGGAGGATGCAGAGGAGGAGGAGGAGGAGGAGTGGGAAGAGGAGGGGGGAGGAGGATGCAGAGGAGGAGGAGGAGGAGGAGGGGGAAGAGGAGGGGGGAGGAGGATGCAGAGGAGGAGGAGGAGGAGGAGGGGGAAAAGGAGGGGGAGGAGGATGCAGAGGAGGAGGAGGAGGAGGATGCAGAGGAGGGGGAAGAGGAGGAGGAGGATGCAGAGGAGGGGGGAGGATGCAGAGGAGGGGGAAGAGGAGGGGGGAGGAGGATGCAGAGGAGGAGGAGGAGGGGGAAGAGGAGGAGGAGGATGCAGAGGAGGAGGAGGAGGAGGATGCAGAGGAGGAGGAGGATGCAGAGGAGGGGGAAGAGGAGGGGGGAGGAGGATGCAGAGGAGGAGGATGCAGAGGAGGAGGAGGAGGAGGATGCAGAGGAGGAGGAGTTTTGTGTTAAAGGAATGAGTGGTTTAAGGCGCGTTCACACTTATAGATTCTGTACATTCACGATGAAGAGAACAACAGCAGATTGTCTTCATGCTGCACTGCTCCGCTTGTGTCTGACCACTAGGGGCAGAAGAGTCTCTTATTGAAGGGAAACACTGAGTAACAGTTATAATCCGTGACAGGTGAAGCACCAGCGCCCCCTGCTGGGCTAAACTCTCACACTGTAAACGCTGCTGAACGCTAACGTCTGATCATGATAAACCATTAGAAAGAGAGACCGTCGTTGAGTGAAACGTTCCGGAATGTTGTGACGCGAGCGCGCCAAGGTGGGCGGGTCACATGGTAACCAACCCTGCGTAAAGACCACCACACGCTCCCTTCAACGGAAAAACACCGGATCGTTTCTATTTCTGCAAAAGGAAAAGAAGAAGAACAAACGAACCTCAAGACGGTGAGTAAACAAAGTATACACGGAGGGGGCGTGTCTAGGGGGTGGGTGAAACGGGGAGAGTCGTCTCCTTTAAATATGGTCCACGTTCATCAACTTTTATTAATTAAATCCATAAGTAATTGTTTCATGAAGAAAAATCGAAATGCAAAAGGATCAATAGAAGAAAATGCGTGTTCTTCTCCTGGTGTTTGGTTTAATGTGAGTTTTAACGACTTTAATCCAAACGAACATTAAATATTAAATATTATCTCTTCATTTAAGAGATAATAAGTCTTCATTAACTCCAAGAAACTGAAGGACTAAGAACGACTGTGAACGACTTTGTCTGCAATTAACCAGGACTAAACCAGGACTAAACCAGGACTAAACCAGGACTAAACCAGGACTAAACCAGGACTAAACCAGGTCTAAACCAGGACTAAACCAGGACTAAACCAGGACTAAACCAGGACTAAACCAGGTCTAAACCAGGACTAAACCAGGACTAAACCAGGACTAAACCAGGTCTAAACCAGGTCTAAACCAGGTCTAAAGCAGGTCTAAACCAGGACTAAACCAGGTCTAAACCAGGACTAAACCAGGACTAAACCAGGACTAAACCAGGTCTAAACCAGGTCTAAACCAGGACTAAACCAGGTCTAAACCAGGACTGAACCAGGTCTAAACAAGGACTAAAGATCTAGACCTTGTTTAGTCCTGGTTTAGACCTGGTTGTGTATTTTCACTGGTTTACATTCCATCTTCACATAGTTTATGTGAAATGTTACGTCCAGACGGATCTTAGCAGCGAAAAAGAAAGAGAGAGAGTGTGTGAGAGAGAGAGAGGGAGGAAGAGGAGGAGAGAGAGAGTTTGTAAAGAAATGTGTGAATGCCTTTTTCATAGACAGTGGTTTCCATGGAACTGAGAACAGAATGAACTGTGATCAGGAACAAGAGAAGAAGAGGAGAGGGAGAGAGAGAGAGAAGGAGAGGGTGAGAGAGGGAAGGAAAGAAAACACAGTACAGTAGTTCTGTACAGCTCAAGTCTCAAGAATGGTTTAGTCCTGGTTTAGTCCCGGTTTAGGCCCGGTTTAGTCCTGGTTTAGTCCCGGTTTAGGCCTGGTTTAGACCTGGTTTAGTCCCGGTTTAGACCTGGTTTAGACCTGGTTTAGGCCTGGTTTAGACCAGGTTTAGGCCTGGTTTAGACCTGGTTTAGTCCTGGTTTAGTCCTGGTTTAGTCCTGGTTTAGACCTGGTTTAGTCCTGGTTTAGGCCTGGTTTAGACCTGGTTTAGTCCTGGTTTAGACCTGGTTTAGGCCTGGTTTAGACCAGGTTTAGGCCTGGTTTAGTCCTGGTTTAGTCCTGGTTTAGACCTGGTTTAGTCCAGGTTTAGGCCTGGTTTAGTCCTGGTTTAGACCAGGTTTAGGCCTGGTTTAGTCCTGGTTTAGTCCTGGTTTAGACCAGGTTTAGGCCTGGTTTAGTCCTGGTTTAGTCCTGGTTTAGACCTGGTTTAGTCCTGGTTTAGTCCTGGTTTAGTCCTGGTTTAGTCCTGGTTTCGACCTGGTTTAGGCCTGGTTTAGTCCTGGTTTAGGCCTGGTTTAGTCCTGGTTTAGTCCTGGTTTAGACCAGGTTTAGGCCTGGTTTAGTCCTGGTTTAGTCCTGGTTTAGACCAGGTTTAGGCCTGGTTTAGTCCTGGTTTAGTCCTGGTTTAGACCAGGTTTAGGCCTGGTTTAGTCCTGGTTTAGTCCTGGTTTAGACCTGGTTTAGTCCTGGTTTAGTCCTGGTTTAGTCCTGGTTTCGACCTGGTTTAGGCCTGGTTTAGTCCTGGTTTAGTCCTGTTCTTGATGGTAACACTATTATAAATATAGATGTTGTTGTAAACACATTAAAACAAACTACTTCCTGCTTCCTGTGACCTTTGACCTCTGCCCTCCGGCTCCATCTCAACAACAAACAACAACAAAACCAAAACGTCGACAACAAGACGAGAATCCAGCGCAAGTCGAGCCATAAAATGCCTCGGCCACATTCGCCAGATAAAAAACGACAAGGAAACTTCAAAAGGAGAAGGAGAGAAGGAGAGAAGGAGGGAAGGAGGGAAGGAGGGAAGGAGGGAAGGGAGCGAGCGGAGGAGAGGTGATAAAAGAAGACATGGTGCCACTGTGTCAATACAATATATATGCTAATCACGCTTTAGTCGCAGAGTGAATATGATTATGGTCAAAGGAGTAATGCGAAAACGAGAGGAAAGAGGCCAAACAAACGGACAGAGCGAGACAGGAAGAGGAGGCGGGGGCAGGGGCGGGGCCACAGAGGAGTGGCTGCTGTTCCGCGCCATCTGCCTCTGACACACTCCACCCACGTCAGGGAAGAGGCGGGACTAAACCTTCAATCCCCAAAACCATATCCAGACCATAACAAGTCAGTCCAACGGAAATTCAGACATCTTAAAAGATCTTAAAGGGCCTTAAAGAGCCTTAAAGAGCCTTAAAGGGTCTTAAAGGGTCTTTCAGCGCCTTACAGGGCCTTAAGGGGCATTGAAGGGTCTTTCAGGGTCTTAGAAAGCCTTAAAGGGTCTTAGAGCGTCTTACAGGGCCGTAAATGGCCTTAAAGGGTCTTTAAGGATCTTAAAGGGTCTTAAAGGGCATTGAAAGGTCGTAAAGGGTCTTAAAGGGCCTTAAAGGGTCTTTAAGGATCTTAAAGGGTCTTAAAGGGCATTGAAAGGTCGTAAAGGGCCTTAAAGGGCCTTAAAGGGTCTTAAATGTCCTTAAAGGGCATTGAAAGGTCTTAAAGGGCCTTAAAGGGTCTTACAACGAATACAGGGCCTTAAGGGGCATTGAAGTGTCTTAAAGGGTCTTAAAGGGTCTTAGGGATTGTCTCAAAATAGGTTGAAGCTGAAAAAGAAAATGTATGTAATGTAAAGAAACATTAAAACTTAACAACTTCACAATCATCATTAGAAAACTCACTCTCAAATAAACTCTCAAAACTTGAACAATATAATCTCATGTTAAATATAAATCATATGTATGAAGTATTCTGGACCTGGCTCACCTCTGGTCCCTGAACATCCTGAGTGTGTTTCTCAGTAGAAACTATGAACTCTCCAAATAATGTCACCTGCATCTTTGTTAACTCAATCCACATGGTCCACGGAACCTAGGGGCCCAAGGGGCCCTACGGCCGTCCCCTTCAACCACTACAACAGCACCATGTACCAGCACCAGCATCATGCACCAGCACCTTGCACCTGCACTAGCACCATGTACCAGCACCTGCACCAGCACCATGTACCAGCACCTGCACCAGCACCTGCACCAGCACCTTGCACCTGCACCAGCACCTGCACCAGCACCTGCACCTGCACTAGCACCTGCACCATGTACCAGCACCTGCACCAGCACCTGCACCAGCACCAGCACCATGCACCAGCACCATGTACCAGCACCTGCACCAGCACCTGCACCAGCACCTGCACCAGCACCTTGCATCAGCACCAGCACCATGCACCAGCACCATGCACCAGCACCAGCACCTTGCACCAGCACCTGCACCAGCACCTGCACCAGCACCATGTACCAGCACCTGCACCAGCACCTTGCACCAGCACCTGCACCAGCACCTGCACCAGCACCATGTACCAGCACCTGCACCAGCACCTGCACCAGCACCATGTACCTGCACCAGCACCTTGCACCAGCACCTGCACCAGCACCTGCACCAGCACCATGTACCAGCACCTGCACCTGCACCTGCACCAGCACCTGCACCAGCACCTGCACCTGCACTAGCACCTGCACCATGTACCAGCACCTTGCACCAGCACCTGCACCTGCACCAGCACCTGCACCTGCACCAGCACCTGCACCTGCACTAGCACCAGCACCTTGCACCAGCACCTGCACCAGCACCTGCACCTGCACCAGCACCTGCACCTGCACTAGCACCTGCACCATGTACCAGCACCTGCACCAGCACCTTGCACCAGCACCATGCACCAGCACCTTGCACCTGCACCTGCACCTGCACCTTGCACCAGCACCATGCACCAGCACCTTGCACCTGCACCAGCACCTGCACCAGCACCTGCACCAGCACCTGCTCCTTGCACCTGCACCTTGCACCAGCACCATGCACCAGCACCTGCACCTGCACCAGCACCTGCACCATGTACCAGCACCTGCACCTTGCACCAGCACCTTGCACCTGCACCAGCACCTGCACCAGCACCTGCACCTGCACCAGCACCTGCACCAGCACCTGCACCTTGCACCTGCACCTGCACCAGCAACTGCACCAGCACCTGCACCTTGCACCTGCACCTGCACCAGCAACTGCACCTGCACCAGCACCATGCAGACTCAACTCACTCAACCAGGAAGTCATTTAAACAACCTTTCTGATTGGCCGCTGTAAATGGCTGCACGTTACAGCCAGACAAAAAATATTTAGTCTTTTTCAGCTTCGACCTATTTTGAGATGATCCCTTACAGCGTCTTACAGGGCCTTAAAGGGCATTGAAGGGTTTTATGCTAATGTTTGTTAGCATGCTAATGTTTGTTAGCTTAACGAGGCACGTCGTGACAGCCTCTGGGCTCAGAGGGTGTGACAAGTGTCAATAAAGTCATGGTGGATATTCAGGTGAGCGAGCGATGCGTGTGCTGGTGCGAGAGCTGACACCATGTACACACAAACCAGAACTACAGAGCACCAGAACTACAGAGCACCAGAACTACAGAGCACCTGAACTACAGAGCACCTGAACTACAGAGCACCTGAACTACAGAGCACCTGAACTACAGAGCACCTGAACTACAGAGCACCTGAACTACAGAGCACCAGAACTACAGAGCACCTGAACTACAGAGCACCAGAACTACAGAGCACCTGAACTACAGAGCACCAGAACTACAGAGCACCTGAACTACAGAGCACCAGAACTACAGAGCATCAGAACTACAGAGCACCAGAACTACAGAGCACCAGAACTACAGAGCATCAGAACTACAGAGCACCAGAACTACAGAGCACCAGAACTACAGAGCACCAGAACTACAGAGCATCAGAACTACAGAGCACCAGAACTACAGAGCACCAGAACTACAGAGCACCAGAACTACAGAGCACCAGAACTACAGAGCATCAGAACTACAGAGCACCAGAACTACAGAGCACCAGAACTACAGAGCACCAGAACTACAGAGCATCAGAACTACAGAGCACCAGAACTACAGAGCACCAGAACTACAGAGCATCAGAACTACAGAGCACCAGAACTACAGAGCATCAGAACTACAGAGCACCAGAACTACAGAGCACCAGAAATACAGAGCACCAGAACTACAGAGCACCTGAACTACAGAGCACCTGAACTACAGAGCATCAGAACTACAGAGCACCAGAACTACAGAGCATCAGAACTACAGAGCACCTGAACTACAGAGCACCAGAACTACAGAGCATCAGAACTACAGAGCATCAGAACTACAGAGCACCTGAACTACAGAGCACCAGAACTACAGAGCATCAGAACTACAGAGCATCAGAACTACAGAGCACCTGAACTACAGAGCACCAGAACTACAGAGCACCAGAAATACAGAGCACCAGAACTACAGAGCACCTGAACTACAGAGCACCTGAACTACAGAGCATCAGAACTACAGAGCACCAGAACTACAGAGCATCAGAACTACAGAGCACCTGAACTACAGAGCACCAGAACTACAGAGCACCAGAACTACAGAGCACCTGAACTACAGAGCATCAGAAATACAGAGCACCTGAACTACAGAGCACCAGAACTACAGAGCACCTGAACTACAGAGCATCAGAACTACAGAGCACCAGAACTACAGAGCACCAGAACTACAGAGCATCAGAACTACAGAGCACCAGAACTACAGAGCACCAGAACTACAGAGCACCTGAACTACAGAGCACCAGAACTACAGAGCACCAGAACTACAGAGCACCAGAACTACAGAGCACCAGAACTACAGAGCATCAGAACTACAGAGCACCAGAACTACAGAGCATCAGAACTACAGAGCACCTGAACTACAGAGCACCAGAACTACAGAGCACCAGAACTACAGAGCATCAGAACTACAGAGCACCTGAACTACAGAGCACCTGAACTACAGAGCACCTGAACTACAGAGCACCTGAACTACAGAGCATCAGAACTACAGAGCATCAGAACTACAGAGCACCAGAGCTACAGAGCACCAGAACTACAGAGCACCAGAACTACAGAGCACCAGAGCTACAGAGCACCAGAACTACAGAGCATCAGAACTACAGAGCACCAGAACTACAGAGCACCTGAACTACAGAGCACCTGAACTACAGAGCATCAGAACTACAGAGCATCAGAACTACAGAGCATCAGAACTACAGAGCACCAGAGCTACAGAGCACCAGAACTACAGAGCATCAGAACTACAGAGCACCAGAACTACAGAGCACCTGAACTACAGAGCACCTGAACTACAGAGCATCAGAACTACAGAGCATCAGAACTACAGAGCATCAGAACTACAGAGCACCAGAGCTACAGAGCACCAGAACTACAGAGCACCAGAACTACAGAGCACCTGAACTACAGAGCATCAGAACTACAGAGCACCAGAACTACAGAGCACCAGAACTAAAGAGCATCAGAACTACAGAGCACCAGAACTACAGAGCACCTGAACTACAGAGCACCTGAACTACAGAGCACCTGAACTACAGAGCACCTGAACTACAGAGCACGAGAACTACAGAGCACCAGAACTACAGAGCACCAGAACTACAGAGCACCAGAACTACAGAGCATCAGAACTACAGAGCACCAGAACTACAGAGCACCAGAACTACAGAGCACCTGAAGTACAGAGAGCACCAGAACTACAGAGCACCTCCACATCTCCTCTAACAAGTGTTCTACCGTCCTTCAATGACACGTATTATGCTGAATGTCCCTCTCTTTGACCCTGTTCTCACTCTGTTCCTCGTCACAATCTCGGCTGGAGCACGTTTAGCTTCATTCACAGTTTGATGAGGTCCTCGTCCTCCGAGCCTCAGAAACATCCTCCAGAACTGACCTGTTCTCCATCAGGACGACTGTGAGCTGAGACCAGGAAGAGAGGCTGGAATGTGTTTAAACTGAGGTTTAGTCCTGATTTAGTCCTGGTTTAGTCCTGGTTTAGACCTGGTTTAGTCCTGGTTTAGACCTGGTTTAGTCCTGGTTTAGTCCTGATTTAGTCCTGGTTTAGTCCTGGTTTAGTCCTGGTTTAGACCTGGTTTAGTCCTGGTTTAGTCCTGTTTAGTCCTGGTTTAGACCTGGTTAGTCCTGGTTTAGTCCTGATTTAGTCCTGGTTTAGTCCTGGTTTAGACCTGGTTTAGTCCTGGGTTTAGTCCCTGATTTAGTCCTGGTTTAGTCCTGGTTTAGACCTAGTTTAGACCTAGTTTAGACCTGGTTTAGACCTGGTTTAGACCTGGTTTAGACCTGGTTTGGACCTGGTTTAGACCTGGTTTGGACCTGGTTTAGTCCTGGTTAGTCCTGGTTTAGACCTGGTTTAGTCCCGTTTAGACCCGGTTTAGACCTGGTTTGGACCTGGTTTAGTCCTGGTTTAGTCCTGGTTTAGACCTGGTTTAGTCCCGGTTTAGACCCGGTTTAGACCCGGTTTTGACCCAGTTTAGACCTGGTTTAGTCCCGGTTTAGACCTGGTTTAGTCCGGTTCAGACCTGGTTTAGTCCTGGTTTAGTCCCGGTTTAGACCTGGTTTAGTCCTGGTTTAGTCCCGGTTTAGACCTGTTTAGTCCTGGTTTAGTCCCGGTTTAGACCTGGTTTAGTCCTGGTTTAGTCCCGGTTTAGACCTGGTTTAGTCCTGGTTTAGTCCCGGTTTAGACCTGGTTTAGTCCTGGTTTAGTCCCGGTTTAGACCTGGTTTAGTCCTAGTTTCCTTCACTGAAGACCTTTCTGGAGGTCAGAGATCCTGTTCAGATCCTGGTCCAGATCAAGACCAGATTTGGTTCGGACCTCTCCTCTGGCCCTCATCACGCTTCCTGTTCCTGTTACCCACAATCCTTCAGTCCGAAACAGGAAATGAAAGAAACAGAGTCGATATCACAAATGAAAATCTGCCACAAGAGAAAAACGAGAGAGAGCGAGAGAGAGAGGAGGGAGAGAGGAGGGAGAGAGGGGGGAGAGAGGAGAGAGAGAGGAAAGAGAGAGAGGGAGAGAGAGGGAGAGAGGAAGGAGAGAGGGGAGAGAGAGGGAGAGAGAGGAGGGAAGAGAGGAGGGAGAGAGGAGGGGAGAGAGGAGGGAGAGAGGGAGAGAGGGGGAGAGAGGAGAGAGAGAGGAAGAGAGAGAGGGAGAGAGAGGGAGAGAGGAAG
>NW_027316497.1:0-14256 GCF_026437365.1 Eucyclogobius newberryi | reverse complement strand
CGAGGCCGCGCACTTCATGAACCTGCTGCACTACGACGCCATGGTATGTGTGAGGGGGGGAGGAGGAGGGAGGGGGAGGAGGAGGAGAGGAGGGAGGAGGGGAGGAGGAGGAGGAGGAGGAGGAGGGAGGGGAGGAGGAGGGAGGAGGGGAGGAGGAGGAGAGGAGGGAGGAGGGGAGGAGGAGGGGGAGGAGGGGAGGAGGAGGAGGGGGAGGAGGAGGAGGGAGGAGGAGGAGGAGGGAGGGGGAGGAGGGAGGGGGAGGAGGAGGGAGGGGGAGGAGGAGGAGAGGAGGGAGGAGGGGGAGGAGGAGGAGGAGGAGGAGGAGGAGGAGGGAGGGGAGGAGGAGGGGAGGAGGGGGAGGAGGAGGAAGGGGGAGGAGGAGGGAGGGGGAGGAGGGGGGAGGAGGGAGGGGGAGGGGGGAGGAGGAGGAGGGGGAGGAGGAAGGAGGAGGAGGGGGAGGAGGAGGGGAGAGGAGGAGGGAGGAGGAGGAGGGAGGGGAGGAGGGGGAGGAGGAGGAAGGGGGAGGAGGAGGGAGGGGGAGGAGGGGGGAGGAGGGAGGGGGAGGGGGGAGGAGGGGGAGGAGGAAGGAGGAGGAGGGGGAGGAGGAGGGGAGAGGAGGAGGGAGGAGGAGCTTGTGGTGGATTTTCCTGAAAGACACAGCAGTTACACAGAAGCACAAACAGATGTGCCCCAGGGTCTGATGCTCGTGTCACAACAGGAAACACATTTGTTCACACCAGACGTGATCGCCACGGCGACAGGAAACACCTACACTAGACCTGTGTCGTCTCAGCACATCCTCCAGTATCTGCTCGTGTGTTTGCTGTATGTCTCTCCAGCATCTGCTCGTGTCCCTCAGGTCCTGGGGAACCACGAGTTCGATAACGGCGTCTCTGGTCTGATGAAGCCGTTCCTGGAGCAGGTCAAGTGTCCCATCCTGAGCGCAAACCTCCGCACGGACCCTCCGCTGTCCGCCACCTTCGGCACGGCCTTCAGCCCCTACAAAGTGCTCTCTGTGGGGGGCCAGAGGGTCGGCGTGGTGGGCTACACCTCCAGAGAGACCCCCGCGCTGTCTAACCCAGGTACCTAAGACAAGACCTAAAGATATAAGAGCAGAAGTGTTCTTTATCAGAGGAACGTGCTCAAGCTGCCATACTTCCCCCAGAGATGCTCCTAGGGCAGAGATGCTCCTCGGGCAGAGATGCTCCTCGGGCAGAGATGCTCCTCGGGCAGAGATGCTCCTAGGGCAGAGATGCTCCTAGGGCAGAGATGCTCCTCGGGCAGAGATGCTCCTAGGGCAGAGATGCTCCTCGGGCAGAGATGCTCCTAGGGCAGAGATGCTCCTCAGGCAGAGATGCTCCTAGGGCAGAGATGCTCCTAGGGCAAATGTGTAAGTGTCACTCTTCAGTCGTTTATGAAACAGTCGATGTAAAAGTCTCGTTCATAGATTCATAATTGTCATATAATAAAGTCAAACTCTGAGTTGATCAGGTAGACATGACTCCGCCCCTGACTCCGCCCCCAGGCCCTCACGTGCACTTCGAGGACGAGCTGAGCGCCCTCCAGAGGCAGGTCGACAAACTGCAGGCTCTGGGAGTCAACAAAATCATCGCTCTGGGTCACTCCGGCTTCACCGTGGACCAGGAGATCGCCCGCTCGGTGCGGGGCGTCGACGCCGTCATCGGGGGCCATTCCAACACCTTCCTCTACACCGGTGAGTCCTCCTCTGCTCCGGTGAGTCCTCCTCTACACCGGTGAGTCCTCCTCTACACCGGTGAGTCCTCCTCTGCTCCGGTGAGTCCTCCTCTACACCGGTGAGTCCTCCTCTGCTCCGGTGAGTCCTCCTCTACACCGGTGAGTCCTCCTCTACACCGGTGAGTCCTCCTCTACACCGGTGAGTCCTCCTCTACACCGGTGAGTCCTCCTCTGCTCCGGTGAGTCCTCCTCTACACCGGTGAGTCCTCCTCTACACCGGTGAGTCCTCCTCTGCTCCGGTGAGTCCTCCTCTGCTCCGGTGAGTCCTCCTCTGCTCCGGTGAGTCCTCCTCTACACCGGTGAGTCCTCCTCTACACCGGTGAGTCCTCCTCTACACCGGTGAGTCCTCCTACACCGGTGAGTCCTCCTCTACACCGGTGAGTCCTCCTCTGCTCCGGTGAGTCCTCCTCTGCTCCGGTGAGTCCTCCTCTGCTCCGGTGAGTCCTCCTCTACACCGGTGAGTCCTCCTCTGCTCCGGTGAGTCCTCCTCTGCTCCGGTGAGTCCTCCTCTGCTCCGGTGAGTCCTCCTCTACACCGGTGAGTCCTCCTCTACACCGGTGAGTCCTCCTCTACACCGGTGAGTCCTCCTCTACACCGGTGAGTCCTCCTCTGCTCCGGTGAGTCCTCCTCTACACCGGTGAGTCCTCCTCTACACCGGTGAGTCCTCCTCTACACCGGTGAGTCCTCCTCTGCTCCGGTGAGTCCTCCTCTGCTCCGGTGAGTCCTCCTCTACAACGGTGAGTCCTCCTCTGCTCCGGTGAGTCCTCCTCTGCTCCGGTGAGTCCTCCTCTGCTCCGGTGAGTCCTCCTCTGCTCCGGTGAGTCCTCCTCTGCTCCGGTGAGTCCTCCTCTACACCGGTGAGTCCTCCTCTACACCGGTGAGTCCTCCTCTACACCGGTGAGTCCTCCTCTGCTGCGAGTGTCTGTGTTCTTGTGTAAAAGTACAACCTGTGTGTAAGTAGTACTGGTAGTAGTAGTAGTAAAAGTCAGATTTAATTGACAACAAACTACATTAAAGCCGCGCTAGCTCTCGCCTTCCCGCTCGTCCATGTTTTCTGATTGTGCAGTTTGCGACTCAAATAGTTGTTTGTCCTGATGCAAGATGGTGCTGAACGCAGACCTGAGCAGGGAGAAAGAGAGAGAGCCTCTGTGACCCGGCTGCACCCCCTCCTCCCTGTAGAGACGCTAATGCTGATTAGCGTTAGCAATTTACTTTTGCAAAATACTGAAAAAAGTACAAGTTGTACAAATGTACAGTGAAAGCGATCATAATGAGGTTTAACTTGTTGAAATCGATGAAAGTGTTAAAGATGAAACGCCTCCAAAATCCTGATGTGGAAAAATAAATGGGAAAACAAGAAGATACAGAGTCTGACTTATGACACAGACACTCAACTTTGGTCTGTGTTTGTCTCATAATAAGAGAACCTTTATTTGTCCCAGCGTATAGGGACAGTGTATAGGGACAGTGTGTAGGGACAGGGCGTGTCCCTCATGGTGTGTGCCCCTCATGGTGTGGGCCCCCACGCTGCAGGTCCCTCACACTGCAGGTCCCTCACGCTGCAGGTCCCTCACGCTGCAGGGCCCCCACGCTGCAGGGCCCCCACGCTGCAGGGCCCCCACGCTGCAGGGCCCTCACGCTGCAGGGCCCTCACGCTGCAGGGCCCCCACACTGCAGGGCCCTCACGCTGCAGGGCCCCCACACTGCAGGGCCCCCACACTGCAGGGCCCTCACGCTGCAGGGCCCCCACGCTGCAGGGCCCCCACGCTGCAGGGCCCTCACGCTGCAGGGCCCTCACGCTGCAGGGCCCCCACACTGCAGGGCCCCCACGCTGCAGGGCCCCCACGCTGCAGGGCCCCCACGCTGCAGGGCCCCCACACTGCAGGGCCCTCACGCTGCAGGGCCCTCACGCTGCAGGGCCCCCACACTGCAGGGCCCCCACGCTGCAGGGCCCTCACGCTGCAGGGCCCCCACACTGCAGGGCCCCCACGCTGCAGGGCCCTCACGCTGCAGGGCCCTCACGCTGCAGGGCCCCCACACTGCAGGGCCCCCACACTGCAGGGCCCCCACACTGCAGGGCCCTCACACTGCAGGGCCCTCACACTGCAGGGCCCTCACACTGCAGGGCCCCCACGCTGCAGGGCCCTGAGCTCCGCTGGGATCTTCTCCAGAATCATAATAATGACACTCTGGGGCTTTAAACTGAAGCTCAGGTCATGAGGTCATTTCAAATAAACATGTGAAAGAGTCGCATTGATCACATGGTAGTGTGCACATGTACCGTATTTTCCGCACTATAAGGTGCACGTAAAAGTCTTTCACGTCCTCAAAAGCCGTCCGTGCGCTTAATATATGGATTATTTCTGGTTGTGCTCACGTGTGTGGGACACGGTGTATAAAGAAGACTCGGGACACGAGACGTCGATGCACGTCTGCTTTACAGTGTTCCGGAACCAGAAGTCCCTGCAACATGTATGCAATGCATTCTGGGAACAGTAGTCTACCTACACGCGGCGCTCTGTCAAAATGTAAACAACATTTTCAGTCAGGCACAACGCAGACACCTACCGGTAAATAAAGGACCCTAAGAATCTTGGCCCAAGATGGCTCCTGCCAAGAGACCATGGAGCTGGTCTATTATTATTATAAGAGACGTACTCATCACTGAACTGCTGCATGGCCCCGAGATGTGGGACACACTGACACGGAGCGCCATCGCAGCAGACATTAAACCGAGACACACGGGACAAAGTCTGTGCCAAACCAGGACAAATGCACCGGGACACGGGACGTAAACAATCGGGACTGTCCCAGGTAAATCGGGACGTCTGGTCATAACTATGCGGGATGTGCACGGCGGCGTTTGAAGGATTTAAGGACGAGAGAGTGTTGTATTTGGATATGCTAACGCGTCTGTTAGCGGTAGCAGAGTGTGTTGTGGATATGCTAACGCGTCATTTAGCGGTAGCAGAGTGTGTTGTGGATATGCTAACGCATCTGTTAGCGGTAGTGTGTTGTGGATATGCTAACGCGTCTGTTAGCGGTAGCAGAGTGTGTTGTGGATATGCTAACGCGTCTGTTAGCGGTAGCAGAGTGTGCTGTGGATATGCTAACGCGTCTGTTAGCGGTAGCAGAGTGTGCTGTGGATATGCTAACGCGTCTGTTAGCGGTAGCAGAGTGTGTTGTGGATATGCTAACGCGTCTGTTAGCGGTAGCAGAGTGTGTTGTGGATATGCTAACGCGTCATTTAGCGGTAGCAGAGTGTGTTGTGGATATGCTAACGCATCTGTTAGCGGTAGTGTGTTGTGGATATGCTAACGCGTCTGTTAGCGGTAGCAGAGTGTGTTGTGGATATGCTAACGCGTCTGTTAGCGGTAGCAGAGTGTGTTGTGGATATGCTAACGCGTCTGCTAGCGGTAGCAGAGTGTGTTGTGGATATGCTAACGCGTCTGTTAGCGGTAGCAGAGTGTGCTGTGGATATGCTAACGCGTCTGTTAGCGGTAGCAGAGTGTGCTGTGGATATGCTAACGCGTCTGTTAGCGGTAGCAGAGTATGCTGTGGATATGCTAACGCGTCTGTTAGCGGTAGCAGAGTGTGTTGTGGATATGCTAACGCGTCTGTTAGCGGTAGCAGAGTGTGTTGTGGATATGCTAACGCGTCTGTTAGCGGTAGCAGAGTGTGTTGTGGATATGCTAACGCGTCTGTTAGCGGTAGCAGAGTGTGTTGTGGATATGCTAACGCGTCTGTTAGCGGTAGCAGAGTGTGTTGTGGATATGCTAACGCGTCTGTTAGCGGTAGCAGAGTGTGTTGTGGATATGCTAACGCGTCTGTTAGCGGTAGCAGAGTGTGTTGTGGATATGCTAACGCGTCTGTTAGCGGTAGCAGAGTGTGTTGTGGATATGCTAACGCGTCTGTTAGCGGTAGCAGAGTGTGTTGTGGATATGCTAACGCGTCTGTTAGCGGTAGCAGAGTGTGTTGTGGATATGCTAACGCGTCTGTTAGCGGTAGCAGAGTGTGTTGTGGATATGCTAACGCGTCTGTTAGCGGTAGCAGAGTGTGTTGTGGATATGCTAACGCGTCTGTTAGCGGTAGCAGAGTGTGTTGTGGATATGCTAACGCGTCTGTTAGCGGTAGCAGAGTGTGTTGTGGATATGCTAACGCGTCTGTTAGCGGTAGCAGAGTGTGTTGTGGATATGCTAACGCGTCTGTTAGCGGTAGCAGAGTGTGTTGTGGATATGCTAACGCGTCTGTTAGCGGTAGCAGAGTGTGTTGTGGATATGCTAACGCGTCTGTTAGCGGTAGCAGAGTGTGTTGTGGATATGCTAACGCGTCTGTTAGCGGTAGCAGAGTGTGTTGTGGATATGCTAACGCGTCTGTTAGCGGTAGCAGAGTGTGTTGTGGATATGCTAACGCGTCTGTTAGCGGTAGCAGAGTGTGTTGTGGATATGCTAACGCGTCTGTTAGCGGTAGCAGAGTGTGTTGTGGATATGCTAACGCGTCTGTTAGCGGTAGCAGAGTGTGTTGTGGATATGCTAACGCGTCTGTTAGCGGTAGCAGAGTGTGTTGTGGATATGCTAACGCGTCTGTTAGCGGTAGCAGAGTGTGTTGTGGATATGCTAACGCGTCTGTTAGCGGTAGCAGAGTGTGTTGTGGATATGCTAACGCGTCTGTTAGCGGTAGCAGAGTGTGTTGTGGATATGCTAACGCGTCTGTTAGCGGTAGCAGAGTGTGTTGTGGATATGCTAACGCGTCTGTTAGCGGTAGCAGAGTGTGTTGTGGATATGCTAACGCGTCTGTTAGCGGTAGCAGAGTGTGTTGTAGATATGCTAACGCGTCTGTTAGCGGTAGCAGAGTGTGTTGTGGATATGCTAACGCGTCTGTTAGCGGTAGCAGAGTGTGTTGTGGATATGCTAACGTGTCTGTTAGCGGTAGCAGAGTGTGTTGTGGATATGCTAACGCGTCTGTTAGCGGTAGCAGAGTGTGTTGTGGATATGCTAACGCGTCTGTTAGCGGTAGCAGAGTGTGTTGTGGATATGCTAACGTGTCTGTTAGCGGTAGCAGAGTGTGTTTTGATGTTGAACAATGTTGATCTGAAGGAGTTGAACACTTTTAATAAAGCTCAACTGACTCTTGACTTATCCGTCTGTTTTGTTAATCTTATGTGCTTTATGTATGGACCAGTCTCGCTCACTAAGGTCCTTGGACCAGGAACTGTTGGTTCCTCGCACCCGTTTTGGGACCAGAGGAGACAGATCCTTCCAGGCTGTTGCCCCCAGACTCTGGAACCATCTTCCGTTCTCCCTACGGTCACTGGACTCGGTTACTGCTTTTAAGGCTCAGCTTAAAACCTTTTTATTTAGTCAAGCCTTTTAAATGCACTTGTTTTACCGACTGATTTGACTGTATATTGTTGTATATGTTTTGTTCACTGTAAATTTTTTGTGTTTTTATCGTTTTATTCTGTTTTGTGAAGCACTTTGTGACTTTTGTCTGTGAAAGGTGCTATATAAATAAAATTGACTTACTTACTTACAGTACACATGCTACACATGGTACACATGGTACACATGGTACACATGGTACACATGGTACACATGCTACACATGCTACACATGCTACACATGCTACACATGGTACACATGCTACACATGCTACACATGCTACACATGCTACACATGGTACACATGCTACACATGCTACACATGGTACACATGGTACACATGCTACACATGCTACACATGCTACACATGCTACACATGGTACACATGCTACACATGCTACACATGCTACACATGCTACACATGGTACACATGCTACACATGCTACACATGGTACACATGCTACACATGCTACACATGCTACACATGCTACACATGGTACACATGGTACACATGGTACACATGCTACACATGCTACACATGCTACACATGCTACACATGCTACACATGGTACACATGCTACACATGCTACACATGCTACACATGCTACACATGCTACACATGCTACACATGGTACACATGCTACACATGCTACACATGCTACACATGCTACACATGCTACACATGGTACACATGGTACACATGCTACACATGGTACACATGCTACACATGCTACACATGCTACACATGCTAGACATGGTACACATGCTAGACATGCTACACATGCTACACATGGTAGACATGCTACACATGCTACACATGGTAGACATGCTACACATGGTAGACATGCTACACATGGTAGACATGCTACACATGCTAGACATGCTACACATGCTACACATGGTAGACATGCTACACATGCTACACATGGTAGACATGCTACACATGCTACACATGGTACACATGCTACACATGCTACACAAATAGCTGATGGTACGCTTAATAATCCGGTGCTCCTTTTCGTGCGCAAAATACGGTATGTGTTGCCATAGTAACAGAGCAGCGTTTGTGCAGAAGCTTCTGAGCATGTGCAGAGGATCAGACATGTGATCATGTTGTCTGCAGGTGCCCCTCCCTCGGTGGAGGTCCCGGCGGGTCCGTACCCTGTCCTGGTCAGGTCTGTGGACGGGCGGCAGGTCCCGGTGGTCCAGGCCTACGCCTTCGGGAAGTATCTGGGGAAACTAAGACTTCACTTTGACTCAGATGGAAATGTTCTGCGAGCTGAAGGAAACGCTGTTCTGCTGGACCAGTCCATCCCACAAGGTCTGGACCAGGACTCTTTCCTCTCTCTTTGGACTCTTTTTGGACTCTCTTTGGACTCTCTTTGGACACTCTCTTTGGACTCTCTTTGGACACTCTCTTTGGACACTCTCTTTGGACTCTTTGGACACTCTCTTTGGACTCTTTGGACTCTTTGGACACTCTCTTTGGACTCTCTCTTTGGACTCTCTTTGGACTCTCTTTGGACACTCTCTTTGGACACTCTCTTTGGACTCTCTTTGGACACTCTCTTTGGACTCTTTGGACACTCTCTTTGGACTCTTTGGACACTTTGGACTCTTTGGACACTCTCTTTGGACTCTTTGGACTCTTTGGACTCTCTGGACTCTTTGGACTCTCTTTGGACTCTCCCCCCCAAGCCTAAAGAATAAAGCTGTACGGTGGAAGCACCGAACGTCAAAGAAGGAGAGGAAGATGAAGAAGAGTCTCCCTGGAATAAAGCCGGTCGGTCTCTGAAACAGCAACAACTATTCTAGTCACAAAGACATATCATGACCTCATGGGCTTTGTAACACCAAAGCAATGGAAGGAGTACTTTTACGGACTACGACAGAGTCTGAGGACTACAGTCTGGCGGTAATGCAACACTCGGACGCCAACCGCCATAAAACAACAACAACAACAACAACTTTGGACTCTTTGGACTCTTTGGACTCTTTGGACTCTTTGGACTCTCTTTGGACTCTCTTTGGACTCTCTTTGGACTCTCTTTGGACTCTCTTTGGACTCTCTTTGGACTCTCTTTAGACTCTTTGGACTCTTTGGACTCTTTGGACTCTCTTTGGACTCTCTTTGGACTCTCTTTGGACTCTCTTTGGACTCTCTTTGGACTCTCTTTGGACTCTCTTTGGACTCTCTTTGGACTCTCTTTGGACTCTCTTTAGACACTCTTTAGACTCTCTTTAGACTCTCTTTAGACACTCTTTAGACTCTTTAGACTCTTTAGACTCTTTGGACTCTTTGGACTCTTTGGACTCTCTTTGGACTCTCTTTGGACTCTCTTTGGACTCTCTTTGGACTCTCTAGACTCTCTAGACTCTTTAGACTCTTTAGACTCTTTAGACTCTTTAGACTCTTTAGACTCTTTAGACTCTTTAGACTCTTTAGACTCTTTGGACTCTTTGGACTCTTTGGACTCTCTTTGGACTCTCTTTGGATTCTCTTTGGACTCTCTTTGGGCTCTTTGGACTCTCTTTGGGCTCTTTGGACTCTCTTTGGGCTCTTTGGACTCTCTTTGGACTCTCTTTGGACTCTCTTTGGACTCTCTTTGGGCTCTTTGGACTCTCTTTGGACTCTCTTTGGACTCTCTTTGGACTCTCTAGACTCTCTAGACTCTCTAGACTCTTTAGACTCTTTAGACTCTTTAGACTCTTTAGACTCTTTAGACTCTTTGGACTCTTTGGACTCTTTGGACTCTTTGGACTCTCTTTGGACTCTCTTTGGATTCTCTTTGGACTCTCTTTGGGCTCTTTGGACTCTCTTTGGGCTCTTTGGACTCTCTTTGGGCTCTTTGGACTCTCTTTGGACTCTCTTTGGACTCTCTTTGGACTCTCTTTGGACTCTCTTTGGACTCTCTTTGGGCTCTTTGGACTCTCTTTGGGCTCTTTGGACTCTTTGGACTCTCTTTGGACTCTCTTTGGACTCTCTTTGGACTCTCTTTGGGCTCTTTCAGACCCGGAGGTCCTGGCTGAGGTGGAGCAGTGGAAACAAAACCTGAAGAACTTCTCGTCTCAGATCGTTGGACAAACTCTGGTGTTTTTGAACGGATCAAACGAAGAGTGTCGCTTCAGAGAGTGTAACCTCGGCAACCTGATCTGCGACGCCATGGTAACGAGCCACGCCCTAACAACAGCAGAGACTAGAGAAGTGCAGCAGAAAGAGTCATGTGACCTTCAGTGTGTGTGTGTGAACCATGTGACTTCACCTCATTAAATACATCAAATACATTTAACTATATTGAATACTTAATAGATATATATATATCTATATATATATATATATATATATAGATATTTATATTTAAAATTATATCCATCCATCCATCTTCTGCCGCTTTATCCGGGGCCGGGTCGCGGGGGCAGCAGTCTGAGCAGGGACTCCCAGACTTCCTTCTCCCCAGACACTTCCTCTAACTCCTCCGGGGGGATCCCGAGGCGTTCCCAGGCCAGCCGAGAGACATAGTCTCTCCAGCGTGTCCTGGCCTCTTCCCGGTGGGACATGCCTGAAACACCTCCCGAGGGAGGCGCCCAGGAGGCATCCGGAACAGATGCCCGAGCCACCTCGGATATTTAAAATTATATATATATTTTAATTATATTATGTAATTATATATATATTATATATATATATATATATATATATTATATATATATATATATATATATATATATATATATATATATATAATACAGAAAAGGTTTGTCACAACACAGTTTTCACACATAGGAACTTGTCTCAGCGTTAAGGTGCAACATCAAATAATGAATATTAAAATAATAATAATAACGTATATACAGTCTAATATGACATGCATTAATTAGAATTTACTTTTAAAACAAGGTAAAAAATAAACTTGTCTCGGTATGGGCATATTTACACAAAAATGTACCAATGGCCGGAAATAGTGCAGAAAGTGAACAGTGTGTGAAAAGTGTTCAGTATTGTTTGAAGTGGGAGGAGTTAAGAGTTCATGAGTCCAACAACTGAAGGAAAGAACCTGTTCTAGTGGAGGGAGGTTCTAGTCCTGAGGGGCGTGGCCTCCTGCCTGAGGGGAGTGGCCTCCTGCCTGAGGGGTGTGGCCTCCTGCCTGAGGGGTGTGGCCTCCTGCCTGAGGGGAATGGCCTCCTGCCTGAGGGGAGTGGCCTCCTGTCTGAGGGGAGTGGCCTCCTGTCTGAGGGGAGTGGCCTCCTGCATGAGGGGAGTGGCCTCCAGCCTGAGGGGAGTGGCCTCCTGCCTGAGGGGAGTGGCCTCCTGTCTGAGGGGAGTGGCCTCCTGCCTGAGGGGAGTGGCCTCCTGCCTGAGGGGAGTGGCCTCCTGTCTGAGGGGAGTGGCCTCCTGCCTGAGGGGTGTGGCCTCCTGCCTGAGGGGTGTGGCCTCCTGCCTGAGGGGAATGGCCTCCTGCCTGAGGGGAGTGGCCTCCTGTCTGAGGGGAGTGGCCTCCTGCCTGAGGGGAGTGGCCTCCTGCCTGAGGGGTGTGGCCTCCTGCCTGAGGGGAGTGGCCTCCTGCCTGAGGGGAGTGGCCTCCTGCCTGAGGGGAGTGGCCTCCTGCCTGAGGGGAGTGGCCTCCTGCCTGAGGGGTGTGGCCTCCTGCCTGAGGGGAGTGGCCTCCTGCAGAGATGAAGTCTGCAGCCGATCACCTTCTCAGCAGAGGGCACTGTAGTCTCTTTTTGTCCCTGTCTGTGGCTCCAGCGTAACCACAGGGTGATGGAGGAGGTGATGGAGGAGGTGATGGAGGAGGTGATGGAGGAGGTGATGAGGAGGTGATGGAGGAGGTGAGGGAGGAGGTGACGGAGGAGGTGATGGAGGAGGTGATGGAGGAGGTGATGAGGAGGTGATGGAGGAGGTGATGAGGAGGTGATGAGGAGGTGATGAGGAGGTGATGAGGAGGTGATGAGGAGGTGATGGAGGAGGTGATGAGGAGGTGATGGAGGAGGTGATGGAGGAGGTGATGAGGAGGTGATGAGGAGGTGATGGAGGAGGTGAAGGCCGTGTAGAACTGCACCATCATCTCCACTGCAGCTCCACGTCTCCGTGAAGTATCAGAGTTAGCGTTAGCATCAGAGTTAGCGTTAGCATCAGAGTTAGCGTTAGCATCAGAGTTAGCATTAGCATCAGAGTTCTTATTCCTGTTCTACATGATTTTCAGGTGGACAGTGCTCTGGGTTTCTCAGAGGACTTCCAGTGGAACCATGTGAGTGCAGCTCTGTTCAACGGAGGAGGAGTGAGGAACTCCATCGACGAGGAGACCAGGAACGGTAAGGAGACTAGGAACTGTGAGGAGACCAGGAACAGTGAGGAGACTAGGAACTGTGAGACTAGGAACTGTGAGGTGACCAGGAGGCCAGGTTAGGTAAAGAGAAGACCCAAAGCAGATAAATGACACAGAGGTCCTTCACATGGGGAGTAGAGGTCATTCACATGGGGAGTAGAGGTCATTCACATGGGGAGTAGAGGTCATTCACATGGGGAGTAGAGGTCCTTCACATGGGGAGTAGAGGTCCTTCACATGGGGAGTAGAGGTCATTCACATGGGGAGTAGAGGTCATTCACATGGGGAGTAGAGGTCATTCACATGGGGAGTAGAGGTCCTTCACATGGGGAGTAGAGGTCATTCACATGGGGAGTAGAGGTCCTTCACATGGGGAGTAGAGGTCATTCACATGGGGAGTAGAGGTCATTCACATGGGGAGTAGAGGTCATTCACATGGGGAGTAGAGGTCATTCACATGGGGAGTAGAGGTCCTTCACATGGGGAGTAGAGGTCCTTCACATGGGGAGTAGAGGTCATTCACATGGGGAGTAGAGGTCATTCACATGGGGAGTAGAGGTCATTCACATGGGGAGTAGAGGTCCTTCACATGGGAAGTAGAGGTCCTTCACATGGGGAGTAGAGGTCATTCACATGGGGAGTAGAGGTCATTCACATGGGGAGTAGAGGTCCTTCACATGGGGAGTAGAGGTCATTCACATGGGGAGTAGAGGTCATTCACATGGGGAGTAGAGGTCATTCACATGGGGAGTAGAGGTCATTCACATGGGGAGTAGAGGTCCTTCACATGGGGAGTAGAGGTCATTCACATGGGGAGTAGAGGTCATTCACATGGGGAGTAGAGGTCATTCACATGGGGAGTAGAGGTCATTCACATGGGGAGTAGAGGTCCTTCACATGGGGAGTAGAGGTCATTCACATGGGGAGTAGAGGTCATTCACATGGGGAGTAGAGGTCCTTCACATGGGGAGTAGAGGTCATTCACATGGGGAGTAGAGGTCCTTCACATGGGGAGTAGAGGTCATTCACATGGGGAGTAGAGGTCATTCACATGGGGAGTAGAGGTCATTCACATGGGGAGTAGAGGTCATTCACATGGGGAGTAGAGGTCCTTCACATGGGGAGTAGAGGTCATTCACATGGGGAGTAGAGGTCATTCACATGGGGAGTAGAGGTCATTCACATGGGGAGTAGAGGTCCTTCACATGGGGAGTAGAGGTCATTCACATGGGGAGTAGAGGTCCTTCACATGGGGAGTAGAGGTCATTCACATGGGGAGTAGAGGTCATTCACATGGGGAGTAGAGGTCATTCACATGGGGAGTAGAGGTCATTCACATGGGGAGTAGAGGTCATTCACATGGGGAGTAGAGGTCCTTCACATGGGGAGTAGAGGTCATTCACATGGGGAGTAGAGGTCATTCACATGGGGAGTAGAGGTCCTTCACATGGGGAGTAGAGGTCATTCACATGGGGAGTAGAGGTCATTCACATGGGGAGTAGAGGTCATTCACATGGGGAGTAGAGGTCATTCACATGGGGAGTAGAGGTCATTCACATGGGGAGTAGAGGTCATTCACATGGGGAGTAGAGGTCATTCACATGGGGAGTAGAGGTCCTTCACATGGGGAGTAGAGGTCATTCACATGGGGAGTAGAGGTCCTTCACATGGGGAGTAGAGGTCATTCACATGGGGAGTAGAGGTCATTCACATGGGGAGTAGAGGTCATTCACATGGGGAGTAGAGGTCATTCACATGGGGAGTAGAGGTCATTCACATGGGGAGTAGAGGTCC
>NW_027316496.1:7500-14381 GCF_026437365.1 Eucyclogobius newberryi | reverse complement strand
TTCACCAGACTGACCACATTGGCCTTTTGTTTTGGAGTGACCCTGCAGCAGATGACCGCCTCACACTCACACGCCATGTCCACGAAGTCCACCTGGAACACACGCTCCATTTTAAAGCAGGTAACTATGGCAACAGAGTCCCCCCTGCAGCAGCAGGGCCACGAGGGCCACGGACATGCTTATTCAACCATCACAGGGACATTCGAACACATTCAAGGAGGTGAAAATGTTCCTTAGTGATTCTTTATAGCTGGACAAACTAACATAAAGTGAGGCAACTGCAGTGACTGGAACAGCAGTCAAGCAAATACTTCAAATGTGTCTGACACACAACACGCACACACAACACACAACACGCACACACACAACACGCACACACACAACACGCACACACACAACACGCACACACACACAACACACACACACACAACAACACACACACAACACGCACACACACACAACACGCACACACACACAACACGCACACACACACAACACGCACACACACACAACACGCACACACACACAACACGCACACACACAACACGCACACACACAACACGCACACAACACACAAACACAACACGCACACACACAACACGCACAACACACAACACGCACACACACAACACGCACACACACAACACGCACACACAACACGCACACAAACACGCACACACACAACAACACAACACGCACACACAACACACACACAACACGCACAACACGCACACACACAACACGCACACAACACGCACAACACACAACACAACACGCACACAACACGCACACAACACGCACACAACACGCACACACACAACACGCACACACACAACACGCACAACACAACACGCACACAACATGCACACACACAACAAGCACACACACAACAACACAACACGCAAAACACACACACACAACACAACACGCACAACACACACAACACAACACGCACAACACAACACGCACAACACAACACGCACAACACGCAACACCACAACACGCACAGCACAAAACACGCAACAACACAACACGCACACACACACACACACAACAACACGCACACACACACAACACGCACACAACACACACGCACACAACACGCACACAACACGCGCACAACACACGCGCACAACACAAGCACACAACGCGGCACACAACGCGGCGCACAACACACGCACGCAACGCGCGCACAACACACGCACACAACGCGCGCACAACACACGCACGCACACACCTGTCTCTGCTCCTTCTCAGAGTCGTTCAGGGGCTGTCCGTCCTGAGGGCTGGTGGGCGGGGCTCGTTTGCCCAGACGCCGCAGACGCAGTCGCCTGCGCTTCTTCTTCTTCTCATACAGGATCTCATTCTGTGGATGAAGCAGTGAGAGGTCAGACTGTCCAGGTGGAGGTCAGACTGTCCAGGTGGAGGTCAGACTGTCCAGGTGGAGTTATGACGGCGTAACATCCACCGAGGCGTCCTCACCAGCCATCCTCCCGTGATGATCAGGGCGTTCTTCCCTGGCTCAGTGAAGAAGGGTTCTGCCGCCTTCTTCACCCGAGGGCGACGAGTCGGGGGCTGGTTCCTCCTGCTGGTCTGACGCCCCTGCAGCTTCTCACTGCAAACACCAGAGGTTAGAGAGGTGGAGCAGAGACTGGTGTGAAGGTGGAGCAGAGACTGGTGTGAAGGTGGAGCAGAGACTGGTGTGAAGGTGGAGCAGAGACTGGTGTGAAGGTGGAGCAAAGACTGGTGTGAAGGTGGAGCAGAGACTGGTGTGAAGGTGGAGCAGAGACTGGTGTGAAGGTGGAGCAGAGACTGGTGTGAAGGTGGAGAAAGGTGGAGCAAACTGACTTGACGTCCTCTCCATAATGGATCTGCATGTCTTCAGTGAGCAGGGAGCAGGAGTACCCGATGTTCTCAGCCGTTTCTGAAATGGAGCAGGTTCAGACGGAGCCATGTGCTAGAGACCGTGTTCAGCTGATCGTAAATGCTCCAGACCTTTCTTGTCTCCGGTCAGGACCCAGATCTTGATGTCGGCTTTGGCCAGTTTAGCAATGGTCTCTGGAACTCCATCCTGAAGTTTGTCCTCAATCGCTGTGGCTCCAATTAACTGCACACATGTGTTTACAGTGTAGAGTACTCTCTGGAGTAACCCCAGTGCTAGTGTAGTGTACTCTCTGGAGTAACCCCAGTGCTAGTGTAGTGTACTCTCTGGAGTAACCCCAGTGCTAGTGTAGTGTACTCTCTGGAGTAACCCCAGTGCTAGTGTAGTGTACTCTCTGGAGTAACCCCAGTGCTAGTGTAGTGTACTCTCTGGAGTAACCCCAGTGCTAGTGTAGTGTACTCTCTGGAGTAACCCCAGTGCTAGTGTAGAGTACTCTCTGGAGTAACCCCAGTGCTAGTGTAGAGTACTCTCTGGAGTAACCCCAGTGCTAGTGTAGTGTACTCTCTGGAGTAACCCCAGTGCTAGTGTAGTGTACTCTCTGGAGTAACCCCAGTGCTAGTGTAGTGTACTCTCTGGAGTAACCCCAGTGCTAGTGTAGAGTACTCTCTGGAGTAACCCCAGTGCTAGTGTAGTGTACTCTCTGGAGTAACCCCAGTGCTAGTGTAGAGTACTCTCTGGAGTAACCCCAGTGCTAGTGTAGAGTACTCTCTGGAGTAACCCCAGTGCTAGTGTAGAGTACTCTCTGGAGTAACCCCAGTGCTAGTGTAGAGTACTTTCTGGAGTAACCCCAGTGCTAGTGTAGAGTACTTTCTGGAGTAACCCCAGTGCTAGTGTAGAGTACTCTCTGGAGTAACCCCAGTGCTAGTGTAGAGTACTCTCTGGAGTAACCCCAGTGCTAGTGTAGAGTACTCTCTGGAGTAACCCCAGTGCTAGTGTAGAGTACTCTCTGGAGTAACCCCAGTGCTAGTGTAGTGTACTCTCTGGAGTAACCCCAGTGCTAGTGTAGTGTACTCTCTGGAGTAACCCCAGTGCTAGTGTAGTGTACTCTCTGGAGTAACCCCAGTGCTAGTGTAGTGTACTCTCTGGAGTAACCCCAGTGCTAGTGTAGTGTACTCTCTGGAGTAACCCCAGTGCTAGTGTAGTGTACTCTCTGGAGTAACCCCAGTGCTAGTGTAGTGTACTCTCTGGAGTAACCCCAGTGCTAGTGTAGTGTACTCTCTGGAGTAACCCCAGTGCTAGTGTAGTGTACTCTCTGGAGTAACCCCAGTGCTAGTGTAGTGTACTCTCTGGAGTAACCCCAGTGCTAGTGTAGAGTACTCTCTGGAGTAACCCCAGTGCTAGTGTAGTGTACTCTCTGGAGTAACCCCAGTGCTAGTGTAGTGTACTCTCTGGAGTAACCCCAGTGCTAGTGTAGTGTACTCTCTGGAGTAACCCCAGTGCTAGTGTAGTGTACTCTCTGGAGTAACCCCAGTGCTAGTGTAGAGTACTCTCTGGAGTAACCCCAGTGCTAGTGTAGAGTACTCTCTGGAGTAACCCCAGTGCTAGTGTAGAGTACTCTCTGGAGTAACCCCAGTGCTAGTGTAGTGTACTCTCTGGAGTAACCCCAGTGCTAGTGTAGTGTACTCTCTGGAGTAACCCCAGTGCAAGTGTAGTGTACTCTCTGGAGTAACCCCAGTGCTAGTGTAGTGTACTCTCTGGAGTAACCCCAGTGCTAGTGTAGTGTACTCTCTGGAGTAACCCCAGTGCTAGTGTAGTGTACTCTCTGGAGTAACCCCAGTGCTAGTGTAGAGTACTCTCTGGAGTAACCCCAGTGCTAGTGTAGTGTACTCTCTGGAGTAACCCCAGTGCTAGTGTAGTGTACTCTCTGGAGTAACCCCAGTGCTAGTGTAGAGTACTCTCTGGAGTAACCCCAGTGCTAGTGTAGTGTACTCTCTGGAGTAACCCCAGTGCTAGTGTAGTGTACTCTCTGGAGTAACCCCAGTGCTAGTGTAGAGTACTCTCTGGAGTAACCCCAGTGCTAGTGTAGAGTACTCTCTGGAGTAACCCCAGTGCTAGTGTAGTGTACTCTCTGGAGTAACCCCAGTGCTAGTGTAGTGTACTCTCTGGAGTAACCCCAGTGCTAGTGTAGAGTACTCTCTGGAGTAACCCCAGTGCTAGTGTAGTGTACTCTCTGGAGTAACCCCAGTGCTAGTGTAGTGTACTCTCTGGAGTAACCCCAGTGCTAGTGTAGTGTACTCTCTGGAGTAACCCCAGTGCTAGTGTAGTGTACTCTCTGGAGTAACCCCAGTGCTAGTGTAGAGTACTCTCTGGAGTAACCCCAGTGCTAGTGTAGTGTACTCTCTGGAGTAACCCCAGTGCTAGTGTAGAGTACTCTCTGGAGTAACCCAGTGCTAGTGTAGAGTACTCTCTGGAGTAACCCCAGTGCTAGTGTAGAGTACTCTCTGGAGTAACCCCAGTGCTAGTGTAGAGTACTCTCTGGAGTAACCCCAGTGCTAGTGTAGAGTACTCTCTGGAGTAACCCCAGTGCTAGTGTAGAGTACTCTCTGGAGTAACCCCAGTGCTAGTGTAGAGTACTCTCTGGAGTAACCCCAGTGCTAGTGTAGAGTACTCTCTGGAGTAACCCCAGTGCTAGTGTAGTGTACTCTCTGGAGTAACCCCAGTGCTAGTGTAGAGTACTCTCTGGAGTAACCCCAGTGCTAGTGTAGTGTACTCTCTGGAGTAACCCCAGTGCTAGTGTAGTGTACTCTCTGGAGTAACCCCAGTGCTAGTGTAGTGTACTCTCTGGAGTAACCCCAGTGCTAGTGTAGAGTACTCTCTGGAGTAACCCCAGTGCTAGTGTAGTGTACTCTCTGGAGTAACCCCAGTGCTAGTGTAGTGTACTCTCTGGAGTAACCCCAGTGCTAGTGTAGAGTACTCTCTGGAGTAACCCCAGTGCTAGTGTAGTGTACTCTCTGGAGTAACCCCAGTGCTAGTGTAGTGTACTCTCTGGAGTAACCCCAGTGCTAGTGTAGTGTACTCTCTGGAGTAACCCCAGTGCTAGTGTAGAGTACTCTCTGGAGTAACCCCAGTGCTAGTGTAGTGTACTCTCTGGAGTAACCCCAGTGCTAGTGTAGTGTACTCTCTGGAGTAACCCCAGTGCTAGTGTAGAGTACTCTCTGGAGTAACCCCAGTGCTAGTGTAGTGTACTCTCTGGAGTAACCCCAGTGCTAGTGTAGAGTACTCTCTGGAGTAACCCCAGTGCTAGTGTAGAGTACTCTCTGGAGTAACCCCAGTGCTAGTGTAGAGTACTCTCTGGAGTAACCCCAGTGCTAGTGTAGAGTACTCTCTGGAGTAACCCCAGTGCTAGTGTAGAGTACTCTCTGGAGTAACCCCAGTGCTAGTGTAGAGTACTCTCTGGAGTAACCCCAGTGCTAGTGTAGAGTACTCTCTGGAGTAACCCCAGTGCTAGTGTAGAGTACTCTCTGGAGTAACCCCAGTGCTAGTGTAGTGTACTCTCTGGAGTAACCCCAGTGCTAGTGTAGAGTACTCTCTGGAGTAACCCCAGTGCTAGTGTAGTGTACTCTCTGGAGTAACCCCAGTGCTAGTGTAGTGTACTCTCTGGAGTAACCCCAGTGCTAGTGTAGTGTACTCTCTGGAGTAACCCCAGTGCTAGTGTAGAGTACTCTCTGGAGTAACCCCAGTGCTAGTGTAGAGTACTCTCTGGAGTAACCCCAGTGCTAGTGTAGTGTACTCTCTGGAGTAACCCCAGTGCTAGTGTAGTGTACTCTCTGGAGTAACCCCAGTGCTAGTGTAGAGTACTCTCTGGAGTAACCCCAGTGCTAGTGTAGTGTACTCTCTGGAGTAACCCCAGTGCTAGTGTAGTGTACTCTCTGGAGTAACCCCAGTGCTAGTGTAGAGTACTCTCTGGAGTAACCCCAGTGCTAGTGTAGAGTACTCTCTGGAGTAACCCCAGTGCTAGTGTAGAGTACTCTCTGGAGTAGTCAGGACTAAACTGTTTTGAGTACTGATAAAGTAGTATAGATTGATCGATGTGCTTCTCACAGAGTAGCGGCTGAGGACAGACACAGAGTAGAGGCTGAGGACAGACACAGAGTAGAGGTTGAGGACAGACACAGAGTAGAGGTAGAGGACAGACACAGAGTAGAGGTAGAGGACAGACACAGAGTAGAGGTTGAGGACAGACACAGAGTAGAGGTTGAGGACAGACACAGAGTAGAGGTTGAGGACAGACACAGAGTAGAGGTTGAGGACAGACACAGAGTAGAGGTTGAGGACAGACACTGAGTAGAGGCTGAGGACACACACAGAGTAGAGGTAGAGGACAGACACAGAGTAGAGGTTGAGGACAGACAACAGAGTAGAGGTTGAGGACAGACACAGAGTAGAGGTTGAGGACAGACACAGAGTAGAGGTTGAGGACAGACACTGAGTAGAGGCTGAGGACACACACAGAGTAGAGGTTGAGGACAGACAGAGTAGAGGTTGAGGACAGACACAGAGTAGAGGTTGAGGACAGACACAGAGTAGAGGTTGAGGACAGACAACAGAGTAGAGGTTGAGGACAGACACAGAGTAGAGGTTGAGGACAGACACAGAGTAGAGGTTGAGGACAGACAACAGAGTAGAGGTTGAGGACAGACACAGAGTAGAGGTTGAGGACAGACACAGAGTAGAGGTTGAGGACAGACACAGAGTAGAGGTTGAGGACAGACACAGAGTAGAGGTTGAGGACAGACACAGAGTAGAGGTTGAGGACAGACAGAGTAGAGGTTGAGGACAGACACAGAGTAGAGGTTGAGGACAGACACAGAGTAGAGGTTGAGGACAGACAACAGAGTAGAGGTTGAGGACAGACACAGAGTAGAGGTTGAGGATAGACAACAGAGTAGAGGTTGAGGACAGACACAGAGTAGAGGTTGAGGACAGACACAGAGTAGAG
>NW_027316496.1:0-2500 GCF_026437365.1 Eucyclogobius newberryi | reverse complement strand
CCAGCTCCAGTCCACCAGCTGAAACAAGGACACTTTCATCCAACACAAATGTCCTGAAGTTTGTCTTTTCAAATGATGAACCAGAACTGACCTTTCCGCGGTCCAGAGACACTCCTTCAGCAGTGGTGGGGTCACCTGGAGCACAGAGCATGAACAACACCTTCATGAGCCATTACAACATGAAGAGAATAAACCGTCTCAAATGAGGACAAAACATCCAAAATAAAAACCCAAAAAGTTGAACCTCAAAATGATTTCTCTGGGATCGGTTCCACAGAGCTGCAATAAACATCTCATGTCTACCTTTCAACGGGAGTTCAATAATGGCACTAACTGAAGTCTTTGTGGCATTAAGATAAGATAAGATAAGATATTCCTTTATTGTCCCACATGGGGAAATTTCATTGGTGCAACACAGGTAGATACAGAGGTAGATCCAGAAGAACAGATCACTTATAGGAAGTCTGAAAAACACTTTCAGTAGAAGATCTCCAATAAATAAATAAATACCATTGCATGTGATCACAACAGTAATTGCACATGAATATGTGTCACGACAGCACAGTAATTGCACATGAATTGCACATGAATTCCAACAGCAATTGCACATACGACAGAATTGCACATCAGTATTAGGTTAGGTCAGTATTGCGATGGGATTATGAGCCTGGGGTTCAGATCTACACTGTGCATATTCAATGTATTATCTATTTTTAACTTTTGTGTGAGGGTTAGGGTCTGCTCGCCCATAAAGCGCACGCTTCTGCACGGACCCTGTTAAACACATGTAACATTCAGGAGACATTTCGTTTTACCGTAGCTGCGTCCTGCGATGGTGCACTTCTTGAACTGCATGACATTCTGGGTCAAAGTGCCCGTTTTGTCTGAGAAGATGTACTCGATCTGGCCCAGCTGTTCGTTCAAAGTGGTGGTGCGAGCCTAAAGACAACAAGCAAAAAGCAACACAATGTCCCCCTTATCGATTAGTGCAATAAAGTAAAATTACAAAGCAACTGAACAAGCAAAGCCCACGCCACAACAATGGAATATCAGAGAATATTTATGGATAGAGATGATGATGACATCGATGATGCCGCGATAAGAGTGAGCTGACAAAGGACGTGGGCTACGCATCAGGTGATCAGCCACGCCCCGTCTAATAGACTGCAATGGGTTAAGGGACGACGATACAGACGTGGGGTGAGAGGGCGGGGTCGACACAGACGTGGGGTGAGAGGGCGGGGTCGACACAGACGTGGGGTGAGAGGGCGGGGTCGACACAGACGTGGGGTGAGAGGGCGGGGTCGACACAGACGTGCGATGAGAGGGCGGGGTCGACACAGACGTGGGGTGAGAGGGCGGGGTCGACACAGACGTGGGGTGAGAGGGCGGGGTCGACACAGACGTGCGATGAGAGGGCGGGGACGACACAGACGTGGGGTGAGAGGGCGGGGTCGACACAGACGTGGGGTGAGAGGGCGGGGTTGACACAGACGTGGGGTGAGAGGGCGGGGTCGACACAGACGTGGGGTGAGAGGGCGGGGTCGACACAGCCGTGGGGTGAGAGGTGTTTTCCTGTAAAGGGGCGTGTACCTTTGCAGGAGTGTCCTTCTTGGCGAAGTACATCTGTAAATCCCAGTTGATAAATTTGCTTTGGCCCAAACGAATCACCTCCACACTAAAAAAAACAACATTTTAAAATCCATCGGTTGAATAGTTCTGCGTGTTAAACAAGAGTCTGACCTGACGTAGAGCGAGATGGGCACCATGGTGTTGAGCACGATGATGTAGCCCCAGAAGCTGAGGAAGCCCCGGTGGGACGCGCTGAAGTCTTTGCCGTCGTACAAATACCAGGCGTGTGTCCCGATCTGCTCGTACCAGAAGGTGTGACCGATGGCCAGTCCAGCAGCCACGAGGACGAGCAGCGCGAAGATCTGACCAGAGAGAGCTGTATGAGAGCCAGACAGGAAGCTCCTCCCACGTGTCTCCGCCCCCTCCCCGCATGTCTCCGCCCCCTCCCCGCATGTCTCCGCCCCCTCCCCGCATGTGTCTCCGCCCCCTCCCCGCATATGTCTCCGCCCCCTCCCCGCATGTCTCCGCCCCCTCCCCACATGTCTCCGCCCCCTCCCCACATGTCTCCGCCCCCTCCCCACATGTCTCCGCATATGTCTCTGCCCCCTCCCCACATGTCTCCGCATATGTCTCTGCCCCCTCCCCACATGTCTCCGCCTCCTCCCCACATGTCTCCGCCCACTCACCGTGTACACCATGTAGTTCATCAGCTCGTCGATCTTGGTGCGCTTGAACCTGGTCTTTCCTCCATTTCGCATTATTTTGGTATCGGCTCCTACAACACACAAAATATATCTTTCGATATCTATAAGATAAGATCATTTTATTTGTCCCACGGTGGGGAAATTTCAGTGTTGCAACACAAAGTAGGTACAGAAGTAAATAATAAAAGAACAGATAACTTATAAAAACACTCATAGAAAAGCAC
>NW_027316495.1:0-14392 GCF_026437365.1 Eucyclogobius newberryi | reverse complement strand
GCAGGAACAGCAAAGATACTGAAGAACCCTCAAGCTCCCAGGGGCCTCTGGTAGAGGACCCGAGCTTGAAGTGGGAGAAAACAGAGACCACCTGCGGAGGGTGCGGAGGTATCATCTGGACACTGTTTTCAGAAAAACAAGACGTTCCGCCTCTCATCCAAGAGTCATAATCAATCTGCAGGTCGAGTCTGAGAGAGAGAGATTCAAACACACAGCACATGTGCAGGAGCTTTCATTTCCACTAGAGAAGTTACTTTCTTCTTCTGGCTGGAAATGCCCTACGAGGACAAAAGAACAACATTCTGGAGACAATGATTGGTTTAAAGTCAACCACTGTTTTTATTGCACAATCTGCTGAAAATGGAGAGCATCACTGTCCGTGTTCTGTTCTGAGGATGTGAAAGCAGAAGTGTGCTTCTCTGACCTCTGCGCCACTATTGCACAAACTCACCAGCCTCATGGAACCACTAAAGTACTGTCTTATCTCAACCTGGTGTTGTCTTTTGAAACTTTCACCTACGCCCTAGCCCCGCCCACTCCTACATACTTTCTTGTGATTATTCAACAAAATCAAACGTCAATATTCTTTTTCAACAATTAAAGGAAATCAATAAAACAGCTCAATGTCTTCTCAAACATATTTTCAAACTAAAGGTATTTTCTTTCTATTTTGTGATGAGCAGGAGCAAAAGGTATGAACTATGAAACGTACAGTTTAAAGTATATTTTCAATATAAAGGACCATGGTAAAATGCTTAATAGAGATGAATCCATGCATTTGAAGGCAGATCTCATTGTTATTGGATGGATATCATAATTGATAAATGACTGGTAATCACTTTAATCTTTCAAATTTCTCTGAGATGGTTTTGTTTTTGTGGGTCACATGGTTGTCTCCATGGAAATGTTTTGGCTTTGCTTGGAATGTTCCTCAGTATGGGATGAACCATATCTATCTCCATGGAAACAAGCAGGTGACGCCACCAGGCCAAGTTACAGCTCAGGGGTCTCATTTATAAAATGGGGTGACGTACGTGATGTTCCACCTGAACTTTTGTGTGTCTGCCCCGCCTTCTGTGACTCTGAGGTTGAGTTCAAAATAATGATACAGTGATATATTGTCACGGACTCAATACGGAGTCACAGTATCAATATTTTATTTTTAAAAATATATATATAAATATATTTATCTATCTATCTATCTATCTATCTATCTATCTATCTGAGAGAGAGAGAGAGGGAGAGAGAGAGAGAGGGAGAGAGAAGGAGCTGTGGACCTGATCAGAAGCTGCAGCAGGTTCAGACCATGAAACATACGATACTTTACTAGAATGTAGTATATGTAGTATATTTCTATTTGGATCAGTTGGTTGGATGTATAAAGTTATTAGAGCAGAATGGATTTATAAATAAGTGCTTTGGGGATAAACATTTCATACATTTTCTTATCCAGAATAAAAACATTACCCATTTGGTACATCTTTAAGACCCTTTTTTCAAAAATGTATCGGGATACGTATCGTATCGCGAGGGTCTGGAGGGTCCAGCCCTATGTGACTCCAATGTCAATCAGATCGGCCCATTATCGGCTCGTGTTCAGGTCCTTCTCATTCATAATCTCTTCTCACTGTCCTTACATGATGAAGAGGAGGAGTGGAGGAGGCGTGACGTGACCTGCTGCAGTGCGTATGGAGTTTTGTCTTCAGGGTTCCACGTACTGTTGTGATAAATGAAACTTATGGTCTGTGGAGAGGCATTATCCAGGTATTCAGTGCGGGACGGTGCCGTACAGTGGAACACTGCAGGCTCCGGAGGCCTGAGGCTGCTGTTCCACACTGATCTGTGTCTGCTGTAATCCAATCACAGGCTGTCAATCATGAACACCAGCAGCGCCGCACACACCCATGAGGAATATTATTATGAGTCTGAATAAAGCTGTAAAGGGTTTTATGCAGGTTTGTTAACCTGGTTTATGGTTCACATCTCTAATTACTGGGATTATCCACATATTTTCAGTCAGAATAAAAACGAAAAGGATTTGGTTGTTTTGACCGTTATTCAAAGGTTTTAGCCACAACATCAGAATCACTAAAAATGCCTAAAACCGCTGCTTCTGCTTTTAGATTACATAAAGCATCTACTAACTGTGAAAATAATGACTGAATATTGGGAAACTGGAACACATTTTAAAGTTTTTATATTAATTCAAATGAATTTGTGAATATTGTAGTGACATTCTGAAAGTGGAACATGCAGCCTGTTAAAATGATCATGAGAATAATAATAAATATAGCCGCAAGCGGCAATGATCGGCCCTCGCTACGCCGCCGCCACGCCGCAAGAGGAGGGGGCGCGTTAGCGCCCCAATTGTCCTTTTATTACGCCTACTGCTGAATCTGTGACGCTGTCACATCTTCTCCCCTTTGTTTTACCATCAAAAAGCAATTTTATTTTGAATTCTTGGCAAAATGTGCGGCTTTGCCGCACAGACACCGTGACTCTTAGAATAAAAATTAGGATAACTTTTGATGGTCCTGAAGATGAGTCTCACCAAATTTCACGTTAATAGGGCTGACGCCCTAGGAGGAGTTGGTGAAAGTATTTATAAGTGTAAACATGTTCTGGTGATTTCCCCATTGGAATAACATGGGAGGTTTCGATCATCGCTACGGCAAAGCCATAACAATTATGACATGGGTCTCATTTACTTTTTTGATGGGGATGCTAAAATTAAGTTGTGTGTCAAATTTCAGATAATTTCGCAAAACTAAACATTTAACCTCCATATAAAATCTATAGGGGGCGCTGTCGCGCCAAATTAATTAATTTCACTTCAAGTAGGTTTAGGGCAAAGAGTTTAACAACTGATTCTAATTTGATGCAATTCGGACTTTATCTGCGCAAACGGCAGAAATTTTAAATATGGGAGATTTCTGAAATTTTAGTTACAGTTTGCGGCTTCGCCGCACAGAGACTGTGACAGGGTCAATGTAATTTGGATAACTTTTGATGTCCCACTCCTCAGTAGCATTTTCACCAAATTTCAGCTTTTTAGGGCCAACGCCCTGGGAGGAGTTCGTAAAAGTACGACGTTTGGAAAAACTCCGAAGTCATGTTTAGCCATTTTTGAAGCAATATGGCCGACATTTGGTTCGGGGGACGGCGTTGCCGTAATAATATTTTTTACTTCTCTTGTCACCATCTACCTCTGCGCCAAATTTCATGATTCTACGATCAGATTTTTTTTGGGTCATTTCCCATCTCTCAATGCATTTTTGCATTACATGCTTATATGCACGGAACATGCAAGAGATGGGGAACGTATTCGTGAGCTACTTAGCGCAAATGAGTGCTTTATATGGGGATGACGACCGCTTCGCGGTCGTCATCCCAATGTAAAGTGCTCGTTTAGTGCGAACTTTTGCACGGGCTTCGCCCGTTTACAACGGTAATGTTCCATTTTCCTACAACTAATTAGTATGCACGGGGCGTGCATGAGTGGAGGAGTGCGTTAGTGAGTGTTTGGAAGTGGGCGAGCGCTTCGCGCTCGATTTCGTGCGCACTACGTGCGCACTTTCGCAGCCGTGCTTCGCACGGCCTTACGAGATTAATAGGCCTCTCGCCAGCTTGTGGCGCTCGGGCCTAATAATAATAATGTAATAATAAAAAGATCCTCATTGAGTGGCTGTGAGGCCGAGCTGTACATGAGAGACTGATCATAAGACTCTAGTGTTTTCTTCAGTCATGACACTCATCACTCACTCTATGGATATGTTTATGGATTTGCAGATAATGAGGCCTCGTGTTAGCGTGTGTTAGCGTGTGTTAGCGTGCGTTAGCGTGTGTTAGCGTGCGTTAGCGTGTGTTAGCGCTGATGACACCTCCAGAGTGCGAGCATGTGGCCCCGTGTGGCAGAATGGTTCAACCTCGCGCTTGTGTCTTTGAATATTCTGCTGACAGAGAAGACCTTGAACTTTGTGCCAGTTTTTGTTCCATGGATAGACCCAGTAATTACAGACCCATAACATAACCCAACATAATAATATGTTCCTCTCTCAGCAGGATATATGCGTTTGGAGGTCATTTGGGTCTCAACTTGGAGCGTATGAGTTTTCATGTTTTTCGAAGTATTACTTGGTTTTGGTTTGGAAGTCATTTGTGTACCAGCACATATGACGCATATATAAATAAGCTGCTGGTGCACAAATGACTTCCAAGTAATATTCTAACTAAATAAAGATGTTTTATTAGTCAAATATTTCATGAATTATGCGTTCCATTCGTTGAACCTCAGATTGGTGCTTTGGGGTCCTGTTTATATGACTTAAGGTGAAATTCTAATAAAAGTGAACGTTTGGACAAAACACAAACTTCTCTAAACCACCTCAAAGTCGCTAAATATTCATCTTCCTCATCTCTGAAAGCCCCAAGCCACAAAGTTCTGACACACGTATACGCACGCTGCGTCGATGAGGCCCCAGCAGATTACAGTACATTACAGTAACAACTCAGTAGTAACAGTAAACAGTAATAATAAAAACCAGGAAGTGCTCAAATCTGACAAAATGTAGCTCCAATATTAACGTATTTACCCAAGAGTTTTTATTAAATTTCTAACAGTAACATTTCTACTTTGTTATTAACTCTGAGTAGGAAGTAGGAATACTCAGTTGAAAGGGTGATACAGTGTGAATTTACAAGTCGGAACTCCTCCGAGAACAACTGGAAGGCAGCATTAGTCGAGCTTTGCTTTGGTTGCTATGCCAGGCAATGTGCAACTCAGAGACAGTGAACAACTTCACAAACTAGGAATTTGCATCAGCAATGTGATCAATAATGGAAGGAACTCCTGTACACCAGCTGCACATGTTCAAGCACGAAGGCAAATGTCTTTGTAAACTAGGAAAGACTAGAGCAGATTGTAGAGAGGAGATATGTTTTTTTAATTCCGTAGTCTGCTCGTGTCTGCAAAGGTTCCAGATGACGTACGACCACCAGATGACCAGACTTTAGCAAATGTGGAAGATTCCAGTTTGTTTTTTAATCATGTAAAACCCAAAATGTGTAGACCGACAATATGTGTCGTCAGAATGGTTCCTCGAGTGTTCCAGAAGAAGAAGAAGAAGAAGCAGAGGAGACGGAGGGAACAGGAAGTGAGACCAAAATAGACCAAATGACAGAGTGAGAACCGACAAATAACAGGGCAAATGACAGGGGAGCAGGGGAGTGTCCAAAACCTCTAATGCACACATGTACAGCAGGGGCGTGTCCAAAACCTCTAATGCACACATGTACAGCAGGGGCGTGTCCAAAACCTCTAATGCACACATGTACAGCAGGGGCGTGTCCAAAACCTCTAATGCACACATGTACAGCAGGGGCGTGTCCAAAACCTCTAATGCACACATGTACAGCAGGGGCGTGTCCAAAACCTCTAATGCACACATGTACAGCAGGGGCGTGTCCAAAACCTCTAATGCACACATGTACAGCAGGGGCGTGTCCAAAACCTCTAATGCACACATGTACAGCAGGGGCGTGTCCAAAACCTCTAATGCACACATGTACAGCAGGGGCGTGTCCAAAACCTCTAATGCACACATGTACAGCAGGGGCGTGTCCAAAACCTCTAATGCACACATGTACAGCAGGGGCGTGTCCAAAACCTCTAATGCACACATGTACAGCAGGGGCGTGTCCAAAACCTCTAATGCACACATGTACAGCAGGGGCGTGTCCAAAACCTCTAATGCACACATGTACAGCAGGGGCGTGTCCAAAACCTCTAATGCACACATGTACAGCAGGGGCGTGTCATACATGTACAGAAGGGGCGTGTCACACATGTACAGCAGGGGCGTGTCCAAAACCTCTAATGCACACATGTTCAGCAGGGGCGTGTCATACACGCACAGCAGGGGCGTGTCATACATGTACAGAAGGGGCGTGTCACACATGTACAGCAGGGGCGTGTCCAAAACCTCTAATGCACACATGTACAGCAGGGGCGTGTCATACATGTACAGAAGGGGCGTGTCACACATGTACAGCAGGGGCGTGTCCAAAACCTCTAATGCACACATGTACAGCAGGGGCGTGTCACACATGTACAGCAGGGGCGTGTCACACATGTACAGCAGGGGCGTGTCCAAAACCTCTAATGCACACATGTACAGCAGGGGCGTGTCCAAAACCTCTAATGCACACATGTACAGCAGGGGCGTGTCACACATGTACAGCAGGGGCGTGTCACACATGTACAGCAGGGGTGCGTCCAAAACCTCTAATGCACACATGTACAGCAGGGGCGTGTCCAAAACCTCTAATGCACACATGTACAGCAGGGGTGCGTCCAAAACCTCTAATGCACACATGTACAGCAGGGGCGTGTCCAAAACCTCTAATGCACACATGTACAGCAGGGGCGTGTCCAAAACCTCTAATGCACACATGTACAGCAGGGGCGTGTCCAAAACCTCTAATGCACACATGTACAGCAGGGGCGTGTCACACATGTACAGCAGGGGCGTGTCCAAAACCTCTAATGCACACATGTACAGCAGGGGCGTGTCCAAAACCTCTAATGCACACATGTACAGCAGGGGCGTGTCACACATGTACAGCAGGGGCGTGTCCAAAACCTCTAATGCACACATGTACAGCAGGAGCGTGTCCAAAACCTCTAATGCACACATGTACAGCAGGGGCGTGTCCAAAACCTCTAATGCACACATGTACAGCAGGGGCGTGTCCAAAACCTCTAATGCACACATGTACAGCAGGGGCGTGTCCAAAACCTCTAATGCACACATGTACAGCAGGGGCGTGTCACACATGTACAGCAGGGGCGTGTCCAAAACCTCTAATGCACACATGTACAGCAGGGGCGTGTCCAAAACCTCTAATGCACACATGTTCAGCAGGGGCGTGTCACACATGTACAGCAGGGGCGTGTCCAAAACCTCTAATGCACACATGTACAGCAGGGGCGTGTCATACATGTACAGAAGGGGCGTGTCACACATGTACAGCAGGGGCGTGTCCAAAACCTCTAATGCACACATGTTCAGCAGGGGCGTGTCCAAAACCTCTAATGCACACATGTACAGCAGGGGTGCGTCCAAAACCTCTAATGCACAAATGTTCAGCAGGGGCGTGTCCAAAACCTCTAATGCACACATGTACAGCAGGGGCGTGTCATACATGTACAGAAGGGGCGTGTCACACATGTACAGCAGGGGCGTGTCCAAAACCTCTAATGCACACATGTTCAGCAGGGGCGTGTCACACATGGCTCCTCCTACATTTGGTTGACAGCCGCCTATAGCACGCTCTGAAGTGTCCTTATAATGTTCAGAATGGACTCTCTTCCTGTGGTTCTGCAGATGTACCTGCTGTGACTCACTTTTCTCATTACACCGGGAGAACACCTGGTGTAATGAACACCGGGAGAACACCTGGTGAATGAACACCGGGAGAACACCGGGAGAACACCTGGTGTAATGAACACCGGGAGAACACCGGGAGAACACCTGGTGAATGAACACCGGGAGAACACCGGGAGAACACCTGGTGTAATGAACACCGGGAGAACACCGGGAGAACACCTGGTGAATGAACACCGGGAGAACACCGGGAGAACACCTGGTGAATGAACACCGGGAGAACACCGGGAGAACACCTGGTGAATGAACACCGGGAGAACACCGGGAGAACACCTGGTGAATGAACACCGGGAGAACATCGGGTCCCACATCTGTCTTTCTTAGTGTTGAAAAAGCATGTAGTCTTGGTTGAACAGGTAAAAGCTACTGATGTTTCTGTCAGTAACATTACTAACGTCAGTAACGTTACTAACGTTACTGACGTTACTGACGTTAGTAATGTTAGTAACGTTAGTAACGTTAGTTTCTCTCACTGACCCTCCTCTGCCTGCACCTCCTTCTCTCACTGACCCTCCTCTGCCTGCACCTCCTTCTCTCACTGACCCTCCTCTACAATGACACTGCTGAACTGCCTGAGGAACGCTCTCTACTCTAGATGAACATCTCTTCATCTGCCTGAGGAACGCTCTCTGCTCTAGATGAACATCTCTTCATCTGCCTGAGGAACGCTCTCTACTCTAGATGAACATCTCTTCATCTGCCTGAGGAACGCTCTCTACTCTAGATGAACATCTCTTCATCTGCCTGAGGAACGCTCTCTGCTCTAGATGAACATCTCTTCATCTGCCTGAGGAACGCTCTCTGCTCTAGATGACTTCTGGATGAAACTGATTTCCATTTTATTTAAAATCCACAGCCCTTTGTAGTGAAGAATTATTTCATTTGGTCTCATACCCAGCACCACTTCCCTTCACACGGCTCATCACGGCTCACCACGGCTCATCACGGCTCACCGCGGCTCACCACGGCTCATCACGGCTCACCGCGGCTCACCGCGGCTCACCGCGGCTCACCGCGGCTCATCGCGGCTCATCGCGGCTCATCGCGGCTCACCGCGGCTCATCGCGGCTCACCGCGGCTCATCGCGGCTCACCACGGCTCACCACGGCTCACCACGGCTCATCACGGCTCATCACGGCTCATCACGGCTCATCACGGCTCATCACGGCTCACCGTGGCTCATCACGGCTCACCGTGGCTCACCGCGGCTCATCACGGCTCACCATGGCTCATCACGGCTCATCACAGCTCATCACGGCTCACCGCGGCTCACCACGGCTCATCACGGCTCACCGTGGCTCACCGCGGCTCATCACGGCTCATCACGGCTCACCGTGGCTCACCGCGGCTCATCACGGCTCACCATGGCTCACCACAGGACTGACACTGCTCTGGACAGTCCAACTCGTTCGTCACTATACGGCTCCTCAGTTGGAGCCGTGGAGGCGTGGCTTGAGTGAGCCAACGTTTACATATGCTAATGAGATGCAGGAGGGAACATAAGTCATTTTTCTGTTTGGATGGAGCCTCGTGCAGGATGTGGGCGGTGGAGATGCTCCACAGTGTGGCATTACACACATCCATCTGGATATGAGCTGATGCTACAATACTCTTCATGACAGAGACGTGAACGTGAGCTGTAAACTCACTCCACCCACTGTGCTCCACACAGAAACCTGCCACGTCCCCTGTCCCCTGTCCCCTGTGCCCTGTCCCATGTCCCATGTCCCCTGCCCCCGGTCCCCTACCCCTGCCCCCTGCCCGGGTCCCCTGTCCCTGTCCCTTGCCCTGGTCCCCTGCCCCGATCCCCTACCCCTGTCCCCTGCCCCTGTCCCCAGCCCCTCCCACGGGCCCCTGTCTTCATCAGGAGGACAGAGCTTGTTTGTGGAGTTAGAGCGGCTCATTTGGCTCAGAATGATGGTGAAAAGCTTGAATATTGGTTTCTGGACCAGGTCAATGAATGATTGGATTTCCTGGAGGCAGTGATTGAACGTACAATTGGCACTTAAGTCTTGACAAGAACGAAGCTCATGCACCTGAGACCATGATGTCCACACGGCAGGTCCGTCTCACATTCTTGAATATTTTAGAATTTCTAAAATGCATAAAAAAGCTGAATTTTGGAGGAGCTTCTCTGGAGCACTCTCAAAGCACCGCTGCACTCCCACCACTCGAGGCACTGGATTATTCACTCACTCCGCACTTGGGAGGTAACTACTGTAGCCACAGCTGCCCTGAGGCAGACTGATGGAGGCAAGGCTGTGCCATTGGCCGGACCCCGAATGGGCCCCTCCCTGCTCCAAGAGCTGAGGAGATGGGTCCAGCTTTAAACTTAAATTAACCAATTTAGAGAAATAAAAGAGTGTGAGTTGTGGATTAACTGATGTCAAACACAAACAGAGAGTTCAGTTCAGATGATCGGTTTAAATATGGCAAATGAGCAAATACATGAGCTTAAATGTGACCGATGGGACAGAGGTGAATGAATCAGATGTTACTCTCAGTTACTCTTCAGAAGTACTTTCCCCAAATACCTTTTTACGACTACGGTGTGCCACACTAAGTACATATGACCGCCGTATGCAGAGGCTCACTTACCCAACGCAGGCGGTGCATCTACTACTCACAAGGGTCAGAGGTCAAAGCGAGTAAAGCTAACTGCAGCAGCATGCTAACAGCGCCGTCTGAACAGAGGCCAAACAGATAGGACTTTATGATGAGAAAAGTGAGGAGAGTGTGGGATTAAAGCTGTGATCAGAGTCACTCCTCCAGGACGCGTGGAGCTCATGCCAACAGCACATAACCAGATTAACCAGCACCAGAATAGTGTCATCAGAAGGGTTAGTGCCTGTGCAGGGCGAGGGGGGGGAGAGGAGGAGGAGGAGGGGAGAGGAGGAGGAGGAGGAGGAGGGGGGAGGAAGAAGGAGGGGGGAGGAAGAAGGAGGGGGGAGGGAGGAGAGAGGAGGAGGGAGGAGAGAGGAGGAGGAGGAGGGAGGAGAGAGGAGGAGGGAGGAGAGAGGAGAGAGGAGGAGAGAGGAGGAGAGAGGAGGAGGAGGGAGGAGGAGGAGGGAGGAGGAGGGAGGAGAGAGGAGGAGGAGGAGGGAGTAGGAGAGAGGAGGAGGAGGAGGAGGAGGAGGAGGAGGAGGAGGAGGGAGGAGAGAGGAGAGAGGAGGAGGGAGGAGAGAGGAGGAGGGAGGAGAGAGGAGGAAGAAGGAGGGAGGAGGGGGGAGGAAGGAGGAGGAAGGAGGAGGAGGAGGGGGGGAGAGAGGAGGAGGGGGGAGGAAGGAGGAGGGAGGAGAGAGTAGGAGGAGGGGGGAGGAGGGAGGAGGAGGGAGGAGGGGGAGAGAGGAGGAGGGAGGAGGAGGAGGGGGGAGGAGGAGGGAGGAGGAGAGAGGAGGGGGGAGGAGGAGGGAGGAGGAGAGAGGAGGGAGGAGGAGGAGGGGAGAGGAGGAGGGGAGAGGAGGAGGGAGGAGAGAGGAGGAGGAGGAGGGAGGAGAGAGGAGGAGGGAGGAGAGAGGAGGAGGGAGGAGAGAGGAGGGGGAGGAGGGAGGAGGGAGGAGGAGGAGGAGGAGGAGGAGGAGGAGGAGGAGGAGAGAGGAGGGAGGAGGAGGAGGAGGAGGAGGAGGAGGGGGGAGGAAGGAGGAGGAGGGGGGGAGAGAGGAGGAGGGAGGAGAGAGTAGGAGGAGGGGGGAGGAAGGAGGAGGGAGGAGGGAGGAAGGAGGAGGGAGGAGGGAGGAGAGAGGAGGGGGGAGGAGGAGGGAGGAGAGAGGAGGGGGGAGGAGGAGGGAGGAGAGAGGAGGAGGAGGAGGAGGAGGAGGAGGAGGGGGGAGGAGAGAGGAGGAGGAGGAGGAGGAGGAGGAGGAGGGGGGAGGAAGAAGGAGGAGGAGGAGGAGGGAGGAGAGAGGAGGGGGGAGGAGGAGGGAGGAGAGAGGAGGAGGAGGAGGGGGGAGGAAGAAGGAGGGAGGAGGAGGAGGAGGAGGAGGAGGAGGAGGAGGAGGGAGGAGAGAGAAGGAGGGAGGAGGGGGAGGAGGAGGGAGGAGGAGGGGGGGAGAGAGGAGGAGGGAGGAGGGGGGAGAGAGGAGGAGGGGGGAGGAGGAGGGGGGAGGAGGAGGAAGAGGAGGGGGGAGGAGGAGGGAGGAGAGAGGAGGGGGAGGAAGAAGGAGGGAGGAGGGAGGAGAGAGGAGGAGGAGGGGGGGGGAGGAGGGAGGAAGGAGGAGGAAGGAGGAGGGGGGGAGAGAGGAGGAGAGAGTAGGAGGAGGGGGGAGGAAGGAGGAGGGAGGAGAGAGTAGGAGGAGGGGGGAGGAGGGAGGAGGAGGAGGGGGGAGGAAGGAGGAGGGGGGAGGAGGGAGGGGAGAGGAGAAGGGAGGAGGAGGGGGAGGAGGGAGGAGGGGGAGGAGGAGGGGGGAGGAGGGAGGGGAGAGGAGAGGGAGGAGGGGGAGGAGGAGGGAGGAGGTGGGGGGGAGGAGGAGGGAGGAGGGGGAGGAGGGGGAGGTGGAGGGGGGAGGAGAGGAGGGGGGAGGAGGAGGAGGGGGGAGGAGGGAGGGGGAGTGAGGGAGGGGGGGAGGAGGGGAGGAGGAGGGGGGGAGGTGGAGGAGGAGGGGGGTGAGAGGAGGAGGGGGGGGAGGAGGAGGAGGTGGAGGAGGAGGGGAGGAGAGGAGGAGGAGGAGGGGAGGAGGGGTGAGGTGGAGGTGGGGGTGGAGGAGGGTGGAGGTGGAGGTGGAGGGTGGAGGAGGAGGGGGAGGTAGGAGGTGGGGGAGGAGGGAGGGGAGAGGAGTGGGAGGTGGGAGGAGGTGGGGGGAGTGGTGGTGGGAGGTGGGGGGTGTGGGGGTGGGGGAGGAGGGGGAGGGGGAGGAGGTGGGAGGGAGGAGGAGGGGTGGTGGGGGGGGGTGGGTGGAGGAGGAGGAGGGGGGAGGGGAGGAGGGGGGAGGGGGTGGGGGGTGGAGGAGGGGGGAGGAGGGGGGTGGATGAGGAGGGGGGTGGAGGGTGGAGGAGGAGGGGGGGAGGAGGAGGTGGGGGGGGGGTGGAGGGGAGGAGGGGGAGGGGGTGGTGGGGGAGGGGGGGTGGAGGAGGGTGGAGGTGGAGGAGGGGAGGGGGGAGGAGGGAGGGGGGAGGAGGGAGGAGGGGGGAGGTGGAGGTGGGGGGAGGAGGAGGTGGAGTGGGGGGAGGAGGGAGGGGGGGGGGGAGGGGGAGGTGGAGGGGGAGGAGGAGGAGGAGGGGGGAGGAGAGGGAGGAGGGGGGGAGGAGGGGAGGTGGGGGGGAGGAGGAGGGAGGAGGGGGGAGAGAGGAGGAGGAGGGGGGGAGGAGGAGGAGGAGGGGAGGAGGAGGGGGAGGAGGAGGGGGAGGAGGAGGGAGGAGGAGAGTGGAGGAGGGGGGAGGAGGAGGAGGAGGGAGGAGAGAGTAGGAGGAGGGGGAGGAGGAGGAGGGGGAGGAGGAGGAGGGGGAGGAGGGAGGGGAGGAGAGGGAGGAGGGGGGAGGAGGGGGGGGGAGGAGGAGGAGGGGGGGGTGAGGAGGAGGGGGAGGAGGGGGGAGGAGGAGGAGGAGGAGGAGGAGGGGGGAGGAGGAGGAGGAGGGGGGTGAGGAGGTGGGAGGAGAGGGAGGGGAGGGGGGAGGAGGAGGAGGAGGAGGAGAGGGGGGGGAGGAGGTGGAGGTGGAGGAGGAGGGGAGGGGGGAGGAGGTGGGGGTGGAGGGAGGAGGGGGTGGGGGGGGTGGAGGGGGAGGAGGGGTGGTGGGGTGGGGGAGGAGGGGAGGAGGTGGAGGAGTGGTGGGGGAGGAGGAGGTGGAGGAGTGGAGGGAGGAGGAGGGGGGGTGGAGGGTGGAGGAGGGGGAGGAGGTGGAGGGAGGAGGAGGTGGAGGGGGGGGGAGGAGGAGGAGGGTGGAGGGTGGAGGAGGGGGGTGGGGAGGAGGGGGGGGGAGGAGGAGGGGGGGGGAGGGTGGAGGGGGGGTGGAGGTGGTGGGGGAGGGAGGAGGTGGAGGAGGGGGGGTGAGGAGGGGGAGGAGGGGGGGAGGTGGAGGTGGAGGAGGGGAGGAGGGGGAGGAGGGGAGAGGGAGGAGGGAGGGGGAGGAGGAGGGGGGGGGGGAGGAGAGGAGGAGGGGAGGAGGAGGGGGAGGGGGAGAGGGAGGGGGAGGGAGGAGGGAGGAGGAGGAGGAGGGAGGAGGGAGGAGGAGGAGAGGGGGAGGAGGAGGGGAGGGGAGGAGAGGGAGGGGAGGAGGAAGAGACGAGGAGGAGAAGAAGAGGTGAAAACTACAACGACTACAACTACAACTACAACTACAACTACAACTACTACTACAACTACAACTACTACAACTACAACTACAACTACAACTACAACTACAACTACAACTACTACAACTACAACTACAACTACAACTACAACTACTACTACTACTACTACAACTACTACAACTACAACTACTACTACTACTACTACTACTACTACAACTACAACAACTACAACTACAACTACAACTACAACTACTACTACTACTACAACTACAACTACTACTACTACAACTACAACTACAACTACAACTACAACTACAACTACAACTACAAACTACAACTACAACTACAACTACAACTACAACTACAACTACAACTACAACTACAACTACAACTACAACTACAACTACAACAACTACAACTACAACTACAACTACAACTACAACTACAACTACAACAACAACAACAACTACAACAACTACAACTACTACTACTACTACTACTACAACTACTAACTACAACTACAACTACTACTACTACTACTACTACTACTACTACTACTACTACTACTACTACTACTACTACTACTACTAACTACTACTACAACTACAACTACAACTACAACAACTACAACTACAACTACAACTACAACAACTACAACTACAACTACAACTACAACTACAACTACAACCACTACTACTACTACTACTACCACGACTACTAC
>NW_027316494.1:0-14426 GCF_026437365.1 Eucyclogobius newberryi | reverse complement strand
AACAGTGTTCAGTGTCTAATCTGGAGACAAACGCGTGAATATGTTTCTCAAAGTCTGGTTTAGACACTTTACATTTCATTTTGGCAAAGTTTTTTCCGATTGTAAAAAGCTTCTGATGTGATGTATTTCAATAAACAGAATTGGAGTCATGAACCTTGCAGCATGTGGTAAGTGACTGTAGAACAAGGTGAGGAGCTCTGGTTTACATGAACAAACTTTCACCAGAGGAAGTCTTTTTGGAACAAATCCATTGAAGTGTAAAAAAGCCTGGTCATCTCCTCCAATCGTGTGTTTCAAACAAAGAGAAAGTCATTTCAAATACTACACAATATTTAGCCTTGTAACAGCATCATCTCCAGATCTGACAATATCACTGATAAAAGTACATTCTGTGACAATGCGTCTATCAAATGTGAAATATCAAAATAATTCACATTCAGCATTGTAAAAATCATGTGAATGATTCAAACAGTTTGATGGTTTTATAAAGAGTTTTATTCTTCTAATGTCCTCTGAAACCCAGCAATAAACCAACAAAGTATTTATGTATTTGACAAAGTGTCTTCTGTGAGGTTTGAACCTCTGAGCTGCTGATGAGGCTGTCACTGCACCACCAGAGCAGCCAGTACAAGCTGCTGGTGCACGTCACCAGGACGCTTCAGACGGGATTTATACACTTGAATTGTTCAGATCAGTAATACACTTGTGTCGTTTTGACCTGATTTTCACAAAGAGTTCTGGTTTACAAGCTTGAATTAAAAAATGTGATTAGACTGTGAGTGTTTCTTTGTTGTAATAACTCCTTATTTGTAAGTATATTATTTTAAGTTCTAAAGCGATGCAAAAGTAAGGTACAAGAACATGTTTAAAGGCAAATAACAATACAAATATATATACCGGGAGAGTTGCCGTCATTAAAATGAACATCTTGCCAAGATTGCTATATCAATGCAGCTTTTACCTCATCATGTTCCTGAAATATTTTTTAAGTCAATTCACCAACGAATCAGGAAATTTCTTTGGAAACGCCCGAGACTGAAGTTAGAAAAACTACAATTACCAGTTGACAAAGGAGGCTTAGCATTAGGGTTAGCATTAGGCTTAGCATTAGGGTTAGCATTAGGGTTAGCATTAGGCTTAGCATTAGGGTTAGCATTAGGGTTAGCATTAGGGTTAGCATTAGGGTTAGCATTAGGCTTAGCATTAGGGTTAGCATTAGGGTTAGCATTAGGGTTAGCATTAGGCTTAGCATTAGGGTTAGCATTAGGCTTAGCATTAGGCTTAGCATTAGGGTTAGTGTTGCGCCCTCTGCTCCGACAGTTTGGGAGAAGTACGTGGTGCTTTTTGAATGGGAAAAGTGAAAGACAGAGACGGTCACGTCCTTACTCTTCCGTTTTATTTCAGGAAAGAACACTGAAAACTTTGCGCAGGCGCATATTACACATTTCCGCCAACCAATAGAAATAAACATTTTTAACAGGTTATATGTACATTTTTATCATTTACACTTTTTGTACTGAACACAGTCTTGACCACAATAATTAACTAAAAGGTGAAAATAGTGTCTTATGACGAATTTCAAATCTGTGACTCGCTTTTTAACCTGTCACATACTCCCCCTCAAAATAGATGTTGTCCCCAACATAAGCATCTGAACAAAAAAATGAATGGGCACATACCACAATCATAACCAATATCAGAATTTCAATCAAGTGCATACTCCCAATTCCAATATTTAGTTTGATCAGAAAATCAAGTCTTTTGAAGTGTCCATCTCACATAAGGTGCCATTGTTTATATACCTGGTATATAAAGAAAACAAAAACACAGTACTTGTGGCGAATCACAGCCTGTACCTGAAGAATAACCAATTACAGTCTCAATTCAATAATGAAGAATAAACCCAAAATCAATATGAGTAAAATGTAGACACATCAACCCAAACTCTAGGTAATTAAACCAATCAATGTATTAACATTGTCCATAAAACTCTTGAAAACAATAAGGATGTACACCGTACAACCATGGCATATTCTGCTCTGCACGAAAAGGAAATGTCATAATGTTGTGACAAGTTGGTGTACCAAGTCTATCATAGGTGAATATCTTTGGTTTCCTGTGTTCTCTTCTTGGTCGCTGAATCTCTTCATCAGTATCACTGTGGGTAGGAGAAGGTAGTAGTTGAGGTTCCTCCTCAGGTGGATCTTCCACCAAGACAACTTCAGGCGGATGATTCTTCTTCAGCTTCCGGCTCGTGCTCTGGCAGTGCATCTGCAGGCTGGTTATTGTCATGAGACAATTCTGTGGTCCCCTCTTGAGTATTTGGATAGTGTGGCACTAGATAATACTCATCTTCCTCATCATCATCCTCTTCTGACTGGATACTTTCTGGTGTTGTCTCGGATTGTCTCTTTTTGATTGTAATGATGTCTCTAACGGCAAGTGGTCACATGGCAAAAGGAGATTACGATGTAATGTTCTGGACCTGCCCTTTCCTCTCTCAGGTTTCAGTTCATAAACAGGAATGTCCTTGTTTACTTGACGAACCACTGTATGTACAACGTCTTCCCAGTGACTTCTCAATTTGCCTGGACCCCCGCGTGGAGTCAAATTCCTAACTAAAACTCGATCTCCAGGTAACAGAGTAGAATACCTCAGTTTGTTGTCATACAGTCTCTTGCTCCTAACAGCAGCTTTGTTTGTATTCTCTCGTGTGACCTCATAAGCATCTTTCATACCCTGTTTCCACTTGAACATGTAACTCTGATGATCACAGTCACTCTGGTCTTGGTTTGGGGTTAAACTAAACAACATGTCCACTGGTAACCGTGGTGATCGTCCATAAAGTAAATAGAAGAGAGAAAACCCTGTCACCTCACCTTTAGTACAGTTGTAGGCATAGATCAGTTTGTTTAGTGAGTCCTTCCAATTGCTCTTTTGTTTCTCTGTAAGCGTCTTTAACATCTGAATCAAAGTCCGGTTGAACCTCTCGACCTGGCCATTACCCTGGGGATGGTAAGGAGTTGTCCTAGAGCCAGCAACCCCACAGTACTCTTTCAATTGGGCAAAAAGATGGTTCTCAAATTCACCACCCTGATCATGGTGAAGCCTCAGTGGAAACCCAAACTTTAAAGCATAGTCATTAAAGATTTTGTCTGCAGCGGTTTTACCAGACTTGGACGTGGTGGCATAAGCCTGGGCAAAACGCGTAAAATGGTCAACAACAACAAGAATGTACTCATAACCACCCTTACATTTGTCCAAGTGTAAAAAGTCAACAGAAACATGTTCAAAAGGCTGCGTTGTGACTATATTAGTGAGCGGAGCTCTAGTTTCACGACTGGGTCTTTTTGTTTTAAGGCACACATTAAAAGGCACATTTCCTCAAAACATAATCCTCAATGTCTTTTTGCATGAAGGGCCAGTAAAAACGGTCCCGTACCAAAGAAATAGTCCTTTCAACACCATGATGGCCCATCTCATCATGAAGTTCTTTTAACACCATTGACCTGTGTTTTTCAGGGAGAACCAGTTGTGTTCTGTTTGTTGTTTTTCTGTACAAAACACCTCTGTCATTAAACTGTAGCTTATCCCACTCTCTCAGGAAACACAAAATATGTGGACTAAGCTGTTTGAGTTCTGACCCTGACGGTTTTGTTTCTGCTAGTTTAAGTCTAATGATATGTCCAACAATGGGATCAGTCTCTTGATCTTGTTTGATCTGTCCAACAGTAAGTGGAGCTATAGGCACACTCATTGACACTGTAGCACATTTCGCTGAAATACCCATAGACCAGGCGGCACTAGCCTCACTCTGATGGTCGACTGCCTGTGTAGCTGCACTCACAGCATCATATGACATTTCTTTTGAACATGCCTCCATGTAAGTCTCCATATCTAAAGGCATCCTAGATAAATTGTCCGCATCTATGTTCTCTCTGCCTGGGCGATACTTCACAGAAAAATGGAAATCGGCAAGTTCTGCAACCCATCGGCTTCCTGTTGCATTCAATTTAGCGGTTGACAGTACATAAGTAAGCGGATTATTATCACTTTACACTGTGAAGAATGGCGCATAGTACAAGTAATCACGAAACTTGTCTGTGATTGCCCATTTTAGAGCCAAGAATTCTAGCTTGCCTGAGTGTAAGTTATAGTTTTTCTCTGCCGCAGTTAGGGTTCTTGATCCATAAGCTATCACACGGAGTTTTCCATTTTGCCTCTGATACAATACAGCGCCTAGTCCTTGGTTAGAAGCGTCTGTATGTAAAACAAACGGTTGAGTAAAGTCAGGGAAACCTAAAACAGTAGGTTGTACTAAACAGTCAATTAGCTGCTCCAACACTGACTGATGCACACTAGTCCAATGAATAGGTGTACTGGAAGGGACACTTAGTTTTTCTCATCGTCACTTTTTTCCTTGTGTTCGGCTGAGTCTCTGTGTTCGACGGGGCTTTGAGCAAATCATACAAAGGACTAGCAACACAAGAGAAACCTTTGATATATTGCCTATAGTAGCTTAACAGTCCTAATATTGCTCTTAGCTCACCTACAGTACCTGGCTTCTTGTTTTTCAGTGCTCTCACAGCAGCTGTGTCTGCTGGGTCCATTTTACTTCCTTCAGCAGAAACAATCCTGCCCAGATATCTAACTTCTGGTTTGAAAAGGTCACACTTTCTTGGTTTTAGTTTTATCCCATTGTCTCTGAGGCGTCGCAATACTTTCCTGACATCCTCAACATGGTCATCAAAAGTCCTGCTGAATACAAGGACGTCATCCAGATAAGGAATGCATATCTCGTCCCGCAGTCCTTCTAGACATTGTTCCATACACCGCTGAAACGCAGCTGGGGCATTCATGAGGCCAAACGGAATTCGAATCCATTCATAAAGGCCCCAGGGGGTCACAAATGCGGTCATATGTCTACTGTCTTTGGACATGAACCCCTGGTGATACGCCTTACCCTGGTCCAGTAGTGAAAAGATTGTGTTCCCTCCCAGGCTGTCCATCACATCCTGTACCCGGGGAATGGGGTGTCGATCTGGGTGTGTTTTGCGGTTCAGTTCTCTGTAATCAATACACAAACGCAGTGTGCCGTCTTTTTTTCTTACACAGACTACAGGGGACGAGTAAGAGGAAATAGACTTTTCCACCCACCCCTGAGCTATCAAGTCCTGTAAATAATCCTTCATCTCCCTGTACAGTGGTTTTGGTACAGACATATATGTTTTAGAAACTGGATCTGTGTCCTTTAACATAATGTCCATCTGCAGATTTGTCACACGCCCTATGTCATCATCAGTTTTCGAAAATGATGGAGACTCTTCCCTTAACATTTGCTGAACAATTTTACTTTGACTTTCATTCAAATGAGACAGGTCAACAGGAGGGTCCCATTGCTCGCTGGTGTGGGGGCATTCTGCGGCTTCACGAATGTGGACTTCATTAATGACAGTAGGTAGATCTTTTTTGAAGATGTTGGCCGGATAAACAGACCCCACTGACTGCACAGTACCAATAGTAGTTCTACCAGATAAAGTGATGTCATGGTTGGTTGGGTTCTGTACACTGACAACTATCTTGGGAATGGACCCTGCTTTCACTGAAACTAAAGTGTCACAAAACTCTAGTCCGTCAGGCCATTGTGGATTTTCTCCCGGTTCAAAAATCAATGTAACGTCTTCTCTGAACGTCTTAGCCTGCACCCTACACTCAATAAAAAGTGAGCTATGACTGGGTACAGTCATTCTCTCATTTGTTGTTCTCACATTGTACTCGGGTGTTTGTCCCACACTCACGGCTTTTATGAAAGTATCAGCTTTGTTTTTCCTGAGATGTGGAAAAGCCAGTTTAACTGCCCTCAGAAGTTTGTCTTTCCCCCCTGAGTCAGTCCCACACTTTAAACTGTCTAAGACCAAGTGCTCGATGACGTTAAACTCTTTGGAACAGTAAAGGGCACTTTTACACACTGAACAACATTTTAACCTTTGAATTTCACTATTAGCACAACCGTAACAACACTGGGATCTGTCTGTCTCTGTGGTCACCCCATGTCCCGTTGGAGTGACCCGTGCTAGTTTAAAGCACTACCTCTAGCCTGTCTCACTGGCCTCTGTACTCTACAGCCCGCCCTGAAATGCTCATTGCTCCCACATCTAAAACAGTGCTGACAAAACCCCTCCCCTGCCTGAATGCAAGAGTAACACCTGGGCTGTGGGCGGGGCATGTGGTACCGCTGAGGGGCCAAGCGCTGCTGGAACTGGCTATTCCCTCTCGTTGGTCCCAGGCCTGGTGCTGGGTGGTACTGCTGAAGAGCTGCTTGGGAGTGCTGAGGGTAGAAGGTCCCAGCAGATGGGTCGAGCTGGTTCGGCGGTCGTGGCTCCTGGAACGGTGGACGCGGCTGGAAGGTTGGTGCCGAGTAGTGGTCCCCTGGTCCTCCGCTGAAGGGTGCTGCAACAGCTGTCGACTTCTGCATGGTCTCTCTGATTTGGCAAACCTCAGCCTTTAAGTCATTTAAAAGCACCATCTCAGAGCGCATCTTTTTAATCTCTGACAGGAGCTCCGGTGGCAAAGCGGCAGTGCTTTGTTTTTGGACTGTCTTTTTCTCTGCTGGGGCTGGGGTGTCGCTGGGCTGAACGACATTAACTGAAGTCGCTCTTTGGGTAACAGCATGTTTCTTTTTGTCTTGTCGTTCCTTTTCATTTGCACACGCCACATTAACTTTCTCTAACAAGACTTCATCAGATGTGGTTTCCTGGAGAAGATAGGGCTGCATGTCACTCTTGATACTGTCACTTTGCAAGACAGTCAGGATGGTATGCATGAATAAACTCTGGACCAAAGCCGGATTATATTTCAGACCTGACTCTGCTTCTTGGGATGCAAAGAGAATCTTCTGCCGAAGGTCCATGGCCCTCAGAAGGAAGTTTTGTGGAGTCTCCTTACTGCTTTGCACCTCAGAGGAGAGCTGCTTGTACAGTTCAGTGGCACCTTTCTCCAGATAGTGAGACCTGAGGATCCTCCGCAGAGCAGGAAGAGTGAGGTCCCCTTTACCTTCTAGGTAGCTCCTCAACTGCAAACCTAGTGTGATGGCACGGATCACTGCATCTATTATCTCGTCTTCTTGGTAGCCTTTACTGAGCCCACTTTCAATTTGCCTGGCCAAACTAGAGAATGTGAGCTTGTCTTTTTGTCCGAGCTCACCAATTTGGCCTGCTATCTTAAAGTCTTTGCGCCACATAGGGTTATCTTGAAGCGTTGGGGCTCGTCTTTGCACTGGCATGGGTTGTGGGGTCAGTTTTTTTGTAATCTGTTGCATAGCTTCTTCTTTTTCTTGAATCCTGGTGCGTAAATCATTTAACTCTTTTTGTAAATCTTCTCTTTCTTTGTCTTCACCTTGTCGGGCAAAATCCGACTCTGGCATTTTTGCATTTTCAATAGTGTCTTTAATACTGAGCAACTCAGACATTCCCTCGTCTTCTAGCTCAGCTAATTCAGCTCTTTCAACATGGCTTGTGATCAGTGCAATAAGTTGGCCACGACTTTTGTCTGTGAGTTGCTCTTTTCTCTGTCCAGATATTAGTGTCAAACACACGTTTATCAGTTGTTCAACATTCAGTTCATATAATGCACCTTTAATTTCAAGCTGCAAAGTTTCTAGCTCCGACTCCATTTTGATCAGATACGTGGACAAAGCAGTTCAACGAGGGCTTATTCAACTTCGCGGTCTTGCGGTGCCCTCTAGTGGTGGTTGTGCGCACTTGAGATACGACCTGTTGCACGTGTTGACAAAGCCACGTTGTCCGCGGTGCCTCGCTGCTGATGCTAGGTTCCGATGCTAGGGTTCGAAGAAGGATATTCGGGTCGAGCTTCCACTCACGGCTGGTGGATACAACTCTGGCCAAACATCCCAGCGGTGCCTCCAAATGTTGCGCCCTCTGCTCCGACAGTTTGGGAGAAGTACGTGGTGCTTTTTGAATGGGAAAAGTGAAAGACAGAGACGGTCACGTCCTTACTCTTCCGTTTTATTTCAGGAAAGAACACTGAAAACTTTGCGCAGGCGCATATTACACATTTCCGCCAACCAATAGAAATAAACATTTTTAACAGGTTATATGTACATTTTTATCATTTACACTTTTTGTACTGAACACAGTCTTGACCACAATAATTAACTAAAAGGTGAAAATAGTGTCTTATGACGAATTTCAAATCTGTGACTCGCTTTTTAACCTGTCACATTAGCATTAGGGTTAGCATTAGGCTTAGCATTAGGGTTAGCATTAGGGTTAGCATTAGGCTTAGCATTAGGCTTAGCATTAGGGTTAGCATTAGGGTTAGCATTAGCATTACCAAACATAAAATACTACTTCTGGGCAGCCCAAATTAAATATATACTAGAATGGATTAGAAATGATACTGACTCTTCATATTTGGATCTTGAAGCGCTGGGACTAAATACAGAACTCTCAGCCGTACCGTTTATTAATAATAATTCCTTGATAAAAGGAATAAATGATAATGTTGTTGTGAAAAATACCCGCAAAACTTGGCAAAATGTGCGCGGACACTTCAGAAGAGTGGAGCAATATTCATTTTTAGCACCAATTTATGATAATCCTGATCTTCCAGTGTCATGCACATGTAGGGTAACATACTAGTACAAGTACTGTAAGGTTATGAATGTCCACCCACTTGTAAAGGGGGCGGGGCATTCAAGGTAGATATTGATTAAAGAATTGCTCAAGAATTCAAACATGACACACTGCCTGAATGTGGGTAAGTTTGAATCGTATTTTTAAGAGAAGAATGGGGCACCAGCCGGATAATCGGCCATTTAACAACTCTAAAATCAGATATCTAGATTAATTAATTAATTAGAAATTAATTTGCTCGTTGATCTAAAGGTTTGAGAACGTAACCGTGACATTGACCCCTTTTCTGGAAATGAAGGAACACTTAACCAAATGTGGGTTATGAAGATTTAATGACCAAAGAATTAAACAGATAAATATGAATCAGGAATATGCAAATGAGTCGATAACAGATGGAAAACACGAGACATGATGGTTCTAGATCTATCTAGGTGTGTGTTAGAGTTAACTCTCAGATGAAATTCAGCCTGTGAGGTGCATTCATACGAACGGAACCAGAAGCTGTGATCCTGAGGAGACGGGCCTGCGTGGGGTCCAAGGGCCTGCTTGGGGTCCAAGGGCCTGTGTGGGGTCCAAGGGCCTGCGTGGGGTCCAAGGGCCTGTGTGGGGTCCAAGGGCCTGTGTGGGGTCCAAGGGCCTGTGTGGGGTCCAAGGGCCTGCGTGGGGTCCAAGGGCCTGCTTGGGGTCCAAGGGCCTGCTTGGGGTCCAAGGGCCTGCGTGGGGTCCAAGGGCCTGCTTGGGATCCAAGGGCCTGCGTGGGGTCCAAGGGCCTGCGTGGGGTCCAAGGGCTCTGACGTTGTCTGGCCAAAGAAGGACTGGATCGGTTCTGCGATCTGCGTTCTCCTTGGCTCTGAGGCGTCTTTGTCCCATAGCGTAGCATCGCTCACGCTAACTAGGCCCGAGGCCTGCTCCCAAGGCCTCATGGACCTTGCTGGTGGGACCCTGGATGGAGGGTCGAGCTTCGAAAGAAACTCAGATGGAACTCGCTCTGGAGCTCAGATGGTACTGGTCTGTAACTCCTGCTCTTTCCTTTTGTCTTTCCCCGCGGGGGTTTTGGCGCCGTGGCTTCAGCCAATCAGCATGCACGCTGGGGTCAGAGCTGATAAGGAGACGAGATCTGGCTTTAGCCACAAGAGTTGCACAAAAGGTAAAATTGTCCACAAAACAAGTTATGAAACAGTTAAAATGACATGTTAAACACAATATCACAATATGTACATGTAAAGTCATCTGGTGGACACATTTTTGCAATCTGATGATTGTCTATTAAAACCACTAAAACCGCATCGTCTTTCAGCGTTTTAGCGTTTGTCTTGGAGAGATCGTTACTCTCTGTGATCCAAAAGGAGTCATTTGATGAAAAGTTATTTTCAAAGTTCAGAGCGTCTCTGTTGTCACTATTACATCCTCTTCCTTGTGAGGGGCGTAAAACTCCACACGGGCAGTAGATAACACCTAGCCCGCATTCCTGTCACCATGGCAACAGGGGTAGGACATCTGCATATCCTACACACAGATGCTTTAAATGTGGAGGTATAAGATCCAAGAGCTCTTCTCTGGTGAAACCTACAATCTTTTTCTCAACTTAAGTTAGAATATAATCTCCCACAGACACATTTTTATCGATATTTACAGATAAGAAGCTTTATCTTTTCAATTCCATTCTATAAAAATGGCCCTTATAATAATGAACTTGAAACTATTCGACTTAAGGCTCAATTAAAAAGGAAAAGCTTAGGCTATTTGTATAAACGTATGTTTGTCAAACCCATTTTGATCAAAAGTAAAAATCTTTGGACCGATGACTTTGGACCATTTGGACGAGTCAAAATGGAAACAAGTTTTATTAAATGCAAAGAAAATGACATCTTATGAAACCCAATACAATATAATCCATATGCTTCATGTGACACAGTTATTCACAGTAAATATGATGCTGCAGCTCCACCGTGTCCATCATGTGAAGACAGTTTGGGGACATTCTCTCATCTTATGGTTTTCTCCCCAAGTTCAACATTTTTGGCAATGTGTCCGAACAGAAATTAAACGCCTCCGACTCATAAATATCCCAGCAGATCCTTATTGTTTTGTTTTAGGACTAGACACATATTCTGAGAAGAAACATCAATATATTTTGAGAATTTTATTATTTGCAGCCGCTTAACAATCCAACAAAGATGGCAAGACGATGAACCTCCAGATCTTTATGTGGAGGGAGAAGATCATGTCCTTAATGCCACTGGAGAGGCTCTCACACGTCCTGAGAGGCTCTCACACGTCCCGAGAGGCTCTCACACGTCCCCAGAGGCTCTCACACGTCCCGAGAGGCTCTCACACGTCCCGAGAGGCTCTCGCACGTCCCCAGAGGCTCTCACACGCCCCGAGAGGCTCTCACACGTCCCGAGAGGCTCTCACACGTCCCGAGAGGCTCTCGCACGTCCCGAGAGGCTCTCGCACGTCCCGAGAGGCTCTCACACGTCCTGAAAGGCTCTGTAGGGCCATTTGTTAAAAACTGGTCCCCACTAGCCTCTGTCTTTGGAGAGGAATGGAATAAGGTGATTACCATGGGCTTTTCAGATTAAGAAAACTATCACTAAATTTACGGGATAAACTTATGAATCATTAAAGTAGATGTGCTATAACTTGATAAATTGAAGGATCATGTTGAGCAGATATTACTGTAGATATGGAACTCAAGGTAAAGAACATAATTGGTGCCGCTCCAAAACCTCTTATAGATGTAAAATACAGTACTTACTATTATTATTTGTATTTATTTATTATTTATTATTATGATGATTATGATTGTATTTTATTATTTTTATTTTTATTTTTATTATTATTTTTAATTATTATTTTTATTTTTTTCCCCTTTCTCCTCTCCTCTCTTTTTAGGGCGTGTGTAGGGGTGTAAGGGTGTAGGGGTGTATGTGTGTATGTGTATATGTGTGTATGTGTGTATGTGTGTATGTGTGTATGTGTGTATGTGTATATGTGTATATGTGTATATGTGTATATGTGTGTATGTGTGTATGTGTATATGTGTGTATGTGTGTATGTGTGTATGTGTGTATGTGTGTATGTGTATATGTGTATATGTGTGTATGTGTATATGTGTGTATGTGTGTATGTGTGTATGTGTATGTGTGTATGTGTATATGTGTATATGTGTATATGTGTGTATGTGTATATGTGTGTATGTGTATATGTGTGTATGTGTATGTGTGTATGTGTATATGTGTATATGTGTATATGTGTATATGTGTGTATGTGTGTATGTGTGTATGTGTATATGTGTATATGTGTATATGTGTGTATGTGTATATGTGTATATGTGTGTATGTGTGTATGTGTATGTGTGTATGTGTATATGTGTATATGTGTATATGTGTATATGTGTATATGTGTGTATGTGTATATGTGTGTATGTGTATATGTGTGTATGTGTATATGTGTGTATGTGTATATGTGTGTATGTGTGTATGTGTGTATGTGTATGTGTATGTGTGTATGTGTATATGTGTATATGTGTATATGTGTATATGTGTGTATGTGTATATGTGTGTATGTGTATATGTGTGTATGTGTGTATGTGTATGTGTGTATATGTGTATATGTGTGTATGTGTATATGTGTATATGTGTATGTGTGTATGTGTGTATGTGTATATGTGTGTATGTGTATATGTGTGTATGTGTATATGTGTATATGTGTATATGTGTATATGTGTGTATGTGTATATGTGTGTATGTGTATATGTGTGTATGTGTATATGTGTATATGTGTGTATGTGTGTATGTGTGTATGTGTATATGTGTATATGTGTATATGTGTGTATGTGTGTATGTGTGTATGTGTATATGTGTATATGTGTGTATGTGTGTATGTGTGTATGTGTGTATGTGTGTATGTGTGTATGTGTATATGTGTATATGTGTATATGTGTATATGTGTGTATGTGTATATGTGTATATGTGTATATGTGTATATGTGTATATGTGTATATGTGTATATGTGTATATGTGTATATGTGTATATGTATAGTGCGGTGCTGGAGTCCCAGCTTCGGCTTGGCGCGGGGTAAGAGGCTTGATCCCAACTTCCGTGCCGTCTCTAGGACGGTCGAGTGGATTCCTGGACACGGGATGAAGGCCCTTGTGAGCTCCGCATTTTGGATCAGTACTGGCTCCGGCATGGGTCGGGGCCATGGGTCGGGGCCACCCTGAAGTTAATTGGGGGGGGTCCGGTGTTGGCTTGCCCGTGCGTTTGCCCTCGACACTGGTTCCAGTTGGGGTGGGCCTCAGTTTGGGATGCTAGGTTCCTCGGTCAAGTGGTGGGTACCAATGTTACAGCACCTGATGTGTATAAACATGTACATGTACCGGTATATGTGTGTATAGATATGTATAAGTTTATGTAACTTATGATTATACTTGCTTTGATGTTTTGAGTGCACTATGTGGTGTCTTTTAAATGCAAAATCAATAAAAAAAAAATAAAAAAATAAAAATAACAATACAAATAATGCAGAATATGTGTCTTTTAAAGTCACATTCATGGCGATAATGCAGTGTCCTTGTTGTTGCTGACATTTGACAGAGGCACATGTTCAGACAGAAGAGAGAGACAGAGAGAGTGTGATAGAGAGAGGAGGAGGAGTGAGAGTAAAGCCTCTGCCTGCTCTGGTTCAGTCCAGACCTCAGACCTCAGACGTCCAGCTGCAGCTCCATGTCTCGTCCGTCCTTCTCCTCGTCGCTGCCCCGCTGTGGGCTCCCTCGGGCCCAGAAGAGCGGCTCCGTGCTGCTGCAGAAGGAGCTCCAGGGGAACCGCTCGTGCATGCTGCGTATCGGAGAGAGGCTGATGCGGGCCGGCAGCGAGGGGAACCTGGTCCACAGACCCGGACTGAACCTGGATCAGAACGGACCTCAGCGGCACGAGCACAGGGCAGCCAAAGGTCAGAGGAATGTGAAGGCAAACTGCACCGCCGTCAGCTGCTTTATTTGAGCTGTATGTGATCAACTCTTTGCTTGTTCATGATTAATGGTGATGGGCTGGTGATGACTTTGTGTTCCAATGCTTTTCCTTCTTGTAAAGTGTCAGCCGTGCTTCCTTCTTGTCCTGATTGGCTTTAGCACGTCTTATTGCTCTGCCCTAGAAACTCTGTCCCTCTAATGTCAGTGTGTCATCTCGCCTGTCGCTGCTCAGTCTTCTCACGTCAGAGCTCCACATTCACGAGACCAACATCCATCAGACATCCACAGACAGAGGAGCCAGTTTAACCTCCAGAACAGCACCAAAAGTACTGGTGTGAGAGCTGAAGGAGGAGCACAAACGTCTGTGCTTATTACAGCAGCTTTATGACGAGTCACTTTGTGCTTCTGTCACACTTTAGAATCATGACGATGATGTGTCGAGCAGAGGAAGCAGAGGAGAGCTGCAGCTAACAGTGTTTTACCACCAATTATAGTCGAATGAGTGTTTCTTTGGACTATTTGGACTTTTAAATGGATTTCTCACCAAATAAAGGTTGAAATATGGAAACTGAAGGATTCTAAATGTGGACTTTTTGACATTTTGATTTAATAACACCACTTCCTTTGTTCTAACAGGTCTTTTCCTGAGTGTTTTAGAGTCTGTTTAGTCCAGATTACCATTACGATCATCAAAATACAACTACTGTTATTTTTTAAACTCGACGAGTCACAGTTAGTTTGTAAGTTGTTAGCTCTGCTGTTGCTTTTAAAGGTCAGTTCAAGACCTTTTTATTTAGTC
>NW_027316493.1:0-14450 GCF_026437365.1 Eucyclogobius newberryi | reverse complement strand
TCCTTCATAAAGTACACACTGTTTAGTCTGCATCCTTCATAAAGTACACCATGTTTAATCTGCATCCTTCATAAAGTACACACTGTTTAGTCTGCATCCTTCATTAAGTACACACTGTTTAGTCTGCATCCTTCATTAAGTACACACTGTTTAGTCTGCATCCTTCATTAAGTACACACTGTTTAGTCTGCATCCTTCATTAAGTACACACTGTTTAGTCTGCATCCTTTAAGTACACACTGTTTAGTCTGCATCCTTCATTAAGTACACACTGTTTAGTCTGCATCCTTCATTAAGTACACACTGTTTAGTCTGCATCCTTCATTAAGTACACACTGTTTAGTCTGCATCCTTCATTAAGTACACACTGTTTAGTCTGCATCCTTTAAGTACACACTGTTTAGTCTGCATCCTTCATTAAGTACACACTGTTTAGTCTGCATCCTTCATTAAGTACACACTGTTTAGTCTGCATCCTTCATTAAGTACACACTGTTTAGTCTGCATCCTTTAAGTACACACTGTTTAGTCTGTATCCTTCATTAAGTACACACTGTTTAGTCTGCATCCTTCATAAAGTACACACTGTTTAGTCTGCATCCTTCATAAAGTACACCATGTTTAATCTGCATCCTTCATAAAGTACACCATGTTTAATCTGCATCCTTCATAAAGTACACACTGTTTAGTCTGCATCCTTCATTAAGTACACACTGTTTAGTCTGCATCCTTCATTAAGTACACACGGTTTAGTCTGCATCCTTCATTAAGTACACACTGTTTAGTCTGCATCCTTCATTAAGTACACACTGTTTAGTCTGCATCCTTTAAGTACACACTGTTTAGTCTGCATCCTTCATTAAGTACACACTGTTTAGTCTGCATCCTTCATTAAGTACACACTGTTTAGTCTGCATCCTTCATTAAGTACACACTGTTTAGTCTGCATCCTTTAAGTACACACTGTTTAGTCTGCATCCTTCATTAAGTACACACTGTTTAGTCTGCATCCTTCATTAAGTACACACTGTTTAGTCTGCATCCTTCATTAAGTACACACTGTTTAGTCCGCATCCTTTAAGTACACACTGTTTAGTCTGCATCCTTCATTAAGTACACACTGTTTAGTCTGCATCCTTCATAAAGTACACACTGTTTAGTCTGCATCCTTCATAAAGTACACACTGTTTAATCTGCATCCTTCATAAAGTACACACTGTTTAGTCTGCATCCTTCATTAAGTACACACTGTTTAGTCTGCATCCTTCATTAAGTACACACTGTTTAGTCTGCATCCTTCATTAAGTACACACTGTTTAGTCTGCATCCTTCATTAAGTACACACTGTTTAGTCTGCATCCTTCATAAAGTACACGTTTCACTTTTGGTCCGTGACGTTTCACATTTGGTCCGTGACGTTTCACATTTGGTCCGTGACGTTTCACATTTGGTCCGTGACGTTTCACATTTGGTCCGTGACGTTTCACATTTGGTCCGTGACGTTTCACATGTTTCTTGGAGAACTGTTCTTCCTTAACCCAGTTTCACAGTTGGCCCAGTAATCCTGGGTTCCAGTTCCCTGAGTGTCTGATGGCCAACTGTCAATACACTCAGCTGCAGGTGAGGCCTCTGCTCTTCACCCGCTTCATACAGGTTCATCTTGTACGGAGATGTCCCTGTTCTTCTGACCAGTCCCAGGGTGAAATGGTCTCGTTCTCAGATGTTCCTCCTCGTTCTCAGATGTTCCTCCTCGTTCTCAGATGTTCCTCCTTGTTCTCAGATGTTCCTCCTCGTTCTCAGATGTTCCTCCTCGTTCTCAGATGTTCCTCCTTGTTCTCAGATGTTCCTCCTCGTTCTCAGATGTTCCTCCTTGTTCTCAGATGTTCCTCCTTGTTCTCAGATGTTCCTCCTCGTTCTCAGATGTTCCTCCTCGTTCTCAGATGTTCCTCCTCGTTCTCAGATGTTCCTCCTCGTTCTCAGATGTTCCTCCTCGTTCTCAGATGTTTCTCCTCGTTCTCAGATGTTCCTCCTCGTTCTCAGATGTTCCTCCTTGTTCTCAGATGTTCCTCCTTGTTCTCAGATGTTCCTCCTCGTTCTCAGATGTTCCTCCTCGTTCTCAGATGTTCCTCCTTGTTCTCAGATGTTCCTCCTTGTTCTCATCAGATGTTCCTCCTTGTTCTCAGATGTTCCTCCTTGTTCTCAGATGTTCCTCCTTGTTCTCATCAGATGTTCCTCCTTGTTCTCAGATGTTCCTCCTTGTTCTCAGATGTTCCTCCTTGTTCTCAGATGTTCCTCCTTGTTCTCAGATGTTCCTCCTCGTTCTCAGATGTTCCTCCTCGTTCTCAGATGTTCCTCCTCGTTCTCAGATGTTCCTCCTCGTTCTCAGATGTTCCTCCTCGTTCTCAGATGTTCCTCCTTGTTCTCATCAGATGTTCCTCCTTGTTCTCAGATGTTTCTCCTCGTTCTCAGATGTTCCTCCTTGTTCTCAGATGTTCCTCCTTGTTCTCATCAGATGTTCCTCCTTGTTCTCAGATGTTCCTCCTTGTTCTCAGATGTTCCTCCTTGTTCTCAGATGTTCCTCCTTGTTCTCAGATGTTCCTCCTTGTTCACAGGAGTACGTGCGTCTGGTTGGACCTTGGTGTCAGGTGAACATCGGCTCCTGCAGGTTCATGCTGGGACAGTGCTACCTCGCCACCGGAGAAGGACAGAAGGTACGGGAGGGCATCTGACACACACCCGGTGGACCACACCAAAGGGTCAGGACTCGACGCCAAAGGCAGAGATTTGGGTTGGGACCACCAGAAGGCTCTACCTCCTACTGTGCTTTTAGAGACTCTTGGAACCACCAGAAGGCTCTACCTCCTACTGTGCTTTTAGAGACTCTTGGAACCACCAGAAGGCTCTACCTCCTACTGTGCTTTTAGAGACTCTTGGCACCACCAGAAGGCTCTACCTCCTACTGTGCTTTTAGAGACTCTTGGGACCACCAGAAGGCTACACATCCTACTGTGCTTTTAGAGACTCTTGGGACCACCAGAAGGCCAGCATTTAGAGAGTGAAGAGCTCTGATTGGATGAGATGGTTCTATAGCATCTTTGAGGTGGGAGGGGCCATGTCATTTATGGCTTTGTAAGTCAGGAGGAGGAGTTTAAATGTGATTCTTAACTGGACAGGGGCCAGTGAAGAGACTCCAGCACCGGCGTAATGTGCTCTCTTCTTTTAGTTCCTCTGAGTAAACTTGCTGTTGCAGTCTAAGTTTATTTATGTGGATGGCACAGCATGTTGGGAGGGCATCTGACACGTTTCTCTGTTGCAGGCTCTGCGGTGTTTCCAGGAAGCGGCAAATGAAGCGGAGAAAGAGGAGTTTCTGATGAAGCTCACGGGAGCCGAGGACGAAGAGGCGGCTCCTACTGCCAGACTGCAGTACTACAACAAGGTATGAGTACTACTACTGCAGTACCAGAGGTGGCAGTACTCAACTATTTCAAGAATTTGTACTTGGGGCCTCAGCAGGGTTCAGAGTCTCTACAGTTCCACCGGGTGTAAGGTGACTGATTGTCTGTCTGGTGCAGGTGCTGCGTTTGCTGGAGGACGTCGGTCTCCCTGAACTTGTGATTCAGCTCTCGACTTTGGCCATCACTGAAGCGGCCGGCGACGCCTCCTCTCAGGTCCTAACATCTAATCACTGTTCTCACTTTGCTCTCGATCGTGGTAAACACTCTGATATGAAGACGTTCTGCAGCCTCTGCTCTGCTGTGCTCTCGTCATTTGTTTCCACCAACGAAAGTCTCTCTCGGCCAAACGCCTAATCTGCCCTAGTAGTAGTTCACGCGTGTTCCTGGCTGTAGTCCGCTCGTGTTCTGACTAGTCCGCTCGTGTTCTGACTGTAGTCTGCGCGTGTTCTGACTGTAGTCCGCTCGTGTTCTGACTAGTCCGCGCGTGTTCTGACTGTAGTCCGCGCGTGTTCTGACTGTAGTCCGCTCGTGTTCTGACTGTAGTCCGCTCGTGTTCTGACTGTAGTCCGCTCGTGTTCTGACTGTAGTCCGCTCGTGTTCTGACTGTAGTCCGCGCGTGTTGTGACTGTAGTCCGCGCGTGTTGTGACTGTAGTCCGCGCGTGTTGTGACTGTAGTCCGCGCGTGTTGTGACTGTAGTCCGCGCGTGTTGTGACTGTAGTCCGCGCGTGTTCCTGACTGTAGTCCGCGCGTGTTCCTGACTGTAGTCCGCGCGTGTTCCTGACTGTAGTCCGCGCGTGTTCCTGACTGTAGTCCGCGCGTGTTCCTGACTGTAGTCCGCGCGTGTTCCTGACTGTAGTCCGCGCGTGTTCCTGACTGTAGTCCGCGCGTGTTCCTGACTGTAGTCCGCGCGTGTTCCTGACTGTAGTTCATGTGTGTTCCTGCAGGCAGCGCTGTGGACCCGGATCTTCAAACATCACTTGGATCTGGGCCACAACAGCGAAGCGTACGAAGCTCTGACGCAGAATCCAGACTCCAGCATGTACATACTTTTATACACGCTAGTATTTATGCTTTACTGCTTTAGTTCTGGTTTAATTCTAGATTAGTCCCTCGTTTATTCATGGTCCTGGTTTAGTTGTTAGTTCTGCTTTTACCCAGTGTCGGGGTGTTGGGGTGTCCGGTGTTGGGGTGTCCGGTGTTGGGGTGTCCGGTGTTGGGGTGTCCGGTGTTGGGGTGTCGGGGTGTTAGGGTGTCCGGTGTTAGGGTGTCCGGTGTTGGGGTGTCCGGTGTTGGGGTGTCCGGTGTTGGGGTGTCCGGTGTTGGGGTGTCGGGGTGTTAGGGTGTCCGGTGTTGGGGTGTTTGTGTGTTAGGGTGTCCGGTGTTAGGGTGTCCGGTGTTGGGGTGTCGGGGTGTTAGGGTGTCCGGTGTTGGGGTGTTAGGGTGTCGGGTGTTAGGGTGTCCGGTGTTGGGGTGTTAGGGTGTCCGGTGTTGGGGTGTTAGGGTGTCGGGTGTTAGGGTGTCGGGTGTTAGGGTGTTGGGGTGTCGGGGTGTTAGGGTGTCCGGTGTTGGGGTGTTAGGGTGTCGGGTGTTAGGGTGTCGGGTGTTAGGGTGTCCGGTGTTGGGGTGTCGGGGTGTTAGGGTGTCCGGTGTTGGGGTGTCGGGGTGTTAGGGTGTCCGGTGTTGGGGTGTTTGTGTGTTAGGGTGTCCGGTGTTAGGGTGTCCGGTGTTGGGGTGTCGGGGTGTTAGGGTGTCCGGTGTTGGGGTGTTAGGGTGTCGGGTGTTAGGGTGTCCGGTGTTGGGGTGTTAGGGTGTCGGGTGTTAGGGTGTCGGGTGTTAGGGTGTTGGGGTGTCGGGGTGTTAGGGTGTCCGGTGTTGGGGTGTCGGGTGTTAGGGTGTCGGGTGTTAGGGTGTCCGGTGTTAGGGTGTCCGGTGTTGGGGTGTCGGGGTGTTAGGGTGTCCGGTGTTGGGGTGTCGGGGTGTTAGGGTGTCCGGTGTTGGGGTGTTTGTGTGTTAGGGTGTCCGGTGTTAGGGTGTCCGGTGTTAGGGTGTCCGGTGTTGGGGTGTCGGGGTGTTAGGGTGTCCGGTGTTGGGGTGTTAGGGTGTCGGGTGTTAGGGTGTCGGGTGTTAGGGTGTCCGGTGTTAGGGTGTCCGGTGTTGGGGTGTCGGGGTGTTAGGGTGTCCGGTGTTGGGGTGTTAGGGTGTCGGGTGTTAGGGTGTCCGGTGTTGGGGTGTTAGGGTGTCGGGTGTTAGGGTGTCGGGTGTTAGGGTGTCCGGTGTTGGGGTGTCGGGTGTTAGGGTGTCGGGTGTTAGGGTGTCCGGTGTTAGGGTGTCCGGTGTTGGGGTGTCGGGGTGTTAGGGTGTCGGGTGTTAGGGTGTCCGGTGTTGGGGTGTCGGGGTGTTAGGGTGTCGGGTGTTAGGGTGTCCGGTGTTGGGGTGTCGGGGTGTTAGGGTGTCGGGTGTTAGGGTGTCCGGTGTTAGGGTGTCCGGTGTTAGGGTGTCCGGTGTTAGGGTGTCCGGTGTTGGGGTGTCGGGGTGTTAGGGTGTCGGGTGTTAGGGTGTCCGGTGTTGGGGTGTTAGGGTGTCGGGTGTTAGGGTGTCCGGTGTTGGGGTGTCCGGTGTTGGGGTGTCGGGGTGTTAGGGTGTCGGGGTGTTAGGGTGTCGGGTGTTAGGGTGTCCGGTGTTGGGGTGTCGGGGTGTTAGGGTGTCGGGTGTTAGGGTGTCCGGTGTTGGGGTGTCGGGGTGTTAGGGTGTCGGGTGTTAGGGTGTCGGGTGTTAGGGTGTCCGGTGTTAGGGTGTCCGGTGTTGGGGTGTCGGGGTGTTAGGGTGTCGGGGTGTTAGGGTGTCGGGTGTTAGGGTGTCCGGTGTTGGGGTGTTAGGGTGTCGGGTGTTAGGGTGTCCGGTGTTGGGGTGTCGGGTGTTGGATCGCTCCCTGTTGCCGTTCACTTGTTGATGTGGTCTGTCGTCCCCTGCAGGCAGCTGGATTGCCTGCGTCAGCTGGTGGTAGTTCTGTGTGAGCGTTCTCAGCTCCAGGACCTGGTGCAGTTCTCCTACGTCAACCTTCACGACGAGGTGCAGTCACACTTTCCTCCTCTCGCTCTCTTGTGGAGCTGACGTTCCCCCTGGCGTTCCCCCTGACCCCTTCCCCCTGACCTTCCCCCTGACCCCTTCCCCCAGACGTTCCCCCTGACCTTCCTGTGTGTTTCAGGTGGTGAACATCATCGAGTCTCGCGCTCGGAGTCTGGACCTTCTGTCGCACAATTATTACGAGCTGCTTTACGCCTTTCACATCCAGAGACACAACTACAGGAAAGGTACGCACGATGAAGAGGGCGGGGCACCATCCATAAAGAGGGCGGGGCACCATCCATAAAGAGGGCGGGGCACCATAAAGAGGGCGGGCACAGTGATGTTCTCATGTCTCTCTCTCTCTCTCTCTCTCAGCGGGCACAGTGATGTTCTCATGTCTCTCTCTCTCAGCGGGCACAGTGATGTTCTCATGTCTCTCTCTCACAGCGGGCACAGTGATGTTCTCATGTCTCTCTCTCACAGCGGGCACAGTGATGTTCTCATGTCTCTCTCTCTCAGCGGGCACAGTGATGTTCTCATGTCTCTCTCTCTCAGCGGGCACAGTGATGTTCTCATGTCTCTCTCTCTCACAGCGGGCACAGTGATGTTCTCATGTCTCTCTCTCTCAGCGGGCACAGTGATGTTCTCATGTCTCTCTCTCTCACAGCGGGCACAGTGATGTTCTCATGTCTCTCTCTCTCTCAGCGGGCACAGTGATGTTCTCATGTCTCTCTCTCTCAGCGGGCACAGTGATGTTCTCATGTCTCTCTCTCTCAGCGGGCACAGTGATGTTCTCATGTCTCTCTCTCTCAGCGGGCACAGTGATGTTCTCATGTCTCTCTCTCTCAGCGGGCACAGTGATGTTCTCATGTCTCTCTCTCACAGCGGGCACAGTGATGTTCTCATGTCTCTCTCTCACAGCGGGCACAGTGATGTTCTCATGTCTCTCTCTCTCAGCGGGCACAGTGATGTTCTCATGTCTCTCTCACAGCGGGCACAGTGATGTTCTCATGTCTCTCTCTCTCAGCGGGCACAGTGATGTTCTCATGTCTCTCTCTCTCTCAGCGGGCACAGTGATGTTCTCATGTCTCTCTCTCTCAGCGGGCACAGTGATGTTCTCATGTCTCTCTCTCTCAGCGGGCACAGTGATGTTCTCATGTCTCTCTCTCACAGCGGGCACAGTGATGTTCTCATGTCTCTCTCTCTCACAGCGGGCACAGTGATGTTCTCATGTCTCTCTCTCTCACAGCGGGCACAGTGATGTTCTCATGTCTCTCTCTCTCACAGCGGGCACAGTGATGTTCTCATGTCTCTCTCTCTCAGCGGGCACAGTGATGTTCTCATGTCTCTCTCTCTCACAGCGGGCACAGTGATGTTCTCATGTCTCTCTCTCTCTCAGCGGGCACAGTGATGTTCTCATGTCTCTCTCTCTCTCAGCGGGCACAGTGATGTTCTCATGTCTCTCTCTCTCACAGCGGGCACAGTGATGTTCTCATGTCTCTCTCTCTCTCTCTCACAGCGGGCACAGTGATGTTCTCATGTCTCTCTCTCACAGCGGGCACAGTGATGTTCTCATGTCTCTCTCTCTCTCTCAGCGGGCACAGTGATGTTCTCATGTCTCTCTCTCTCACAGCGGGCACAGTGATGTTCTCATGTCTCTCTCTCTCTCAGCGGGCACAGTGATGTTCTCATGTCTCTCTCTCTCTCAGCGGGCACAGTGATGTTCTCATGTCTCTCTCTCTCTCTCTCACAGCGGGCACAGTGATGTTCTCATGTCTCTCTCTCAGCGGGCACAGTGATGTTCTCATGTCTCTCTCTCTCACAGCGGGCACAGTGATGTTCTCATGTCTCTCTCTCTCTCTCTCACAGCGGGCACAGTGATGTTCTCATGTCTCTCTCTCACAGCGGGCACAGTGATGTTCTCATGTCTCTCTCTCTCTCAGCGGGCACAGTGATGTTCTCATGTCTCTCTCTCTCTCTCTCACAGCGGGCACAGTGATGTTCTCATGTCTCTCTCTCTCTCAGCGGGCACAGTGATGTTCTCATGTCTCTCTCTCTCACAGCGGGCACAGTGATGTTCTCATGTCTCTCTCTCACAGCGGGCACAGTGATGTTCTCATGTCTCTCTCTCTCAGCGGGCACAGTGATGTTCTCATGTCTCTCTCTCTCAGCGGGCACAGTGATGTTCTCATGTCTCTCTCTCTCAGCGGGCACAGTGATGTTCTCATGTCTCTCTCTCTCACAGCGGGCACAGTGATGTTCTCATGTCTCTCTCTCACAGCGGGCACAGTGATGTTCTCATGTCTCTCTCTCTCACAGCGGGCACAGTGATGTTCTCATGTCTCTCTCTCTCTCAGCGGGCACAGTGATGTTCTCATGTCTCTCTCTCTCTCAGCGGGCACAGTGATGTTCTCATGTCTCTCTCTCTCACAGCGGGCACAGTGATGTTCTCATGTCTCTCTCTCTCTCTCACAGCGGGCACAGTGATGTTCTCATGTCTCTCTCTCACAGCGGGCACAGTGATGTTCTCATGTCTCTCTCTCTCACAGCGGGCACAGTGATGTTCTCATGTCTCTCTCTCTCAGCGGGCACAGTGATGTTCTCATGTCTCTCTCTCTCACAGCGGGCACAGTGATGTTCTCATGTCTCTCTCTCTCACAGCGGGCACAGTGATGTTCTCATGTCTCTCTCTCACAGCGGGCACAGTGATGTTCTCATGTCTCTCTCTCACAGCGGGCACAGTGATGTTCTCATGTCTCTCTCTCTCTCAGCGGGCACAGTGATGTTCTCATGTCTCTCTCTCACAGCGGGCACAGTGATGTTCTCATGTCTCTCTCTCTCTCAGCGGGCACAGTGATGTTCTCATGTCTCTCTCTCTCAGCGGGCACAGTGATGTTCTCATGTCTCTCTCTCACAGCGGGCACAGTGATGTTCTCATGTCTCTCTCTCTCAGCGGGCACAGTGATGTTCTCATGTCTCTCTCTCTCTCAGCGGGCACAGTGATGTTCTCATGTCTCTCTCTCTCTCAGCGGGCACAGTGATGTTCTCATGTCTCTCTCTCTCACAGCGGGCACAGTGATGTTCTCATGTCTCTCTCTCTCAGCGGGCACAGTGATGTTCTCATGTCTCTCTCTCTCTCAGCGGGCACAGTGATGTTCTCATGTCTCTCTCTCTCAGCGGGCACAGTGATGTTCTCATGTCTCTCTCTCTCTCAGCGGGCACAGTGATGTTCTCATGTCTCTCTCTCTCAGCGGGCACAGTGATGTTCTCATGTCTCTCTCTCTCACAGCGGGCACAGTGATGTTCTCATGTCTCTCTCTCTCAGCGGGCACAGTGATGTTCTCATGTCTCTCTCTCTCAGCGGGCACAGTGATGTTCTCATGTCTCTCTCTCTCACAGCGGGCACAGTGATGTTCTCATGTCTCTCTCTCTCACAGCGGGCACAGTGATGTTCTCATGTCTCTCTCTCTCAGCGGGCACAGTGATGTTCTCATGTCTCTCTCTCTCAGCGGGCACAGTGATGTTCTCATGTCTCTCTCTCACAGCGGGCACAGTGATGTTCTCATGTCTCTCTCTCTCACAACGGGCACAGTGATGTTCTCATGTCTCTCTCTCTCTCAGCGGGCACAGTGATGTTCTCATGTCTCTCTCTCTCTCACAGCGGGCACAGTGATGTTCTCATGTCTCTCTCTCACAGCGGGCACAGTGATGTTCTCATGTCTCTCTCTCTCAGCGGGCACAGTGATGTTCTCATGTCTCTCTCTCTCACAGCGGGCACAGTGATGTTCTCATGTCTCTCTCTCTCTCAGCGGGCACAGTGATGTTCTCATGTCTCTCTCTCTCAGCGGGCACAGTGATGTTCTCATGTCTCTCTCTCTCAGCGGGCACAGTGATGTTCTCATGTCTCTCTCTCTCAGCGGGCACAGTGATGTTCTCATGTCTCTCTCTCTCAGCGGGCACAGTGATGTTCTCATGTCTCTCTCTCACAGCGGGCACAGTGATGTTCTCATGTCTCTCTCTCACAGCGGGCACAGTGATGTTCTCATGTCTCTCTCTCTCAGCGGGCACAGTGATGTTCTCATGTCTCTCTCTCACAGCGGGCACAGTGATGTTCTCATGTCTCTCTCTCTCAGCGGGCACAGTGATGTTCTCATGTCTCTCTCTCTCTCAGCGGGCACAGTGATGTTCTCATGTCTCTCTCTCTCAGCGGGCACAGTGATGTTCTCATGTCTCTCTCTCACAGCGGGCACAGTGATGTTCTCATGTCTCTCTCTCTCACAGCGGGCACAGTGATGTTCTCATGTCTCTCTCTCTCAGCGGGCACAGTGATGTTCTCATGTCTCTCTCTCTCTCAGCGGGCACAGTGATGTTCTCATGTCTCTCTCTCTCACAGCGGGCACAGTGATGTTCTCATGTCTCTCTCTCTCAGCGGGCACAGTGATGTTCTCATGTCTCTCTCTCTCAGCGGGCACAGTGATGTTCTCATGTCTCTCTCTCTCTCAGCGGGCACAGTGATGTTCTCATGTCTCTCTCTCAGCGGGCACAGTGATGTTCTCATGTCTCTCTCTCAGCGGGCACAGTGATGTTCTCATGTCTCTCTCTCTCTCAGCGGGCACAGTGATGTTCGAACTTGGCATGCGTTTGGGGCGAGAGGTGCGTTCGAGGGCGGGGCTTCAGAGGCAGGTGAACTGTTACCTGTCGGCCCTGAACTGTCTGCGTCTCATCCGCCCTGAGTACGCCTGGATCGTGCAGCCGGCCTCCGGAGCCACGGTACGACTTGGTGTAGACCCGGTGTACACTCGGTGTAGACACTCGATGTAGACACTCGGTGTAGACACTCGGTGTAGACCCAGTGTAGACACTCGATGTAGACACTCGGTGTAGACCCCGTGTAGACACTCGGTGTAGACACGGTGTAGACCCGGTGTAGACCCGGTGTAGACTCGGTGTAGACCCAGTGTAGACACCCGGTGTAGACCCAGTGTAGACACTCGGTGTAGACCTGGTGTGTTCACATATCTCATGGTGTGTTTCAGTACGAGCGTCCAGGAGCTTCACCCAAGAGGAACTCAGATGGAGAGTTCAGCTCTGAACCAGGTCAGAACCATGTGCTCTGTCACACATGATCAATGACACTTGATGTTGCACCTGATACTTTAGAGTTTAGAGATGAATAAAGCTGTGCCAGGGAAGGACAGGCTAACGTTAGCCGCTAACTGAATGGTTTTCCATCCGAATCATGGCACATGAGCTCCATCTGGTGGAGCAATTGTGTAATTACACGTAATAGCTTAATTTACAAACAGGACCAGAGATAGCTCAGTGTATAACTATTTAATGTCTCAAACCAGATGCCCTTCCTCTAACATCTGGACCCATGGTATGTGTGACCAGTGGCGACGGTCATAACGTGTTGTTTGTTTCAGAGCATCGTCATGTTGACATCCTGGAGCTCAAAGACCTGGAGAAAGAGTACATTTTGTCCCGGAGTCGTCTGACTTTGGCTCAGCATCATCCTCCGTCTGCTGCCATCGCCGGTATAGCCTCGCCCTGTTACCACCGGCTCTGCAGACCTGGCCCCGGCTCACTTCCTGTTTGCTGTTTCCTGTGTAGGCAGCGCTGCGGCCGTGGAGATGGTGGCGCTGCTGGTTCAGACCGGGCTCTTCGACTCCGCCATTTCCCTGTGTCAGACGTTTGGTTTGACGCTCGCGCCGGTGTTCGAGGGACTGACCTTCAAGTGAGACCTTTGACCTTCACATTCTGCACCATCGTGTCTGTGCTGTGGCTCCAGGTGGCGCTGTGGTTTATAACATAAGTGACAGACACTTCAAAGTCTCTAAAGTGGTGTTGACTCGTTCAGCAGCAGTTTAAAGATGTGAACTCTGAAGATGCTAAGGATGTTCTTCTGCTGCTCCTCCGCCTCTTCCTCCTCTGCTCCTCTTCTTCCTGCTCCTCTTCATCCTCTGCTCCTCCTCCGCTCCTCTGCTCCTCCTCTTCCTCCTCGTCTGCTCCTCTTCCTCCTCTGCTCTTCCTCCTCCTCTGCTCTCCTCCTCTGCTCCTCAGGTGTATACAGCTGCAGTTTGGTGGAGAGGAGGTTCAGAATGAAGCCTGGAGCTGGTTGGCAGTGAACCAACTCTCCACCGTCGTCAACACCAAAGAATCCAGGTAAAGTTCACTGTGGAGCCTGTAGGGGGCGTGGCCCTCAGTGGCCCGGCCTACTTTAACCTTGTATCTCTCCCTCAGTGGCCCGGCCCACTTTAAACCCATGTCTCTCCCTCAGTGCCACAGACGAGGCGTGGCGGCTCTTGGCTTCGTACTTGGACAGGTTTTCAAGTCGTGGTCAGCATCACCGACACGTCATCACCAAACTGCTGTCCCACGGCGTCCCACTGCCCGACTGGGTCACCTCGGCCTACAAGGTACTTCACCTCTCTGTACCCACAATGCCTCTGGACCAGTCCTGACCCATAATGCCTCTGGCCGGTCTTTACCCACAATGCCTCTGGTCCGGTCTTTACCCACAATGCCTCTGGTTGCAGCTGGTGGACGCGGCCTCGTTGCTCCGCCTCTACCTGAACTTTGACCTTCTGGAGCAGGCGGTGGAGCTGGTGCTGGAGTGGATGGAGGCGGTGCAGGGCAAAGGTCACCAGTACTTCGGGATCCAGGTATTTATTCAGTCGCACTGCTGCCCCCTGCTGACAAACTCTGCTGACACACACTGCTGACACACTCTGCTGACACACACTGCTGACACACTCTGCTGACACACACTCTGCTGACACACACACTGCTGACACACACTGCTGACACACACTGCTGACACACTCTGCTGACACAAACTCTGCTGACACACACTGCTGACACACACTGCTGACACACACTGCTGACACACACACTGCTGACACACACTGCTGACACACACTGCTGACACACACTGCTGACACACACACTGCTGACACACACACTGCTGACACACACTCTGCTGACACACACACTCTGCTGACACACACACTGCTGACACACACTCTGCTGACACACAGACTCTGCTGACACACACACTGCTGACACACACTCTGCCGACACACACTCTGCCGACACACACTCTGCCGACACACACTCTGCCGACACACACTCTGCCGACACACACTCTGCGACACACACTCTGCTAACACACTCTGCTGACACACACACTGCTGACACACACTCTGCTGACACACACTCTGCTGACACACACTCTGCTGACACACCTGACACACTGCTGACACACACTGCTGACACACACACTGCTGACACACACACTGCTGACACACACTCTGCTGACACACACTCTGCTGACACACACACTGCTGACACACACACTGCTGACACACACACTGCCGACACACACACTGCCGACACACACACTGCCGACACACACTCTGCCGACACACACTCTGCGACACACACTCTGCCGACACACACACTCTGCCGACACACACTCTGCCGACACACAAACTGCTGACAGACACACTGCTGACACACACACTGCTGACACACACACTGCTGACACACACTCTGCTGACACACACACTGCCGACACACACACTGCCGACACACACACTGCCGACACACACTCTGCCGACACACACACTGCCGACACACACTGCCGACACACACTCTGCCGACACACACTCTGCCGACACACACTCTGCCGACACACACTCTGCTCGACACACACACTGCTGACAAACAACTGCAGACACACTGCTGACACACACACTCTGCTGACACACACTCTGCTGACACACACTGCTGACACACACTCTGCTGACACACACTCTGCTGACACACACACTGCTGACACACACTCTGCTGATACACACACTGCTGACACACACACTGCTGACACACACACTGCTGACACACACACTGCTGACACACACTCTGCT
>NW_027316492.1:0-14485 GCF_026437365.1 Eucyclogobius newberryi | reverse complement strand
GGAAGGAAGAAGAAGAGAGGGAAGGAAGAAGAGAGGAGAGGGAAGGATAGAGAGGGGAAGGAAGAAAAAGAAGGAGGGAGGAGGAAGGAATAAGAAGAGGGAAGGGAAGAAGGAAGAGGATGGAAGAAGGAAGAGGGAAGGAAAAGAGGGAAGAAGAAGAAGAGGGAGGAAGAAGAGGAGAGGGGAGGAAGAAGAAGAGGGAAGGAAGAAGAAGAGGAGGAGGAAGGAAGAAGAGGGAAGAAGAAGAGGGAGGAGGAAGAAGAGAGGGAGGAAGAAGAAGAGGGAGGAAGAAGAAGAAGAGGGAAGAAGAAGAGGGAAGGAAGAAGAAGTGGGAAGGAGAGAAGATGAAGGAGGGGAGAAGAAGAGGGAGGGAGGAAGGAAGGAAGAGGAGGGAAGGAAGAAGAGGGAGGGGAAGGAAGGGAGAGGGAGAGGAGATAGGTAGGGATGAAGAGGGATTTGTTTGATAGGAATTTTTTTTTTGGTTTGGTTATAGAGTGTTGGGTTTGGGGTTGGGGAGGGGGGGGAGATGGTGGTTGGGGACTCTTACCCACTTCCCTTTTCTCCCCCTCTCTCCACTTTTCTCTCTATCTCTATTTTTTCTCTTCCTCCCTCCCTCCTCCCTCCTCTCTCTCCCTCCCTCCCCCCTTCCTCCTCTCTCTTCCTCCTCCCTCATGCCCTCCTCTCCCTCCCTCATTCCCTCCCCCCTCCCTCCCTCCTCTCCCTCCTCCCTCCCTCCTCTCCCTCCTCCCTCCCTCTCCCTCATCCCTCCCTCCTCTCCCTCCTCTCTCCCTCCTCTCCCTCCTCCCTCCCTCCCTCATTCCCTCCTCTCTCTCCCTCCCTCCCTCACTCCCTCCTCTCTCTCCCTCCCTCACTCCCTCCTCTCTCTCCCCTCCCTCCTCTCATCTCCCTCCTCCTCCTCCCTCTCCCTCCTCCCTCCCTCTCTCCCCCCTCCTCTCCCTCCTCCTCTCATCTCCCTCCTCCCCCCTCCTCCTCCCTCTCCCCCCTCCTCTCCCTCCTCCCTCCCTCTCTCCCCCCTCATCTCCCTCCTCCCTCTCGCCCTCCTCCCCTCCTCCTCCCTCTCCCCCCTCCTCTCCCTCCTCCCTCCCTCTCTCCCCCTCCTCTCCCTCCTCCCGCCCTCTCCTCCTCTCATCTCCTCCTCCTCCTCCCTCTCCCTCCTCCCTCCCTCTCTCCCCCCTCCTCTCCCTCCTCCTCTCATCTCCCTCCTCCCCCTCCTCCTCCCTCTCCCCCCTCCTCTCCCTCCTCCCGCCCCCTCCTCCTCTCATCTCCCTCCTCCCTCTCGCCCCTCCTCCCCTCCTCCTCCCTCTCCCCCCTCCTCTCCCTCCTCCCTCCCCTCTCCCCCCTCCTCTCCCTCCTCCCGCCCCCTCCTCCTCTCATCTCCCTCCTCCCCCTCCCCCCTCCTCCTCCTCCTCCCTCTCCCCCCTCCTCTCCCTCCTCCCTCCCTCTCTCCCCCCTCCTCTCCCTCCTCCTCTCATCTCCTCCTCCCCCCTCCTCCTCCCTCTCCCCCCTCCTCTCCCTCCTCCCTCCCTCTCTCCCCCCTCCTCTCCCTCCTCCCGCCCCCTCCTCCTCTCATCTCCCTCCTCCCTCTCCCCCCTCCTCTCCCTCCTCCCTCCCTCTCTCCCCCCTCCTCTCCCTCCTCCCGCCCCCTCCTCCTCTCATCTCCCTCCTCCCCCTCCCCCCTCCTCCTCCTCCTCCCTCTCCCCCTCCTCTCCCTCCTCCCTCCCTCTCTCCCCCTCCTCTCCCTCCTCCTCTCATCTCCCTCCTCCCCCTCCTCCTCCCTCTCCCCCCTCCTCTCCCTCCTCCCTCCCTCTCTCCCCCCCTCCTCTCCCTCCTCCCGCCCCCTCCTCCTCTCATCTCCCTCCTCCCTCTCGCCCCTCCTCTCCCTCCTCCTCCCTCTCCGGCGTGGTTCGTGGTTTAGTTCTGTCTTTCATCAGCGCTCTCAGAAGTGACAGTGGAGCCTGTACAAAGGGCTGAGGATTCCACCAGAGACCTGTCGCCGCTGCGTCTCTCACATCTGCAACAAAGAGATCAGGAACATCGGCCCAACACCAAAACTGCAGCTCAATTACCTCCTAATGAAGCTCCAAACGAGATAAAGGTCCTGCAATAACTCCACTCACGCCCAGGAGTTTTCCCTTCACACACCAGATGACGAGGAGGAGGGAAAACACAAAGTACTTCACACAGTATTTAGGAACGTATTGTTGCTATTTACAATCTCTTTCACGCATGGAATACATATTTATTTCATTTATTTCATTTTATTCATTTTATTCATGTATACTGTGTTGTGTGTGTACTGTGTTGTGTGTGTACTGTGTTGTGTGTGTACTGTGTTGTGTGTACTGTGTTGTGTGTGTACTGTGTTGTGTGTATCCTGTGTTGTGTGTATACTGTGTTGTGTGTATACTGTGTTGTGTGTGTACTGTGTTGTGTGTGTACTGTGTTGTGTGTGTACTGTGTTGTGTGTATACTGTGTTGTGTGTGTACTGTGTTGTGTGTGTACTGTGTTGTGTGTGTACTGTGTTGTGTGTGTACTGTGTTGTGTGTGTACTGTGTTGTGTGTGTACTGTGTTGTGTGTGTACTGTGTTGTGTGTGTACTGTGTTGTGTGTGTACTGTGTTGTGTGTATACTGTGTTGTGTGTATACTGTGTTGTGTGTGTACTGTGTTGTGTGTGTACTGTGTTGTGTGTGTACTGTGTTGTGTGTGTACTGTGTTGTGTGTGTACTGTGTTGTGTGTATACTGTGTTGTGTGTATACTGTGTTGTGTGTATACTGTGTTGTGTGTGTACTGTGTTGTGTGTGTACTGTGTTGTGTGTGTACTGTGTTGTGTGTATACTGTGTTGTGTGTGTACTGTGTTGTGTGTGTACTGTGTTGTGTGTGTACTGTGTTGTGTGTATACTGTGTTGTGTGTGTACTGTGTTGTGTGTGTACTGTGTTGTGTGTGTACTGTGTTGTGTGTATACTGTGTTGTGTGTATACTGTGTTGTGTGTGTACTGTGTTGTGTGTGTACTGTGTTGTGTGTGTACTGTGTTGTGTGTGTACTGTGTTGTGTGTGTACTGTGTTGTGTGTATACTGTGTTGTGTGTATACTGTGTTGTGTGTGTACTGTGTTGTGTGTGTACTGTGTTGTGTGTGTACTGTGTTGTGTGTGTACTGTGTTGTGTGTGTACTGTGTTGTGTGTATACTGTGTTGTGTGTATCCTGTGTTGTGTGTATACTGTGTTGTGTGTGTACTGTGTTGTGTGTATACTGTGTTGTGTGTATACTGTGTTGTGTGTATACTGTGTTGTGTGTGTACTGTGTTGTGTGTATCCTGTGTTGTGTGTATACTGTGTTGTGTGTATACTGTGTTGTGTGTGTACTGTGTTGTGTGTGTACTGTGTTGTGTGTGTACTGTGTTGTGTGTGTACTGTGTTGTGTGTGTACTGTGTTGTGTGTGTACTGTGTTGTGTGTGTACTGTGTTGTGTGTGTACTGTGTTGTGTGTGTACTGTGTTGTGTGTGTACTGTGTTGTGTGTATACTGTGTTGTGTGTATACTGTGTTGTGTGTGTACTGTGTTGTGTGTGTACTGTGTTGTGTGTGTACTGTGTTGTGTGTGTACTGTGTTGTGTGTGTACTGTGTTGTGTGTATACTGTGTTGTGTGTATACTGTGTTGTGTGTATACTGTGTTGTGTGTGTACTGTGTTGTGTGTGTACTGTGTTGTGTGTGTACTGTGTTGTGTGTATACTGTGTTGTGTGTGTACTGTGTTGTGTGTGTACTGTGTTGTGTGTGTACTGTGTTGTGTGTATACTGTGTTGTGTGTGTACTGTGTTGTGTGTGTACTGTGTTGTGTGTGTACTGTGTTGTGTGTATACTGTGTTGTGTGTGTACTGTGTTGTGTGTGTACTGTGTTGTGTGTGTACTGTGTTGTGTGTGTACTGTGTTGTGTGTGTACTGTGTTGTGTGTGTACTGTGTTGTGTGTATACTGTGTTGTGTGTATACTGTGTTGTGTGTGTACTGTGTTGTGTGTGTACTGTGTTGTGTGTGTACTGTGTTGTGTGTGTACTGTGTTGTGTGTGTACTGTGTTGTGTGTGTACTGTGTTGTGTGTGTACTGTGTTGTGTGTATACTGTGTTGTGTGTATACTGTGTTGTGTGTGTACTGTGTTGTGTGTATACTGTGTTGTGTGTATACTGTGTTGTGTGTATACTGTGTTGTGTGTGTACTGTGTTGTGTGTATCCTGTGTTGTGTGTGTACTGTGTTGTGTGTGTACTGTGTTGTGTGTGTACTGTGTTGTGTGTGTACTGTGTTGTGTGTGTACTGTGTTGTGTGTGTACTGTGTTGTGTGTGTACTGTGTTGTGTGTGTACTGTGTTGTGTGTGTACTGTGTTGTGTGTGTACTGTGTTGTGTGTGTACTGTGTTGTGTGTGTACTGTGTTGTGTGTATACTGTGTTGTGTGTATACTGTGTTGTGTGTGTACTGTGTTGTGTGTATACTGTGTTGTGTGTATACTGTGTTGTGTGTATACTGTGTTGTGTGTGTACTGTGTTGTGTGTATACTGTGTTGTGTGTGTACTGTGTTGTGTGTGTACTGTGTTGTGTGTGTACTGTGTTGTGTGTGTACTGTGTTGTGTGTGTACTGTGTTGTGTGTGTACTGTGTTGTGTGTGTACTGTGTTGTGTGTGTACTGTGTACCTCAGACACATAAACACTTACACTAATGCCTCGTGCTCTTTGGATACACATTTCACTAATACTTCATAATGAATCTGGGAGCGACACATTAAACACGCTTCCACCTCCTCACGCTTTTATTTCAAACACAATCCCGCTCGTCTAAACCGCCTCCTTATTGACACGCATCCCCACAAGCCACGGCCCGACACGGCGCTGAGCGCCTCGCCTAACAACCCAACACAAGAAACACAACAACAAAGCTGGTGTTGTCAGCGTGTTAAGTCCCGGCTACTGTTTCCAAAGGGTCGAGGAAGAGCGAGCGGGAGAACAAGGAGCGCTGAGATCGGCTTTGGACGGATAAAAAAGCCGCGGTTAATCCTTGCATTTGGATATGAGGAGCGCGAGGGCCCACTGGAGAACGCATCAAAGCCAAAGCGCTAAATTAGCCAGCGTACGGCGAGCGGGAGAAGGAGACGGGGAGTGATTTGGCAGGAGAGGCGAGCGGAGTCTCGGCGGGCCCCAGATTAGCACGAGGCGTCCGTTGTTGGGCCTGCGCACAAACAGGCGCGCGCACACACACCGCGATTAGCAGCATCCTACTCATTATGCCGTCTCAGCGGGGCGCTAAACCTACGGAAATCCACCGCGCGGGACAGAGGGGGAACCTGAGATCCCCGCCCGCTCCGCCCGCCCCGCCCGCTCCTCCAGGCCTTCGCAGCACACTTCGTTGCACTGTAAAAAAAAAAAAAAAAGATAGAAATAAAGACGAAATTATAGTTCCTGTTTAACTTTTCACTGCGTATTGATCCGTCTGGAATGTCACATCGTGTGGCATTAAACGCACCAATACCACTTTGTAATAACGCATCTTAATTAGTGCTAATAAAGCATGAGCAAAGACTTAGATCATAATGAACATCTAGTTTAAAGGGCGTCTAATTTTGACTTTATTTGGTGTATTTATACCTGTTGAACATAGTCATGATAGTTTTACACCAACCGAGAAAATATTTGAGGAGAAAACGTTGAAAAATCTCTAGAAAATGACAGGAAGTGACATCACACCAGGGACAGGAAGTGACATCACACCAGGGACAGGAAGTGACATCACACCAGGGACACTCGTTCCAGTCAAAGTTTATGCAGAACTTACACCACTTTTTTGACATTCTGAACATTAATTCAACAAAATAAAGTTGCTCTCATATATTTGTATTTGTCATTAAAATGTGTATTAAATGTAACAAAATTCAAAATACATTTATCTGCATTTTAGTTCAATGAGTTATGATTTATTCAGTTTGAGGAGTTTTTATTGCTTAATATATCGAGTAGATATTCCAAGCATAGTTATACTTTACTTTTAATCGTTTGAATAAGACAAACTGTATCTTGTTTTACATGTTCAAACAGACGATTTCTCTTCATGAAATTATGAAATAGCCCAAAGGTCAATGGAACATGGACTTTATTGTTACACACTTTAATTCACTTTAATAAAACACAACCAAAGACTCAGGATGAGTCACTTCTTAACTAAAGGATCAGGTTTGTCGTTTCAAAGCCTGAATCATTCTTAATAAACAATTTGTTCATGATGATGAATTAAGTCTTTGTTCATGATGAATTAAGTCTTTGTTCATGATGAATTAAGTCTTTGTTCATGATGAATTAAGTCTTTGTTCATGATGATGAATTAAGTCTTTGTTCATGATGAATTAAGTCTTTGTGCATGATGAATTAAGTCTTTGTTCATGATGAATTAAGTCTTTGTTCATGATGAATTAAGTCTTTGTTCATGATGAATTAAGTCTTTGTTCATGCTTTACTAAGGCTCTCAGAAGTGTAGTATTTATAATGTGGGATCATATTAACTGTTCTTTTATTCAGTTTTCTTTGCTAAAGCTTTCTTGTCTGCAGATGCTGAACGTCTCCATGGAGACAAGAAGTGACATACGGCATCTTTAATCCTGTTTGGAGAGTTTGACAAGTTTATGTTTATTTAGATTCCCTTTAAAAAGTCTCGTCATATGTCATAATGAAATATATAAAATGCTGTTTTATCTCGTATGTCGTATATAACTGTATTTCACGATAGAACTGTTTTTGAAAATCTTTTTAAACATGAAAGGATCAGGTAAATGAAATGATTAAAAAGAGAAAAAGAGAAAAGTAAAGGACAATAATGGGTAAATATAATAATATAATAAGGTTCTCATAAGATATTGGTAAACGGTTTATTTATTGTGTTTTATCGATGTTGGAACATTATAAAGATGATTCAAAATAATAAATGATTCAAAATGATAAATCTAACTGAACTTTATGGAGCTTTTGCAGTGCGTTTAGAAGAAGAGGAGCATCAGCATCCTGTACTTTATGTATAGAGTATTGTGTATATGTACTTTATATAGAGTATTGTGTATATGTACTTTATATAGAGTATTGTGTATATGTACTTTATATAGAGTATTGTGTATATGTACTTTATGTATAGAGTATTGTGTATATGTACTTTATATAGAGTATTGTGTATATGTACTTTATGTATAGAGTATTGTCTATATGTACTTTATATAGAGTATTGTGTATATGTACTTTATATAGAGTATTGTGTATATGTACTTTATGTATAGAGTATTGTGTATATGTACTTTATATAGAGTATTGTGTATATGTACTTTATATAGAGTATTGTGTATATGTACTTTATATAGAGTATTGTGTATATTTACTTTATATAGAGTATTGTGTATATGTACTTTATATAGAGTATTGTGTATATGTACTTTATGTATAGAGTATTGTGTATATGTACTTTATATAGAGTATTGTGTATATGTACTTTATGTATAGAGTATTGTGTATATGTACTTTATATAGAGTATTGTGTATATGTACTTTATATAGAGTATTGTGTATATGTACTTTATATAGAGTATTGTGTATATGTACTTTATGTATAGAGTATTGTGTATATGTACTTTATATAGAGTATTGTGTATATGTACTTTATGTATAGAGTATTGTCTATATGTACTTTATATAGAGTATTGTGTATATGTACTTTATATAGAGTATTGTGTATATGTACTTTATGTATAGAGTATTGTGTATATGTACTTTATATAGAGTATTGTGTATATGTACTTTATATAGAGTATTGTGTATATGTACTTTATATAGAGTATTGTGTATATGTACTTTATATAGAGTATTGTGTATATGTACTTTATGTATAGAGTATTGTGTATATGTACTTTATATAGAGTATTGTGTATATGTACTTTATGTATAGAGTATTGTGTATATGTACTTTATATAGAGTATTGTGTATATGTACTTTATATAGAGTATTGTGTATATGTACTTTATATAGAGTATTGTGTATATGTACTTTATATAGAGTATTGTGTATATGTACTTTATATAGAGTATTGTGTATATGTACTTTATGTATAGAGTATTGTGTATATGTACTTTATATAGAGTATTGTGTATATGTACTTTATGTATAGAGTATTGTCTATATGTACTTTATATAGAGTATTGTGTATATGTACTTTATATAGAGTATTGTGTATATGTACTTTATGTATAGAGTATTGTGTATATGTACTTTATATAGAGTATTGTGTATATGTACTTTATATAGAGTATTGTGTATATGTACTTTATATAGAGTATTGTGTATATGTACTTTATATAGAGTATTGTGTATATGTACTTTATGTATAGAGTATTGTGTATATGTACTTTATATAGAGTATTGTGTATATGTACTTTATGTATAGAGTATTGTGTATATGTACTTTATATAGAGTATTGTCTATATGTACTTTATATAGAGTATTGTGTATATGTACTTTATATAGAGTATTGTCTATATGTACTTTATATAGAGTATTGTGTATATGTACTTTATATAGAGTATTGTGTATATGTACTTTATGTATAGAGTATTGTCTATATGTACTTTATATAGAGTATTGTGTATATGTACTTTATATAGAGTATTGTGTATATGTACTTTATGTATAGAGTATTGTGTATATGTACTTTATATAGAGTATTGTGTATATGTACTTTATATAGAGTATTGTGTATATGTACTTTATATAGAGTATTGTGTATATGTACTTTATATAGAGTATTGTGTATATGTACTTTATGTATAGAGTATTGTGTATATGTACTTTATATAGAGTATTGTGTATATGTACTTTATGTATAGAGTATTGTGTATATGTACTTTATATAGAGTATTGTCTATATGTACTTTATATAGAGTATTGTGTATATGTACTTTATATAGAGTATTGTCTATATGTACTTTATATAGAGTATTGTGTATATGTACTTTATATAGAGTATTGTGTATATGTACTTTATGTATAGAGTATTGTGTATATGTACTTTATATAGAGTATTGTGTATATGTACTTTATGTATAGAGTATTGTGTATATGTACTTTATATAGAGTATTGTGTATATGTACTTTATGTATAGAGTATTGTGTATATGTACTTTATATAGAGTATTGTGTATATGTACTTTATGTATAGAGTATTGTCTATATGTACTTTATATAGAGTATTGTGTATATGTACTTTATATTGCGTATTGTATATATATATATGTATATGAATATATGCCCCTTCACCTCAGAGGGGCCCGTTCACCTCAGAGGGGCCCGTTCACTTCAGAGGGGCCCGTTCACCTCAGAGGGGCCCGTTTCACTTCAGAGGGGCCCGTTCACTTCAGAGGGGCCCGTTCACTTCAGAGGGGCCCGTTCACTTCAGAGGGGCCCGTTCACCTAAGAGGGGCCCGTTCACTTCAGAGGGGCCCGTTAACCTCAGAGGGGCCCGTTTCACCTCAGAGGGGCCCGCTTCACCTCAGAGGGGCCCGTTCACCTCAGAGGGGCCCGTTCACTTCAGAGGGGCCCGTTCACCTCAGAGGGGCCCGTTTCACCTCAGAGGGGCCCGTTCACCTCAGAGGGGCCCGTTCACACAGTCACACACCAGTGCAGACCCTGGGGGCCTCAAGAACACAGCAGTATGTATCTGTGGGAGCTGGGCCCCGGGGCCATGGTGTTTCTGTCAGCCACTGACTCACTGTTGCTCTTTGCGCAGCGGCGACGCCCACAAGGACGGCCACTGGACTTTCTTTTACGACTCGTTATAGGTCGATATGGCAGTAGAAGATATAAACTGTATAGCAAAAATATAATATAATGATCCACTATTCACCTTATTCTGCCCCGCCCTCCTTTCCCTCTTTTTGCCCCGCCCACACTTCCTTTGTAATGGCACTTCCTGTCCAGCAGGGGCTCTGTTCACTCAAATGGAGAAGGAGGGAAAAGTCTCGCCGCTAAAACATGCAAAAAAAAAAAAGTAGATTCATGTGTAAAATGTCCAATGTCCATGTGACCATCAATGCTTCGATTCCCTGGACCTGGACACGCCCTTTTAGTCTGTGGACCTGGACACGCCCTTTTAGTCTGTGGACCTGGACACGCCCTTTTAGTCTGTGTTGAAGGTGTTTTCTCTGGAGGTCGAGCTCTGAGTTCACTAAACAACCAGAGGAAGGGTTACGTCGTCAGAATTCTGGAATAAGGTGAAAATAGCCGACAAAAGCCCAACAGTGAGCAGAGTTGGACCATTATTATTGGACCATTATTATTGGACCATTATTATTGGACCATTATTATTGGACCATTATTATTGGACCATTATTATTGGACCATTATTATTGGACCATTATTATTGGGGTCACAAATGTGTCCTAAACAAGTGAAGCCTGGTCAGAAGTGCTGGTTTGTTCTTCTGGTGTAAGAAGTGGGACATTAGATTCCAAAATCTGCATTTACTTCTCTAAAATGCTGCTCCACATTCATCATTTACCATGTGCAGAGCCCGGGCGGGGCCCTCATTTCAACAGGGTCCCGGGTGGGATTGTACAAATGCCAGCCCGACCAGCCCGAGTATTACTGCATTAGGTTGGTTGCACAAAAAGAGAGTGCAAATAGACTTTGGCGTGTGCTGGGATTATTGTGCAGGGAAATATTAAACCATATTTCCCACTGACGTGTTCCTCATGTAAACCCTCCACTCATGCATTTGAATGAGGCCCAAGAGAAACATGAACGTTCTAGTTTGTAGGTTAAAAATACAAATGTTTGTTGCTTAGACCTGAAGTGGGGGCCACCATCACCAGGACCTCAAGTGGGGGCCACCATCACCAGGACCTCAAGTGGGGGCCACCATCACCAGGACCTCAAGTGGGAGGAGCCACCATCAGCTCCTCATCATGAAGCTCCAGCAGAGGATGTACTTCCTGCAGCAGCTGAGGAAAAACAAACTGATGATGGAGCAGTTCTACACGGCCATCACCTCCTCCATCACCTCCTCCGTCACCTCCTCCGTCACCTCCTCCATCACCTCCTCCATCACCTCCTCCATCACTGTGTGGTACGCTGGAGCCACAGCCAGGGACAAACAGAGACTACATCGCCCTCTGATGAGAAGGTGATCGGCTGCAGACTTCCATCTCTGCAGGAGGCCACTCCCCTCAGGCAGGAGGCCACTCCCCTCAGACAGGAGGCCACTCCCCTCAGGCAGGAGGCCACCCCCCTCAGGCAGGAGGCCACTCCCCTCAGACAGGAGGCCACTCCCCTCAGGCAGGAGGCCACTCCCCTCAGACAGGAGGCCACTCCCCTCAGGCAGGAGGCCACTCCCCTCAGGCAGGAGGCCACTCCCCTCAGACAGGAGGCCACTCCCCTCAGGCAGGAGGCCACTCCCCTCAGACAGGAGGCCACTCCCCTCAGACAGGAGGCCACTCCCCTCAGACAGGAGGCCACTCCCCTCAGGCAGGAGGCTACGGTCCCTCCGGTTCTAGCACCTTAATAACACCTGTCACTTTAATAATGTAAATACCTCATATCCACTGCACGACCTGCATCGTTCTGATCCTGTCATTATAAATCATACTTATTCTACAGCTTTTATTTTGCATGCCCTAATTTTATTTTAGCATAATATATACTTTTTACGATTAAGTTACTATTACTATTGTACTGGCAATTTCAAAACTCAATCAAATCGAGACAGAATGTTAGATTTCCCTTTACGTTCTTCATTCCCGTCACTTTGAACTCAATGAACTCTTTTTGGAGTGGAGCGCGTCACAAACGCCTCGTGTCTTTGGAACTGTCCAATCCCACGTTGTAAATCAGGTCAGAATTAATTTCGAGTCCATTGACAATAATTACAAGCTCGTCTGGTAAACGAGGAGTTTCCCCTCGCTGCAATTGTTGATGACATAATTATTTCAGAGCAGCTTCTTTTTAATCACATGGCGTAAAAGGCTGAACTATTCTCTCCCGTTCTACAATCATGAACACAACTGTGACACTGGAGGACGGTTCATCTAGAATCTGTTGTTTTCTCTTTGTGGAAGTTAAAACTTACTTCAGAACATTCTTTATGTTGTTTTTATTTATAAGGTTTATAAGAGTTAAACATGATCAAATGACACCTTCTTAAAACAGGAAAAATACATTTGTTTCAGGCAAAAATGTATTTGAAATAAGTGAAATTATCTGTGAATTTTCTTTTTTTTCTTTCTTTTTTTAGTGAATGAATCTTTACGAAATTTGCAGTGAGAGTTTTTATGAACTTTTAGCACAATAAAGACCAGTGTGTCTATATTTTGTCTTAAAGTGACACTTTGGGGCTTTAAGTCCTGTAATAAGTCCAGATAATATACAATCAACTCAACTAAACAATATTATTATAATGCACATATTTTCCATACATTTTGTCTTCTATTTTGAATTTTTTCACGTGAAGCTTCAGGTCTGTTCTTCTGGAAGCAGGTTCTCTCTCTCCTTCCCAGCTCCCCCTTCTCTCTCACTCTCTTCACCCTCTTCTTCCTCTCCTCTCTCTTGTATGAAGAAGACACTGGAGCTAGTCCTGGACCACCTCCATCTCCACCTCCACCTCCGCTCCACCGTGAGCTCAGGACCCGCTGCAGTTTGCATACGTCCTGACATCGGAGTGGAGGACGCCGTCATCTCCTGCTGCACCGCTCTCTCTCTCACCTGGAAAAGCCTGGCAGCTCTGTGAGGATCCTGTTCTTTCATCTCTCCAGCGCCTTCAACACCATCAGCTCCTGAGGGACAAGCTGGAGACGGCTGGTGTGGAGGACGACCTGCAGAGTGGATCCTGGACTACCTCACAGACCGACCCCAGTTTGTGAGAGCCCGGGACTGTGTGTCTGACACTCGGACCTGCAGGACTGGAGCAGGACTTTGTGGACTGGTGTCAGCGGAACCACCTCCTCATCAACGCGGGGAAGACCAAGGAGATGGTGGTGGACTTCCACAGAGGCCACGCCCCCCTCACCAGTGAACATCCAGGGACGGGACATTGAGAGAGTGACTCATACAAGGACCTGGTGTTCATCTGAACCACAAACTGGACTCATAACACAGACTGTACAGGAAGAGCCAGAGTGAGCTCCACCTCCTGAGGAGACTCAGGTCTTCAGGAGTGACAGGGCCGCTCCTGACAGGGCCGCTCCTGACAGGGCCACTCCTGACAGGGCCGCTCCTGACAGGGCCGCTCCTGACAGGGCCACTCCTGACAGGGCCACTCCTGAAGGCCTTCTCCTCCTCTGTGGTGCATCAGCTCCTGTAGGTGTGGTCATCACAGAGAGGAAGAGGAAGAAGCTGGACAAAGCTCCGTCCTGGACTGTCCTCTGGACTTGGTGCAGGAGGTGGGGGACAGAAGGGTCCTGGCTAAACTCACATCTATGCTGGACAATGAGTGTCGCCCCCTGCAGGACACTCTGTCCCCTGCAGGACACTCTGTCCCCTCCAGGACACTCTGTCCACTCTGGAGAGCAGCTTCAGTGACTGATCCACCCTCGCAGTGTGAAGGAGACGTTTCAGTCTGTCCTTCTGCTGCTGTCACACTCTACAACAAACACTGTCATACCCATGTGCAATACAGACATACCCATGTGCAATACTGTCATACCCATGTGCAATACTGTCATACCCATGTGCAATAGTGTCATACCCATGTGCAATACTGACATACCCATGTGCAATACTGTCATACCCATGTGCAATAGTGTCATACCCATGTGCAATACTGACATACCCATGTGCAATAGTGTCATACCCATGTGCAATACTGTCATACCCATGTGCAATACTGTCATACCCATGTGCAATACTGTCATACCCATGTGCAATACTGTCATACCCATGTGCAATACTGTCATACCCATGTGCAATACTGACATACCCATGTGCAATACTGACATACCCATGTGCAATAGTGTCATACCCATGTGCAATACTGTCATACCCATGTACGATACTCTGACATAAAGTCAATCATATTGGTGCAATATTCCCTGTCCACACAACTGTTTTAAATAACTGTGGGTTAGGGTTAGCTGTAAATAAATTACTTACTATTTTCTTTTCTATTTTTATTAAGAATATAAGGTTTTTTACAAGAGTTTTCTTTTTCTTTTGTAAGAGCTTCTTCTATAAGTTCTGTTCTCTCACTTCTGCACCGACTTGTGCTGTAAAACTGACATGAAGACTCATCTTATCTACCTCTATGTCAGCTCTCCTTTCTCTCTCTTTCTCTCACTCTCTTCCCCCTCTTCTTCCTCTCCTCTCTCTTCTACCAGCTCTCCCTTCCCTCTCTCTCCCTCTCTCCCTCCTCTCTCCCTCTCCCTCTCTCCCTCCTCTCTCCCTCCTCTCTCCCTCCTCTC
>NW_027316491.1:0-5000 GCF_026437365.1 Eucyclogobius newberryi | reverse complement strand
AAAGTTCGCCTGAGCAGCGTGATTTAGCCCGGGACTCCCGGGCTGAACGCTTATTTCCGTCGGCCGAAAAACGACTAAGTATTTTCGGGTATAGTGTACTATTGCCGAAAAACGACAGAGTCTTTTCGGGTATAGTGTACTATTTCGGTTTTTGCACTAAGTCCCTCAGGGGTATAGTGTACTATACTATGATGGTCAGATCACCTCCAGGCCCCAGGGGAGTGCTTTTCTGGGGTCAAACAGTGCACTGATGATGGGGGATTATTTCATTTTGCTCATTTTGGTGTTTTTTCACATTTTAACCCATTTTCACCCCTTTTGCTCACAACTTCGTACTACGGCCCGGAAAAACGACAGAGTCGATGGGTATAGTGTACTATTGCCGAAAAACGACAGAGTCTTTTCGGGTATAGTGTACTATTTCGGTTTTTGCACTAAGTCCCTCAGGGGTATAGTGTACTATACTATGATGGTCAGATCACCTCCAGGCCCCAGGGGAGTGCTTTTCTGGGGTCAAACAGTGCACTGATGATGGGGGATTATTTCATTTTGCTCATTTTGGTGTTTTTTCACATTTTAACCCATTTTCACCCCTTTTGCTCACAACTTCGTACTACGGCCCGGAAAAACGACAGAGTCGATGGGTATAGTGTACTATTGCCGAAAAACGACAGCATGGCCTCCGCTGAGCACCCCCTGGAGCCACTGGAGCCCCCGGAGGCCCTCCAGAGCCACCCCCCACTGTCCCCAGACTCACCCGGGGGAAGGGCCACTCTGGCTGGGCATGGTCTCCACCAAGCAGCCCCTGGAGCCCCCGGAGCACCTCCAGAGCCACCCCCCACTCTCCCCAGACTCTGCCCGGGGAAGGGCCACTCTGGCTGGGCATGGCCTCCACCGAGCACCCCCTGGAACCCCTGGAACCCCCGGAGGCCCTCCAGAGCCACCCCCCACTCTCCCCAGACTCACCCCGGGGAAGGGCCACTCTGGCTGGGCATGGTCTCCACCAAGCACCCCCTGGAGCCCCCGGAGCACCCCCAGAGCCACCCCCCACTCTCCCCAGACTCACCCCGGGGAAGGGACACTCTGGCTGGGCATGGTCTCCACCAAGCACCCCCTGGAGCCCCCGGAGCACCTCCAGAGCCACCCCCCACTCCTCCAGACTCACCCCGGGGAAGGGACACTCTGCCTGGGCATGGCCCCCACTGAGCACCCCCTGGAACCCCTGGAGCCCCCGGAGCACCTCCAGAGCCACCCCCCACTCTCCCCAGACTCTGCCCGGGGAAGGGCCACTCTGGCTGGGCATGGTCTCCACCAAGCACCCCCTGGAGCCCCCGGAGCACCCCCAGAGCCACCCCCCACTCTCCCCAGACTCACCCCGGGGAAGGGCCACTCTGGCTGGGCATGGCCTCCGCCGAGCACCCCCTGGAGCCCCCGGAGCACCCCCAGAGCCACCCCCCACTCACCCCAGACTCACCCCGGGGAAGGGACACTCTGGCTGGGCATGGCCTCCACCAAGCACCCCCTGGAGCCCCTGGAACCCCCGGAGGCCCTCCAGAGCCACCCCCCACTCTCCCCAGACTCACCCCGGGGGAGGGCCACTCTGGCTGGGCATGGTCTCCACCAAGCACCCCCTGGAGCCCCCGGAGCACCTCCAGAGCCACCCCCCACTCCTCCAGACTCACCCCGGGGAAGGGACACTCTGGCTGGGCATGGCCCCCACCGAGCACCCCCTGGAGCCCCTGGAGCCCCCGGAGCACCCCCAGAGCCACCCCCCACTCTCCCCAGACTCACCCCGGGGAAGGGCCACTCTGGCTGGGCATGGCCTCCGCCGAGCACCCCCTGGAGCCCCCGGAGCACCCCCAGAGCCACCCCCCACTCACCCCAGACTCACCCCGGGGAAGGGACACTCTGGCTGGGCATGGCCTCCACCAAGCACCCCCTGGAGCCCCTGGAACCCCCGGAGGCCCTCCAGAGCCACCCCCCACTCTCCCCAGACTCACCCCGGGGGAGGGCCACTCTGGCTGGGCATGGTCTCCACCAAGCACCCCCTGGAGCCCCCGGAGCACCTCCAGAGCCACCCCCCACTCCTCCAGACTCACCCCGGGGAAGGGACACTCTGGCTGGGCATGGCCCCCACCGAGCACCCCCTGGAGCCCCTGGAGCCCCCGGAGCACCCCCAGAGCCACCCCCCACTCTCCCCAGACTCACCCCGGGGAAGGGCCACTCTGGCTGGGCATGGCCTCCGCCGAGCACCCCCTGGAGCCCCCGGAGCACCCCCAGAGCCACCCCCCACTCACCCCAGACTCACCCCGGGAAGGGACACTCTGGCTGGGCATGGCCTCCACCAAGCACCCCCTGGAGCCCCTGGAACCCCCGGAGGCCCTCCAGAGCCACCCCCCACTCTCCCCAGACTCACCCCGGGGGAGGGCCACTCTGGCTGGGCATGGTCTCCACCAAGCACCCCCTGGAGCCCCCGGAGCACCTCCAGAGCCACCCCCCACTCCTCCAGACTCACCCCGGGGAAGGGACACTCTGGCTGGGCATGGCCCCCACCGAGCACCCCCTGGAGCCCCTGGAGCCCCCGGAGCACCTCCAGGGCCACCCCCCACTCCTCCAGACTCACCCCGGGGAAGGGACACTCTGGCTGGGCATGGCCTCCGCCGAGCACCCCCTGGAGCCCCCGGAGCACCCCCAGAGCCACCCCCCACTCTCCTCCAGACTCACCCCGGGGAAGGGACACTCTGGCTGGGCATGGCCTCCGCCGACCACCCCCTGGAACCCCTGGAGCCCCCGGAGCACCTCCAGAGCCACCCCCCACTCTCCCCAGACTCTGCCCGGGGAAGGGACACTCTGGCCGGGCATGGCCTCCGCCGAGCACCCCCTGGAACCCCCGGAGGCCCTCCAGGGCCACCCCCCACTGTCCCCAGACTCACCCGGGGGAAGGGCCACTCTGGCTGGGCATGGTCTCCACCAAGCAGCCCCTGGAGCCCCCGGAGCACCTCCAGAGCCACCCCCCACTCTCCCCAGACTCTGCCCGGGGAAGGGCCACTCTGGCTGGGCATGGCCTCCACCGAGCACCCCCTGGAACCCCTGGAACCCCTGGAACCCCCGGAGGCCCTCCAGAGCCACCCCCCACTCTCCCCAGACTCACCCCGGGGAAGGGCCACTCTGGCTGGGCATGGTCTCCACCAAGCACCCCCTGGAGCCCCCGGAGCACCCCCAGAGCCACCCCCCACTCTCCCCAGACTCACCCCGGGGAAGGGACACTCTGGCTGGGCATGGTCTCCACCAAGCACCCCCTGGAGCCCCCGGAGCACCTCCAGAGCCACCCCCCACTCCTCCAGACTCACCCCGGGGAAGGGACACTCTGGCTGGGCATGGCCTCCGCCGAGCACCCCCTGGAGCCCCTGGAGCCCCCGGAGCACCTCCAGGGCCACCCCCCACTCCTCCAGACTCACCCCGGGGAAGGGACACTCTGGCTGGGCATGGCCTCCGCCGAGCACCCCCTGGAGCCCCCGGAGCACCCCCAGAGCCACCCCCCACTCTCCCCAGACTCACCCCGGGGAAGGGCCACTCTGGCTGGGCATGGCCTCCACCAAGCACCCCCTGGAGCCCCTGGAACCCCCGGAGGCCCTCCAGAGCCACCCCCCACTCTCCCCAGACTCACCCCGGGGAAGGGCCACTCTGGCTGGGCATGGCCTCCGCCGACCACCCCCTGGAACCCCTGGAGCCCCCGGAGCACCTCCAGAGCCACCCCCCACTCCTCCAGACTCTGCCCGGGGAAGGGCCACTCTGGCTGGGCATGGCCTCCACTGAGCACCCCCTGGAGCCCCCGGAGCACCTCCAGAGCCACCCCCCACTCTCCCCAGACTATGCCCGGGGAAGGGCCACTCCGGCCGGGCATGGCCTCCGCCGAGCACCGCCTGGAGCCACCTCGGAGAGCTCCGGGCCCCTGGAGCCACCATGGACAGCTCCGGGCCCCTGGAGCCACCTTGGAGAGCTCCGGGCACCTCCGGCCGGGCATGGCCCCCGCTGAGCACCCCCCCTGGAGCCCCTGGAGCACCTCCAGAGCCACCCCCCCACTCCACCAGACTCAGCCCCGACCCGGGCACACTCTTCCCCGGGTCCTGGGCTCCGGGACTCCGGGGATGACCACCGGGGACCAGGCTCTCCCTCCGAACCCGGGGACCCACCCTTAAGCACCCCCTCGCGGGCTAAACCCCTTAGGGGCAGCCGCCTGGAAGCCCGTGCCCTTGGTACTCTGACATGGAAGCCCGTGCCCTTGGTACTCTTAACCACACTTTGAAATTTTTCGAGCCAGGGCTCCGTGCCCTTGGTACTCTCAGCCACACTTTTATTTTTTTCGAGACAGGGCTCCGTGCCCTTGGTACTATGTAAGGAACTTGAAAAAAAAAAAAAATTAAATTAAAGAGCCATGGCCCCAGGGCCCTGGCTCTGGCTCTCTGCCCCCCGCCCCTGCACCACACTTGGAGGCGGTTTAAACAGAGCCCAGGGGCCCTTGCCCTCGCCCTCTCCAGGCCCGCTTGGCCAGGACCCGGCTGGCACTGCCTGCCTGCCTGCCTGCCTGCCTGCCTGCCTGCCTGCCTGCCTGCCTGCCTGCCTGCCTGCCTGCCTCCTTGCCTGGGCCATATCCGTGCCCAGTGTACTCCGAAAGGGAAGAAGAGGGAAGGACCGGAGGCCGGCCGACAAAAGCTTGGATCAAGGGCTGACTTTCAATAGATCGCAGCGAAGGAGCTGCTCTGCTACGTACGAAACCCTGACCCAGAATCAGGTCGTCTGCAAGTGATTTAGCACCAGGTTCTCCACAAACATGAGGTGCGCAATGGGAGAGGGGCGACCCTTGTTGGCCGCACCCCAGCCCCGTCACGAACGGCTCTGCCCACCGACCCCAGGGGCCGGCTATCCTGGACCACTCGAAGTTCCGCGGCGCTACGGTATCGTTACGTCTAGGCGGGATTCTGACTTAGAGGCGTTCAGTC
>NW_027316490.1:0-14661 GCF_026437365.1 Eucyclogobius newberryi | reverse complement strand
GTCCTGGTTTGGTCCCGTTCTGGTCCTGGTTTAGTCCCGTTCTGCTCCTGGTTTAGTCCCGTTCTGGTCCTGGTTTGGTCCCGTTCTGGTCCTGGTTTAGTCCCGTTCTGGTCCTGGTTTAGTCCCGTTCTGGTCCTGGTTTAGTCCCGTTCTGGTCCTGGTTTGGTCCCGTTCTGGTCCTGGTTTGGTCCCGTTCTGGTCCTGGTTTAGTCCTGTTCTGGTCCTGGTTTAGTCCTGGTTTAGTCCTGGTTTAGTCCCGTTCTGCTCCTGGTTTAGTCCCGTTCTGGTCCTGGTTTAGTCCCGTTCTGGTCCTGGTTTAGTCCCGTTCTGGTCCTGGTTTGGTCCCGTTCTGGTCCTGGTTTGGTCCCGTTCTGGTCCTGGTTTAGTCCCGTTCTGGTCCTGGTTTAGTCCCGCTCTGGTGGAGGGGCGCAGGGGCCTCCGGGAGGTCAAAGGTCACAGTGCTCCTCCCGCTCCGTCGCTCCTCGTGTGATTCGGTTTGTTCACCCGAACGAGGCGTTAGAGACGTGACTTCTGCTCGTCTCCATGACGTCTTTGCTCTGAAGGTTCCGCATTAGAACATTAAAACGTCTTCACCTCATGAAACCTCTTTAAGTCCCTGTGATGTTAGATTCTCGGGACGTTTGAAGCGTTCGCCGTCGCCCCCTGCTGTCCCAGAGCGAGAAAACAGCTCTGAAGACAACTCTCCTGAGAAACCCTCGCTCTGTTTGTATTTGACAATGTGAAACGTCTTTGATTATAATTATAATGACTTATTACGATGAAGAAACTTTTACGTCTCATTTCTGACCATGTTCTGCTCAAAGTCGTGTCGACTTCAGGACTTTAACTGATTTGAACTGTTTCATTTGCAGCTTCTTCCAGTCGCTCACAATTTAAACTAAAAACTGGTTTAAACTGAAACAAAAATAAAAACAAAAAAATATATATTACAAGTTCAGTTTGTGTAACTGTAAAAAGTCCTGAGGCTTTAAAATGCATATATAAATATAACATGTAAAGCTAACTGAGAAGTAGAGTTTTTCATGTATATATATATATATATATATATATATGGCTAAATACTTTCTATAGTTCATTATCATTTGTAGGATTGGTGTATATTATATATATATATATATATTGAAGTTTATAGAAGTAAAAAAGGGTTGCATGCAGTCTGGTTGCCATGGTAATGGCTGTGGAATGAACCTCCACCTGTGTCATATCTGAGCTCAGTCGAACCAGGAAGTACAAATGAACTTTTCACAAACGGACAAACAAACGGGCAAATCTGAAATATAATTGTGTTTTAGTGAAATATGAAGTTTAAAGACGTTTTACCTGGATCAGAGCGAAGCTAAAATCATCCCGACATTTTCTATAACAACAACAACAACAACAACGACAGGAGCACGTTCCTCTGGTTTCAGCCGCTTCATAAACTCCTCAAACAGAAGGTGCTGTTTTCACATTTAACGACCTTAAACTCGATGATTTGCCGTTGGCGCTGAAAGCTTCACATAATTGGTTCCCGTCTCGTTGCCGTCGCCGTCTTCGGAAGCTGAAAAGAAACCGGCGTTTGGAGCGGGAGACGTGATCGTGCGAGACGTGCTCGTGCAGATCCTCCGTCCGCTCAGCAGAGACGCTCTCATTAGGCACTTTGTGTTCGGAGAGCGCTGCGTCGTGTCGTTCTTTACTGTCGCTAATCGAGGCTCGAACACGCCGCGCTCGCCGCCAGTTTAGTCCTGGTTTAGTTCTGGTTTAGACCTGGTTTAGTCCTGGTTTAGACCTGGTTTAGTCCTGGTTTAGACCTGGTTTAGTCCTGGTTTAGTCCTGGTTTAGTCCTGGTTTAGACCTGGTTTAGTCCTGGTTTAGTCCTGGTTTAGTCCTGGTTTAGACCTGGTTTAGACCTGGTTTAGTCCTGGTTTAGACCTGGTTTAGTCCTGGTTTAGTTCTGGTTTAGACATAAAAACAGTGTAAATGAAAATCCGCTTCTCACGTCTCAGTTTTGAAGATTCAATATTGTCATTTATAACAGACAAATTGTGACAAAACGAGCCGTGTTTGTGACAGTTTAGTCATAAATATCATGAGGATCACATTTCACAAAACCACGCTGACGTTTTCTTATAATTAACAACATTTAATTGTAATAATAAAAGATGTTTTTAAAGTTTTAAAAGGTGAGAATTTTCAGTAAAAATAACATAAAGAAGTTCAACACAACTTTCGGGGATAAAAATTAGCATCGCAAATCCAGTTAACGAGTGATAAAAAGTCTGAAGAAGTGCGTTTAGTGAGTGGAAATGAAGGGGCAGCGAGCCGTGACAGCGCTGTGTTCTCCAGCATGTGTCCCGCCGCGCTTGAATGCACCGCGCTCCAACGCTTCATCGCTCAAACATTTAGGCCAAAAACACAAAGAAACGGCAGGAACGCTCAGGCCTCCGAGTTCAGACCTCAGACCCCGACACGCGCCGCCTGATGCGCGCTCGGCTAACGGCGTCGCTCACGTGGCCCGCGATGTCGCCCCCTGCAGGTCAGGAGGAAATGTGTTTGTTTTTTTTTAAATCGCCCCAAAAAACGACGACAACAAAAGAACGGCACGAACGCGCGTCTCGGCGATGTTCCCGACGGCGCCAGTCTTTTGGAAAATTGGCTGCGCGGTCGCGCTAGTGGCGAGCGCGCAAGGTCAAAGTGAAGAGGCGGACTCGGCAAAGATGATCGGACGCTTGTTTCACGGTCGAGCGGGTGTAAAGCCGCTCCAACGCGCTCAGAAGACGCCGCTGTTCCCATTGAATCTGTCTGTGGTTTTGAGATTCTAGAATGCGATGACGTTCTGCTGCCAGAAGGGGGCGACAACTGAAACCATTGCATTTTGCTTCGACAAAACGCTGTAGAACATCAGAACGTTATTGTCCCATCGAACGCCGACGTCATCGATGGAGCGTTTTCCCCCCACGCCAGACCACGCCCCTTGATATGACACGTTGCCGACTGTATCTATGTCCTCAAAATGCCCTCGCGGGAAGGATAAAGTCATTTGATTGACTGATCGTCTGCTCTCGTGCAGAATAACTTCATTTCCTCCTCTCGGCCTCGCGTCGCTCTGAACTCGCCGTTCTCCTTCGCGGCGCCAATTGGATTTCGGGCTCGAGAAAAGAAACTCGAGCACCACATTTACTTGCGGCGTGCGTCTGCGAGGGACCGACTGAAACTGGCAGGAAGGCGGCGTGCGAAAGTCGCGAGCGTTTCAACAAGTGAGGGAAAGATGCCGGGACAGGGAGCTGTCCGAGGTTCTGAACACGGTTTGGTTTGATTCCGGGTTTGATTCTCATACAGTTTAAAGGTGCATTATGTCACTTTTATTTTGATTAGATGGTTCGCTACCTTCTTATCTCCCTAATGATAGCATCTGGAATGTTCCACAGTGCTGCTTTAAAGCTCTGATCGAAATATATCAGCAAAATCACAAAAATATAAACATCAACTCGAATTTTATTGAAAAAACTGAAATTTTCCCGGAGTCAGTACCGATGAGTCGGTACGTGGAAATGTGGTCATCGTCATCATTCGATAAACCGGAGCTCAAACTAAGACAGTGGCATTAATGTTAAAACTTATTTTCTAGGTTTGAATCATTTTTCCACAATAATCAGAGCATGAATCGTGACTAATGGAGTTACGACACTTAAATTAACGCTCTCATATCACGGAATTCCTACTTTCCTCCTTACAACGTTTCAGAATCCAGAGTTTATCCGCGTTGGACGATCCAACATGGCGGCTTCCAACATGGAAGCCGCCATAAGGCGTACCTCATAAGGCGTACGTCATAAGGCGCTGGTACAGCTGGCAGCCCGGTGTAAACGCTCTCTCTTCTTTCTCACACTTATTGTGCTTTATCTCCTATATTTTGTAAATATAGTTAGTATATTTTTTCTATTTTACTGTACGATAGGGACACGCGCTGGAATAGTTTTTTAATTCAACTGTTTTTCACTTTTTTCGGCTGGATTTGAGCGTTTTTCGTTGCGTTCGTTGTGACGTGAGCTAGCTCCGAGCGAGCCCACCAGCCCCCCCGCGCCCTCCGGCCGCGCTAAAGTACGGCATGTCGTCGGTACACGTTTATATACACGTTTATATGAAAGAGGAACTTCACGAACGATCGGGACACGCACTAGAATCGCTTTAAATTAACTTGTTTTGACTTTATTCGGCTGGATTGAGTCTTTTCGTCGTGTCGTTGCAATGTGTCTTGGCTCTGAGTCCCCCGGCTCCGGCCCCGCCCCCCGCCCGGCGCCGTACCGCGTTTACACAAAGGAAGAACTAATGAAACTGCGGAGAACAGTCGTCTTACCCGGAGATCGTCACGTTATCCCAGCGGACATCCTAAGGAAAACGCAACGAGGCAGACGGGCTGGACGTAAACTCCGAGAGAAGAGAGGGACAAACAGGAAGTCGGTTCCCGCCGTAGTCATGGGTAACGTGAGGTCCCTTCAAAATAAAATGACGGAAATAGCGAGCCTCATGCGGTCCCAGAGGATTTATAGGGACAGCAGTGTCTTGATTTTCACAGAGACCTGGTTAACAGCAGAAATGCCAGACTCTATTGTAGGTTTGGACAATTTTCATCTGCTGCGGGCGGACAGAACGAGAGAATCCGGGAAGAAAAGAGGTGGAGGTCTGGCGATGTATGTGAACACGAGCTGGTCCAAACCCGAACACTGCACAGTGAGGGAGCAGCTATGTAACAAGGATATTGAACTATTGGCTATTGGCATGAGGCCATATTATCTGCCCCGGGAGTTCTCACATGTGATTTTGATCGCAGTCTATGTGGCCCCGTCTGCCAATGCTGAAAATGCTTGTGAAGCACTGCTCTCCTGCACTTGTAGGCTGCAAACACAGCATCCACAGGCTCTCTTCCTCATCTCTGGTGACTTTAACCACGCTTCTCCCTCTTCTGTTCTACCAACATACACCCAGTATGTTACCTGCCCCACCAGAGAGAATAGAACATTGGACTTGTTTTTTGCCAACACCAAGGAGGCTTATTCTTCTTCCCCCCTCCCTCCCCTGGGCAGCTCGGACCACAACCTTGTACATCTGAGGCCTGTGTATGAACCCATTGTGCGCAGGCAGCCTGTGGTGTCCCGTGAGGTGAGGATGTGGTCTGCTGAGAGCGAGGAGGCTCTGAGGGACTGCTTCAGCACCACTGTCTGGACTGAGCTTTATGACCCACATGGGGAGGACATCAACACCATCACAGAGTGCATCACGGACTACATCAACTTCTGTTTTGAGAACATTGTTCCCTCCTGGACGGTGCGGTGTTTTCCAAACAACAAGCCATGGATTAACCGTGAACTGAAGGCTCTGCTGAAGGAGAAGAAGAGAGCCTTCAGGTCAGGGAACAAGGAGGAGCTGAGGACTGTGCAGAAGGAGCTGAGGAGGAAGATCAGGCAGGCTGAGGCCGGCTACAAGAGGAGGATGGAGGAGCAGCTGCAGCAAAAGAACATTCAGGGAGTGTGGAGAAGCCTGAAAACCATCTCGGGCTTCAAAATCCCCCCTGCCCAGACAGAGGGGGATCTACAGTGGGTGAATGATTTAAATGCTCACTTCTTGGGGTTTGATCGGTCACCCGCCCCTCCCCCTGCACAGCTGCATGCTCCCTCTTCCACAGCTGGACAATGCCCTGCATCTGTTCCTCTTCGCTTATCTGCCCCGGACCATCAGCTCCCCACTTCGCCTGGACTCACCCATCCCCCCAGCACACAGTCCCCCTGCCAACCACTGACTGTCACAGCAGCACAGGTGAGGAGTGAGCTGAAGAGGATTAAAGTGAGGAAGGCAGCAGGACCTGACGGCATCAGCCCCAGGCTCCTTAAGTCCTGCGCAGATGAACTGTGTGGAGTTATGGAGCATGTCTTCAACATGAGCCTGAAGCTGAGGGTGGTACCACAGGTCTGGAAGACCTCCTGTCTGGTACCTGTGCCTAAGACACCGCGCCCCAAAGACCTCAACAGCTTCAGGCCAGTGGACCACCTCCGCTCCACCGTGAGCTCAGCCATGGACCCGCTACAGTTTGCATATCGGTCTGGCGTCGGAGTGGAGGACGCCGTCATCTCCCTGCTGCACCGCTCTCTCTCTCACCTGGAAAAGCCTGGCAGCTCTGTGAGGATTCTGTTCTTCGATCTTTCCAGTACCTTCAACACCATCCAGCCGCTGCTCCTGAGGGACAAGCTGGTGACGGCTGGTGTGGAGTATGACCTGGCAGAGTGGATCCTGGACTACCTCACAGACCGACCCCAGTTTGTGAGAGCCCGGAACTGTGTGTCTGACACTCGGACCTGCAGTGTGGGGGCGCCCCAGGGCACTGTCCTCGCGCCCTTTCTCTTCACCCTCTACACTGTAGACTTCAGACATGACACGGACAGCTGTGTCCTGCAGAAGTTCTCTGACGACTCTGCCATCATCGGACTCATCACGGACGACGATGACGCGGAGTACAGAGGACTGGCGCAGGACTTTGTGGACTGGTGTCAGCGGAACCACCTCCTCATCAACGCGGGGAAGACCAAGGAGATGGTGGTGGATTTCCGCAGACGCCACCCCACTGCCCCCTCACCAGTGAACATCCAGGGACGGGACATTGAGAGAGTGGACTCATACAAGTACCTGGGTGTTCATCTGAACCACAAACTGGACTGGACTCATAACACGGACGAACTGTACAGGAAGAGCCAGAGTCGGCTCCACCTCCTGAGGAGACTCAGGTCTTTTGGAGTGACAGGGCCACTCCTGAAGACCTTCTACGACTCTGTGGTGGCATCAGCTCCTGTAGGTGTGGCCTGCTGGAGCAGCAGCATCACAGAGAGGGAGAGGAAGAGGCTGGACAGAGTCATCAAGAAGTCCAGCTCCGTCCTGCGCTGCGCTCTGGACTCTGTGCAGGAGGTGGGGGACAGGAGGGTCCTGGCTAGATTCACATCTATGCTGGACCATGAGTCTCACCCCCTGCAGGACACTCTGTCCGCTCTGGAGAGCAGCTTCAGTGAGAGACTGATCCACCCTCGATGTGTGAAGGAAAGGTTCCGTAGGTCTTTCCTTCCTGCTGCTGTCAGACTTTATAACAAAAACTGTTAGTACTGAACACTCGCAATACTGACCTAACCTAATACTGATGTGCAGTTCTGTCGTATGTGCAATTACTGTGAAATTCATGTGCAACCTATGTGCTGTCGTGACACATATTCATGTGCAATTACTGTCGTGATCACATGCAATGGTATTTATTTATTTATTTATTTGTCTATGGGAGTTTTTATTTATTTATAGGAGATCTTCTACTGAAAGTGTTTTTCAGACTTCCTATAAGTGATCTGTTCTTCTGTATCTACCTCTGTATCTACCTGCGTTGCACCAATGAAATTTCCCCATGTGGGACAATAAAGGAATATCTTATCTTATCTTATGGCGGCTTCCAACATGGCGGCTTCCAACATGGCGGCTTCCTGATAAACGTCTGGCCTCCATTGGCCACAATACGTACATTTTCTTTGTAGTTTCTGATAAATGACCCTAATACGATCTAGATTTGAGCAGATCCGAGCGTTCTCCAGGTCGTTATTGCTTGATCTGAGTCGTGCAATACCTAAAACGTGCCGCTCGTGGTCTTTTCAGACTCGCCGGAACACACAAACGCTCACAGGAAACATGTCTCCCGGGGTCCGACTCCGAGAGCGAAGGGAACGCCGGCTTGGCTCACCGCAGAGGCCCGGGGCCGCGGTGTGGTCCAGTTGTGCCGAGCGAGGAGAGCGTAGAGAGCGTGGAGAGCGAGGAGAGCGAGGAGAGCGAGGAGAGCGAGGAGAGCGAGGATAGCGTGGAGAGCGAGGAGAGCGTGGAGAGCGAGGAGAGTGTGGAGAGCGTGGAGAGCGTGGAGAGCGAGGAGAGCGTGGAGAGCGTGGGGAGCGAGGAGAGCGTGGGGAGCGAGGAGAGCGTGGAGAGCGAGGAGAGCGTGGAGAGCGTGGGGAGCGAGGAGAGCGTGGAGAGCGAGGAGAGCGAGGAGAGCGAGGAGAGCAAGGATAGCGTGGAGAGCGAGGAGAGCGTGGAGAGCGAGGAGAGCGTGGAGAGCGAGGAGAGTGTGGAGAGCGTGGAGAGCAAGGAGAGAGTGGAGAGCGTGGGGAGCGAGGAGAGCGTGGAGAGTGTGGAGAACGAGGAGAGCGAGGAGAGCGAGGAGAGCGTGGAGAGCGAGGAGAGTGTGGAGAGCGTGGAGAGCGTGGAGAGCGTGGAGAGCGTGGGGAGCGAGGAGAGCGTGGAGAGCGAGGAGAGCGTGGAGAGCGAAGGGAGCGAGGAGAGCGTGGAGAGCGTGGAGAGCGAGGAGAGCGTGGAAAGCGTGGAGAGCGTGGAGAGCGTGGAGAATGAGGAGAGCGAGTAGAGCGAGGAGAGCGAGGAGAGCGAGGAGAGCGTGGAGAGCGAGGAGAGCGAGGAGAGCGTGGAGAGCGTGGAAAGCGTGGAGAGCGTGGAGAGCGTGGAGAACGAGGAGAGCGAGGAGAGCGTAGAGAGCGAGAGGAGCGAGGAGAGCGAGGGGAGCGAGGAGAGCGAGGAGAGCGAGGAGAGCGTGGAGAGCGAGGAGAGCGTGGAGAGCGTGGAGAGCGAGGAGAGCGAGGAGAGCGAGAAGAGCGTGGAGAGCGTGGGGAGCGTGGGGAGCGAGGAGAGCGAGGAGAGCGAGTAGAGCGAGGAGAGCGAGGAGAGCGAGGAGAGCGTGGAGAGCGAGGAGAGCGAGGAGAGCGTGGAGAGCGTGGAGAGCGTGGAAAGCGTGGAGAGCGTGGAGAGCGTGGAGAGCGTGGAGAACGAGGAGAGCGAGGAGAGCGTGGAGAGCGAGAGGAGCGAGGAGAGCGAGGGGAGCGAGGAGAGCGAGGAGAGCGAGGAGAGCGTGGAGAGCGAGGAGAGCGTGGAGAGCGTGGAGAGCGAGGAGAGCGAGGAGAGCGAGGAGAGCGTGGAGAGCGAGGAGAGCGTGGAGAGCGAGGAGAGCGTGGAGAGCGAGGAGAGCGTGGAGAGCGAGGAGAGCGTTGAGAGCGAGAGGAGAGAGGAGAGCGTGGAGAGCGAGGAGAGCGAGGAGAGCGAGGAGAGCGTGGATAGCGTGGAGAGCGTGGAGAGCGAGGAGAGCGAGGAGAGCGTGGAGAGCGAGGAGAGCGTGGAGAGCGAGGAGAGCGTGGAGAGCGTGGAGAGCGTGGAGTGGAGAGCGAGGAGAGCGTGGAGAACGAGGAGAGCGTGGAGAGCGAGGAGAGCGAGGAGAGCGTGGAGAGCGTGGGGAGCGTGGGGAGCGAGGAGAGCGTGGAGAGCGAGGAGAGCGAGGAGAGCGAGTAGAGTGAGGAGAGCGTGGTGAGCGAGGAGAGCGTGGAGAGCGAGGAGAGCGTGGAGAACGAGGAGAGCGTGGAGAGCGAGGGGAGCGTGGAGAGCGAGGAGAGCGTGGAGAGCGAGGAGAGCGAGGAGAGCGAGGAGAGCGTGGAGAGCGTGGAGAGCGTGGGGAGCGAGGAGAGCGTGGAGAGCGAGGAGAGCGAGGAGAGCGTGGAGAGCGAGGAGAGCGTGGAGAGCGAGGAGAGCGTGGAGAGCGTGGAGAGCGAGGAGAGCGAGGAGAGCGTGGAGAGCGAGGAGAGCGTGGAGAGCGAGGAGAGCGTGGAGAGCGAGGAGAGCGAGGAGAGCGTGGAGAGCGAGGAGAGCGTGGAGAGCGTGGAGAGCGAGGAGAGCGTGGAGAGCGAGGAGAGCGTGGAGAGCGAGGAGAGCGTGGAGAGCGAGGAGAGCGAGGAGAGCGTGGAGAGCGAGGAGAGCGTGGAGAGCGTGGAGAGCGAGGAGAGCGAGGAGAGCGAGGAGAGCGTGGAGAGCGAGGAGAGCGAGGAGAGCGTGGAGAGCGAGGAGAGCGTGGAGAGCGTGGAGAGCGTGGAGAGCGAGGAGAGCGAGGGGAGCGTGGAGAGCGAGGAGAGCGAGGAGAGCGAGGAGAGCGAGGGGAGCGTGGAGAGCGTGGAGAGCGAGGAGAGCGTGGAGAGCGTGGAGAGCGAGGAGAGCGTGGAGAGCGAGGGGAGCGTGGAGAGCGAGGAGAGCGAGGAGAGCGTGGAGAGCGTGGAGAGCGAGGAGAGCGTGGAGAGCGAGGAGAGCGTGGAGAGCGAGGAGAGCGTGGAGAGCGTGGAGAGCGAGGAGAGCGAGGAGAGCGAGGAGAGCGTGGAGAGCGAGGAGAGCGAGGAGAGCGTGGAGAGCGAGGAGAGCGTGGAGAGCGTGGAGAGCGTGGAGAGCGAGGAGAGCGAGGGGAGCGTGGAGAGCGAGGAGAGCGAGGAGAGCGAGGAGAGCGAGGGGAGCGTGGAGAGCGTGGAGAGCGAGGAGAGCGTGGAGAGCGTGGAGAGCGAGGAGAGCGTGGAGAGCGAGGGGAGCGTGGAGAGCGAGGAGAGCGAGGAGAGCGTGGAGAGCGTGGAGAGCGAGGAGAGCGTGGAGAGCGAGGAGAGCGTGGAGAGCGAGGAGAGCGTGGAGAGCGAGGAGAGCGTGGAGAGCGTGGAGAGCGAGGAGAGCGTGGAGAGCGAGGAGAGCGAGGAGAGCGTGGGGAGCGAGGAGAGCGTGGAGAGCGAGGAGAGCGTGGAGAGCGAGGAGAGCGTGGAGAGCGAGGAGAGCGTGTAGAGCGAGGAGAGCGTGGAGAGCGAGGAGAGCGAGGAGAGCGAGGAGAGCGAGGAGAGCGTGGACCCGGACATGGCGTTTGGTCTAAATCAAAGCCTCATTAGTGTGAGTCGTGGACACTTCTCCAGAGGAAACTCGCCTTTTTCACCGGAATAATAACAACACTTCACTAAACGAGCGTCTAATCTGCATCCATGGCGTTGGCGTTGGCGTTGGCGTTGGCGTTGGCGTTGGCGTTCGCTCTTCCACGACCAACGGCTTGAGCTCGTGGAACTGTTTTACTCTTAATGTGGTTTCAATTTGTGTCTTTTTGACTCACGACCAAAGTCCTGGCTCTGGAGACATGTCGTCCTTCATCTGGAACTCCTCCAGGTTTCTACTTCACAAGGAGGTTTTTGGAGTTTTTCCTGCAGAAGGAGGGGCTAAGGACAGAGGGAGGCTCTAAGGACAGAAGGAGGGTCTAAGGACAGAGGGAGGGTCTAAGGACAGAGGGAGGGGCTAAGGACAGAAGGAGGCTCTAAGGACAGAGGGAGGGTCCAAGGACAGAAGGAGGGGCTAAGGACAGAGGGAGGGGCTAAGGACAGAAGGAGGCTCTAAGGACAGAGGGAGGGTCTAAGGACAGAAGGAGGGTCTAAGGACAGAGGGAGGGTCTAAGGACAGAGGGAGGGGCTAAGGACAGAAAGAGACTCTAAGGACAGAGGGAGGGTCTAAGGACAGAGGGAGGGGCTAAGGACAGAAGGAGCATCTAAGGACAGAGGGAGGGGCTAAGGACAGAGGGAGGCTCTAAGGACAGAAGGAGGGTCTAAGGACAAAGGGAGGGTTTAAGGACAGAAGGAGAGTCTAAGGACACAAGGAGGATCAAAGGACAAAGGGAGGGTTTAAGGACAGAAGGAGGGTCTAAGGACAGAAGGAGGGTCTAAGGACAAAGGGAGGGTTTAAGGACAGAAGGAGGGTCTAAGGACAGAAGGAGGGTCTAAGGACAGAAGGAGGGTCTAAGGACAGAAAGAGGGTCTAAGGAGAGAAGGAGGCTCTAAGGACAGAAGGAGGCTCTAAGGACAGAAGGAGGGGCTAAGGAGAGAGGGAGGGTCTAAGGACAGAAGGAGGCTCTAAGGACAGAAGGAGGGGCTAAGGACAGAGGGAGGGTCTAAGGACAGAGGGAGAGGCTAAGGACAGAAGGAGGGTCTAAGGACAGAGGGAGAGGCTAAGGACAGAAGGAGGGTCTAAGGACAGAAGGAGCCTCTAAGGAGAGAGGGAGAGGCTAAGGACAGAAGGAAGGTCTAAGGACAGAAGGAGGCTCTAAGGACAGAGGGAGGGTCTAAGGACAGAAGGAGGGTCTAAGGACAGAGGGGAGGGGCTAAGGACAGAGGGGAGGGGCTAAGGACAGAAGGAGCCTCTAAGGACAGAGGGAGAGGCTAAGGACAGAGGGGAGAGGCTAAGGACAGAAGGAGGGTCTAAGGACAGAAGGAGGGTCTAAGGACAGAAGGAGGCTCTAAGGACAGAAGGAGGGTCTAAGGACAGAGGGGAGGGGCTAAGGACAGAGGACTCTGGGACATCGTCCTCAGAGGAAACTGTTGTGATTTTGGGCGTTACAAAAACAATTTGAATTGAATGTTTGTTCACGTCTGAAGTTATGAATGTGGAATAATAATAATAATAATAATAATAATATGTTGAGGAAACAAAGGTGAAAATGTAGTTATAATGTTTTAAATTAAAGTAATCCCATATTTCAATCTGAGGGACACAAATATGGCAAAAACGTATATTGGTAGAATTTTTATTTATTTTTTTTAAATTTAAAAAAATTTAAAAAATTTAAAATTAAATCAATAAAAATCATTTACAATAAATAAAAATATACATAAAAAATCGTTAAATAAAGTAAAAATAATTAAAAATATAAAAAATAAAAATAATCAAAAATTAAATCAAAAATTAAATTAAATCAAAAAATAAATACAAAATCAAATTAAATTAAAAAAATAATTAAAAACATACACTAATTAAAAAAAATAAATGGATTAATAAGAAAAATACATAAAACACATAAGATACATAAAATCAATAAAATTAAAATAAATAAATTTAATACATTGTAAAAATAAATCCATTTAAAAAGAATAAAACAAATAATACATTATATATATGAATTCAAAATGAAAATAAAGTGTTGTTAAAGATGAGATGCTTCATGCTTTTGTTTGCTAATTATAATCTATGACACTAAATAACCTGTTATTATTTATATTTTGAACATTTAAAACTGCATTATTGATCTAAAATCACTGCAGGTGACGAGCAAAACGTCTTCAATTTAGAGTCATCAGTTTGACCTGCGTTTCATCATCGAGGCCTTTTCTGAGTCACACATGAGACGTTTGAGACTTTCCAGTTCCAACTCCAGAGTTAAGATGACTTCTGAATGAGGATGAAAATGTCTTCATCTTAAAACATCTCCTTTGTTACCACAGGACTATAGATGACCTTCAAATCCTGCCTGAGCTGTACAGTAGGAGGTCAGATGACGGTCAGTTGGGTCCTCGTGTTCTGGCCTCGCTCACAGCTTCTTGTTCCTCGTCTGTTTCTGGCACATTTCACCCTCAGACTTTGGCCTGTTTCCTCGTGTTGTGGTGATACAGTCGCTGCAGATCTTTGCTTTTTCCCCAGGCGCCTGACCTCCTCCTCTCTCGCTCCCCACACCCCCGTCTCTCCTTGTGAGCCTGTTACTGCGTCTCTCTCTTCTTTCTCTCTCTTCTTTCTCTCTCGGGTTCAGAATGAATCTCGCTGGTGCTTCATAAACATATTCTCACGTCTCAAACGGTCATGATTCTTTATTGCTTCCTTCGTTGTAAACATATACCACCAATTTGCTTTGTGGACGGGAGGCAATATTTCTGATTCAGCTGTGAAACTGCAAACGTGATTTTGTTTCTCCATTTTTCAAATATCCATCCGTTATTTAAGGCCCGTGTTCGACAGCTGCTTCATTCTGTGTCGTCCATCTTCTGATTTACTGTCCAGTTCTGTGTTGTATTTGTGCCGCTGCTGCCAAAAGTAATCCAAGCTAAAAGCCTCAATCTAATGTTTTCACAGCAGGAGTTTATATATAATAGGAGTATATATATATATATATATATATATATATATCAGGATATATCAGTTATATATCAGGATTGACCTAAGCTCAAATATATCCGGCTCCTAATCTCCAAAGTGCTGTTTATGGGATTCAAACCTTCAACCTTCACAAGGAACATGAGAAACTAGAGAAATACCAAGACCCCCAAACTGGAGGAATGATGTAGATCGTGTGCTTGTCTCTGGTCCTCCTGCAGATCATGTGTTTCTCTCTGGTCCTCCTGCAGATCGTGTGCTTGTCTCTGGTCCTCCTGCAGATCGTGTGCTTGTCTCTGGTCCTCCTGCAGATCGTGTGCTTGTCTCTGGTCCTCCTGCAGATCGTGTGCTTGTCTCTGGTCCTCCTGTAGATTGTGTGCTTGTCTCTGGTCCTCCTGCAGATCGTGTGCTTGTCTCTGGTCCTCCTGCAGATCGTGTGTTTCTCTCTGGTCCTCCTGCAGATCGTGTGCTTGTCTCTGGTCCTCCTGCAGATCGTGTGTTTCTCTCTGGTTCCCCTGTAGCACAGAGGGAGGTGTCACTTCACATTTACCCCGGGAGCCGGTGTGATTCTCTGGGCGCGCGTGGCGCTGTGACACCCCCTTGCACTCACGCTGCGTTTGTCCCGGTTTGATGTTTATTTAAATCTGGTGCTGCCGTGTTAAAGGCCAAGAGGGAGAGAGAGGGAGGCGAAGAGAGTGTGTTTTCCGACTTCGCTCAGGGCCAAACGTGTGCGAGAAGATGAAGGCATATGGAGCAGAGGAGCAGAACAATGGCTCGCTGCTGTTTTGCTTACGAACTTTTTTTTTTTTTTAAACCATTTTGAATTTATTGTTTGAAAATAGAAGCTTAGGTACATTTGTTTGGAGGCCGGTCCAAAGGAAATGTACT
>NW_027316489.1:407500-410000 GCF_026437365.1 Eucyclogobius newberryi | reverse complement strand
GCTCCGGGGGCTCCAGGGGGTGCTCAGTGGAGGCCATGCCCAGCCAGAGTGGCCCTTCCCCGGGCAGAGTCTGGAGGAGTGGGGGGTGGCTCTGGAGGTGCTCCGGGGGCTCCAGGGGTTCCAGGGGGGTGGTCGGCGGAGGCCATGCCCAGCCAGAGTGGCCCTTCCCCGGGGTGAGTCTGGGGAGAGTGGGGGGTGGCTCTGGAGGGCCTCCGGGGGTTCCAGGGGCTCCAGGGGGTGCTTGGTGGAGGCCATGCCCAGCCAGAGTGGCCCTTCCCCGGGGTGAGTCTGGGGAGAGTGGGGGGTGGCTCTGGGGGTGCTCCGGGGGCTCCAGGGGGTGCTCGGCGGAGGCCATGCCCAGCCAGAGTGTCCCTTCCCCGGGGTGAGTCTGGAGGAGTGGGGGGTGGCCCTGGAGGTGCTCCGGGGGCTCCAGGGGCTCCAGGGGGTGCTCGGCGGAGGCCATGCCCAGCCAGAGTGTCCCTTCCCCGGGGTGAGTCTGGAGGAGTGGGGGGTGGCTCTGGAGGTGCTCCGGGGGCTCCAGGGGGTGCTTGGTGGAGACCATGCCCAGCCAGAGTGTCCCTTCCCCGGGGTGAGTCTGGGGAGAGTGGGGGGTGGCTCTGGGGGTGCTCCGGGGGCTCCAGGGGGTGCTTGGTGGAGACCATGCCCAGCCAGAGTGGCCCTTCCCCGGGGTGAGTCTGGGGAGAGTGGGGGGTGGCTCTGGAGGGCCTCCGGGGGTTCCAGGGGTTCCAGGGGTTCCAGGGGGTGCTCGGTGGAGGCCATGCCCAGCCAGAGTGGCCCTTCCCCGGGCAGAGTCTGGGGAGAGTGGGGGGGTGGCTCTGGAGGTGCTCCGGGGGCTCCAGGGGCTGCTTGGTGGAGACCATGCCCAGCCAGAGTGGCCCTTCCCCCGGGTGAGTCTGGGGACAGTGGGGGGTGGCCCTGGAGGGCCTCCGGGGGTTCCAGGGGGTGCTCGGCGGAGGCCATGCCCGGCCAGAGTGTCCCTTCCCCGGGCAGAGTCTGGGGAGAGTGGGGGGTGGCTCTGGAGGTGCTCCGGGGGCTCCAGGGGTTCCAGGGGGTGGTCGGCGGAGGCCATGCCCAGCCAGAGTGTCCCTTCCCCGGGGTGAGTCTGGAGGAGAGTGGGGGGTGGCTCTGGGGGTGCTCCGGGGGCTCCAGGGGGTGCTCGGCGGAGGCCATGCCCAGCCAGAGTGTCCCTTCCCCGGGGTGAGTCTGGAGGAGTGGGGGGTGGCCCTGGAGGTGCTCCGGGGGCTCCAGGGGCTCCAGGGGGTGCTCGGTGGGGGCCATGCCCAGCCAGAGTGTCCCTTCCCCGGGGTGAGTCTGGAGGAGTGGGGGGTGGCTCTGGAGGTGCTCCGGGGGCTCCAGGGGGTGCTTGGTGGAGACGGTGCCCAGCCAGAGTGGCCCTCCCCCGGGGTGAGTCTGGGGAGAGTGGGGGGTGGCTCTGGAGGGCCTCCGGGGGTTCCAGGGGCTCCAGGGGGTGCTTGGTGGAGGCCATGCCCAGCCAGAGTGTCCCTTCCCCGGGGTGAGTCTGGGGTGAGTGGGGGGTGGCTCTGGGGGTGCTCCGGGGGCTCCAGGGGGTGCTCGGCGGAGGCCATGCCCAGCCAGAGTGGCCCTTCCCCGGGGTGAGTCTGGGGAGAGTGGGGGGTGGCTCTGGGGGTGCTCCGGGGGCTCCAGGGGCTCCAGGGGGTGCTCGGTGGGGGCCATGCCCAGCCAGAGTGTCCCTTCCCCGGGGTGAGTCTGGAGGAGTGGGGGGTGGCTCTGGAGGTGCTCCGGGGGCTCCAGGGGGTGCTTGGTGGAGACCATGCCCAGCCAGAGTGGCCCTCCCCCGGGGTGAGTCTGGGGAGAGTGGGGGGTGGCTCTGGAGGGCCTCCGGGGGTTCCAGGGGCTCCAGGGGGTGCTTGGTGGAGGCCATGCCCAGCCAGAGTGTCCCTTCCCCGGGGTGAGTCTGGGGTGAGTGGGGGGTGGCTCTGGGGGTGCTCCGGGGGCTCCAGGGGGTGCTCGGCGGAGGCCATGCCCAGCCAGAGTGGCCCTTCCCCGGGGTGAGTCTGGGGAGAGTGGGGGGTGGCTCTGGGGGTGCTCCGGGGGCTCCAGGGGGTGCTTGGTGGAGACCATGCCCAGCCAGAGTGGCCCTTCCCCGGGCAGAGTCTGGGGAGAGTGGGGGGTGGCTCTGGAGGTGCTCCGGGGGCTCCAGGGGTTCCAGGGGGTGCTCAGTGGGGGCCATGCCCAGGCAGAGTGTCCCTTCCCCGGGGTGAGTCTGGAGGAGTGGGGGGTGGCTCTGGAGGTGCTCCGGGGGCTCCAGGGGGTGCTTGGTGGAGACCATGCCCAGCCAGAGTGTCCCTTCCCCGGGGTGAGTCTGGGGAGAGTGGGGGGTGGCTCTGGGGGTGCTCCGGGGGCTCCAGGGGGTGCTTGGTGGAGACCATGCCCAGCCAGAGTGGCCCTTCCCCGGGGTGAGTCTGGGGAGAGTGGGGGGTGGCTCTGGAGGGCCTCC
>NW_027316489.1:395000-397500 GCF_026437365.1 Eucyclogobius newberryi | reverse complement strand
GTGCTCCGGGGGCTCCAGGGGTTCCAGGGGGTGGTCGGCGGAGGCCATGCCCAGCCAGAGTGGCCCTTCCCCGGGGTGAGTCTGGGGAGAGTGGGGGGTGGCTCTGGAGGGCCTCCGGGGGTTCCAGGGGCTCCAGGGGGTGCTTGGTGGAGGCCATGCCCAGCCAGAGTGGCCCTTCCCCGGGGTGAGTCTGGGGAGAGTGGGGGGTGGCTCTGGGGGTGCTCCGGGGGCTCCAGGGGGTGCTCGGCGGAGGCCATGCCCAGCCAGAGTGTCCCTTCCCCGGGGTGAGTCTGGAGGAGTGGGGGGTGGCCCTGGAGGTGCTCCGGGGGCTCCAGGGGCTCCAGGGGGTGCTCGGCGGAGGCCATGCCCAGCCAGAGTGTCCCTTCCCCGGGGTGAGTCTGGAGGAGTGGGGGGTGGCTCTGGAGGTGCTCCGGGGGCTCCAGGGGGTGCTTGGTGGAGACCATGCCCAGCCAGAGTGTCCCTTCCCCGGGGTGAGTCTGGGGAGAGTGGGGGGTGGCTCTGGGGGTGCTCCGGGGGCTCCAGGGGGTGCTTGGTGGAGACCATGCCCAGCCAGAGTGGCCCTTCCCCGGGGTGAGTCTGGGGAGAGTGGGGGGTGGCTCTGGAGGGCCTCCGGGGGTTCCAGGGGTTCCAGGGGTTCCAGGGGGTGCTCGGTGGAGGCCATGCCCAGCCAGAGTGGCCCTTCCCCGGGCAGAGTCTGGGGAGAGTGGGGGGTGGCTCTGGAGGTGCTCCGGGGGCTCCAGGGGCTGCTTGGTGGAGACCATGCCCAGCCAGAGTGGCCCTTCCCCCGGGTGAGTCTGGGGACAGTGGGGGGTGGCCCTGGAGGGCCTCCGGGGGTTCCAGGGGGTGCTCGGCGGAGGCCATGCCCGGCCAGAGTGTCCCTTCCCCGGGCAGAGTCTGGGGAGAGTGGGGGGTGGCTCTGGAGGTGCTCCGGGGGCTCCAGGGGTTCCAGGGGGTGGTCGGCGGAGGCCATGCCCAGCCAGAGTGTCCCTTCCCCGGGGTGAGTCTGGAGGAGAGTGGGGGGTGGCTCTGGGGGTGCTCCGGGGGCTCCAGGGGGTGCTCGGCGGAGGCCATGCCCAGCCAGAGTGTCCCTTCCCCGGGGTGAGTCTGGAGGAGTGGGGGGTGGCCCTGGAGGTGCTCCGGGGGCTCCAGGGGCTCCAGGGGGTGCTCGGTGGGGGCCATGCCCAGCCAGAGTGTCCCTTCCCCGGGGTGAGTCTGGAGGAGTGGGGGGTGGCTCTGGAGGTGCTCCGGGGGCTCCAGGGGGTGCTTGGTGGAGACCATGCCCAGCCAGAGTGGCCCTCCCCCGGGGTGAGTCTGGGGAGAGTGGGGGGTGGCTCTGGAGGGCCTCCGGGGGTTCCAGGGGCTCCAGGGGGTGCTTGGTGGAGGCCATGCCCAGCCAGAGTGTCCCTTCCCCGGGGTGAGTCTGGGGTGAGTGGGGGGTGGCTCTGGGGGTGCTCCGGGGGCTCCAGGGGGTGCTCGGCGGAGGCCATGCCCAGCCAGAGTGGCCCTTCCCCGGGGTGAGTCTGGGGAGAGTGGGGGGTGGCTCTGGGGGTGCTCCGGGGGCTCCAGGGGCTCCAGGGGGTGCTCGGTGGGGGCCATGCCCAGCCAGAGTGTCCCTTCCCCGGGGTGAGTCTGGAGGAGTGGGGGGTGGCTCTGGAGGTGCTCCGGGGGCTCCAGGGGGTGCTTGGTGGAGACCATGCCCAGCCAGAGTGGCCCTCCCCCGGGGTGAGTCTGGGGAGAGTGGGGGGTGGCTCTGGAGGGCCTCCGGGGGTTCCAGGGGCTCCAGGGGGTGCTTGGTGGAGGCCATGCCCAGCCAGAGTGTCCCTTCCCCGGGGTGAGTCTGGGTGTGAGTGGGGGGTGGCTCTGGGGGTGCTCCGGGGGCTCCAGGGGGTGCTCGGCGGAGGCCATGCCCAGCCAGAGTGGCCCTTCCCCGGGGTGAGTCTGGGGAGAGTGGGGGGTGGCTCTGGGGGTGCTCCGGGGGCTCCAGGGGGTGCTTGGTGGAGACCATGCCCAGCCAGAGTGGCCCTTCCCCGGGCAGAGTCTGGGGAGAGTGGGGGGTGGCTCTGGAGGTGCTCCGGGGGCTCCAGGGGTTCCAGGGGGTGCTCAGTGGGGGCCATGCCCAGGCAGAGTGTCCCTTCCCCGGGGTGAGTCTGGAGGAGTGGGGGGTGGCTCTGGAGGTGCTCCGGGGGCTCCAGGGGGTGCTTGGTGGAGACCATGCCCAGCCAGAGTGTCCCTTCCCCGGGGTGAGTCTGGGGAGAGTGGGGGGTGGCTCTGGGGGTGCTCCGGGGGCTCCAGGGGGTGCTTGGTGGAGACCATGCCCAGCCAGAGTGGCCCTTCCCCGGGGTGAGTCTGGGGAGAGTGGGGGGTGGCTCTGGAGGGCCTCCGGGGGTTCCAGGGGTTCCAGGGGGTGCTCGGTGGAGGCCATGCCCAGCCAGAGTGGCCCTTCCCCGGGCAGAGTCTGGGGAGAGTGGGGGGTGGCTCT
>NW_027316489.1:382500-385000 GCF_026437365.1 Eucyclogobius newberryi | reverse complement strand
TGGCTCTGGAGGGCCTCCGGGGGTTCCAGGGGTTCCAGGGGTTCCAGGGGGTGCTCGGTGGAGGCCATGCCCAGCCAGAGTGGCCCTTCCCCGGGCAGAGTCTGGGGAGAGTGGGGGGTGGCTCTGGAGGTGCTCCGGGGGCTCCAGGGGCTGCTTGGTGGAGACCATGCCCAGCCAGAGTGGCCCTTCCCCCGGGTGAGTCTGGGGACAGTGGGGGGTGGCCCTGGAGGGCCTCCGGGGGTTCCAGGGGGTGCTCGGCGGAGGCCATGCCCGGCCAGAGTGTCCCTTCCCCGGGCAGAGTCTGGGGAGAGTGGGGGGTGGCTCTGGAGGTGCTCCGGGGGCTCCAGGGGTTCCAGGGGGTGGTCGGCGGAGGCCATGCCCAGCCAGAGTGTCCCTTCCCCGGGGTGAGTCTGGAGGAGAGTGGGGGGTGGCTCTGGGGGTGCTCCGGGGGCTCCAGGGGGTGCTCGGCGGAGGCCATGCCCAGCCAGAGTGTCCCTTCCCCGGGGTGAGTCTGGAGGAGTGGGGGGTGGCCCTGGAGGTGCTCCGGGGGCTCCAGGGGCTCCAGGGGGTGCTCGGTGGGGGCCATGCCCAGCCAGAGTGTCCCTTCCCCGGGGTGAGTCTGGAGGAGTGGGGGGTGGCTCTGGAGGTGCTCCGGGGGCTCCAGGGGGTGCTTGGTGGAGACGGTGCCCAGCCAGAGTGGCCCTCCCCCGGGGTGAGTCTGGGGAGAGTGGGGGGTGGCTCTGGAGGGCCTCCGGGGGTTCCAGGGGCTCCAGGGGGTGCTTGGTGGAGGCCATGCCCAGCCAGAGTGTCCCTTCCCCGGGGTGAGTCTGGGGTGAGTGGGGGGTGGCTCTGGGGGTGCTCCGGGGGCTCCAGGGGGTGCTCGGCGGAGGCCATGCCCAGCCAGAGTGGCCCTTCCCCGGGGTGAGTCTGGGGAGAGTGGGGGGTGGCTCTGGGGGTGCTCCGGGGGCTCCAGGGGCTCCAGGGGGTGCTCGGTGGGGGCCATGCCCAGCCAGAGTGTCCCTTCCCCGGGGTGAGTCTGGAGGAGTGGGGGGTGGCTCTGGAGGTGCTCCGGGGGCTCCAGGGGGTGCTTGGTGGAGACCATGCCCAGCCAGAGTGGCCCTCCCCCGGGGTGAGTCTGGGGAGAGTGGGGGGTGGCTCTGGAGGGCCTCCGGGGGTTCCAGGGGCTCCAGGGGGTGCTTGGTGGAGGCCATGCCCAGCCAGAGTGTCCCTTCCCCGGGGTGAGTCTGGGGTGAGTGGGGGGTGGCTCTGGGGGTGCTCCGGGGGCTCCAGGGGGTGCTCGGCGGAGGCCATGCCCAGCCAGAGTGGCCCTTCCCCGGGGTGAGTCTGGGGAGAGTGGGGGGTGGCTCTGGGGGTGCTCCGGGGGCTCCAGGGGGTGCTTGGTGGAGACCATGCCCAGCCAGAGTGGCCCTTCCCCGGGCAGAGTCTGGGGAGAGTGGGGGGTGGCTCTGGAGGTGCTCCGGGGGCTCCAGGGGTTCCAGGGGGTGCTCAGTGGGGGCCATGCCCAGGCAGAGTGTCCCTTCCCCGGGGTGAGTCTGGAGGAGTGGGGGGTGGCTCTGGAGGTGCTCCGGGGGCTCCAGGGGGTGCTTGGTGGAGACCATGCCCAGCCAGAGTGTCCCTTCCCCGGGGTGAGTCTGGGGAGAGTGGGGGGTGGCTCTGGGGGTGCTCCGGGGGCTCCAGGGGGTGCTTGGTGGAGACCATGCCCAGCCAGAGTGGCCCTTCCCCGGGGTGAGTCTGGGGAGAGTGGGGGGTGGCTCTGGAGGGCCTCCGGGGGTTCCAGGGGTTCCAGGGGGTGCTCGGTGGAGGCCATGCCCAGCCAGAGTGGCCCTTCCCCGGGCAGAGTCTGGGGAGAGTGGGGGGTGGCTCTGGAGGTGCTCCGGGGGCTCCAGGGGCTGCTTGGTGGAGACCATGCCCAGCCAGAGTGGCCCTTCCCCCGGGTGAGTCTGGGGACAGTGGGGGGTGGCTCTGGAGGGCCTCCGGGGGCTCCAGTGGCTCCAGGGGGTGCTCAGCGGAGGCCATGCCCAGCCAGAGTGGCCCTTCCCCGGCCTCATATGCGGCAGAGTGCGGGGTGAGCAAAATGGGTTAAAATGGGTTAAAATGTGAAAAAAAAAAAAAAAAAAAAAAAAAAAAACACCAAAATGAGCAAAATGAAATAATCCCCTATCATCAGTGCACTGTTTGACCCCTGAAAAGCACTCCCCTGGGGCCTGGAGGTGATCTGACCATCAGAGTATAGCACCCTATGCCCCTGAGGGACTTAGAGTAAAAACCGAAATAGTACACTATTCCCGAAAAGACTCTGTCGTTTTTCGGCAATAGTACACTATACCCATCGACTCTGTCGTTTTTCCGGGCCGTAGTACGAAGTTGTGAGCAAAAGGGGTGAAAATGGGTTAAAATGTGAAAAAACACCAAAATGAGCAAAATGAAATAATCCCCCATCATCAGTGCACTGTTTGACCCCAGAAAAGCACTCCCCTGG
>NW_027316489.1:370000-372500 GCF_026437365.1 Eucyclogobius newberryi | reverse complement strand
CAGAGTCTGGGGAGAGTGGGGGGTGGCTCTGGAGGTGCTCCGGGGGCTCCAGGGGCTGCTTGGTGGAGACCATGCCCAGCCAGAGTGGCCCTTCCCCCGGGTGAGTCTGGGGACAGTGGGGGGTGGCCCTGGAGGGCCTCCGGGGGTTCCAGGGGGTGCTCGGCGGAGGCCATGCCCGGCCAGAGTGTCCCTTCCCCGGGCAGAGTCTGGGGAGAGTGGGGGGTGGCTCTGGAGGTGCTCCGGGGGCTCCAGGGGTTCCAGGGGGTGGTCGGCGGAGGCCATGCCCAGCCAGAGTGTCCCTTCCCCGGGGTGAGTCTGGAGGAGAGTGGGGGGTGGCTCTGGGGGTGCTCCGGGGGCTCCAGGGGGTGCTCGGCGGAGGCCATGCCCAGCCAGAGTGTCCCTTCCCCGGGGTGAGTCTGGAGGAGTGGGGGGTGGCCCTGGAGGTGCTCCGGGGGCTCCAGGGGCTCCAGGGGGTGCTCGGTGGGGGCCATGCCCAGCCAGAGTGTCCCTTCCCCGGGGTGAGTCTGGAGGAGTGGGGGGTGGCTCTGGAGGTGCTCCGGGGGCTCCAGGGGGTGCTTGGTGGAGACCATGCCCAGCCAGAGTGGCCCTCCCCCGGGGTGAGTCTGGGGAGAGTGGGGGGTGGCTCTGGAGGGCCTCCGGGGGTTCCAGGGGCTCCAGGGGGTGCTTGGTGGAGGCCATGCCCAGCCAGAGTGTCCCTTCCCCGGGGTGAGTCTGGGGTGAGTGGGGGGTGGCTCTGGGGGTGCTCCGGGGGCTCCAGGGGGTGCTCGGCGGAGGCCATGCCCAGCCAGAGTGGCCCTTCCCCGGGGTGAGTCTGGGGAGAGTGGGGGGTGGCTCTGGGGGTGCTCCGGGGGCTCCAGGGGGTGCTTGGTGGAGACCATGCCCAGCCAGAGTGGCCCTTCCCCGGGCAGAGTCTGGGGAGAGTGGGGGGTGGCTCTGGAGGTGCTCCGGGGGCTCCAGGGGTTCCAGGGGGTGCTCAGTGGGGGCCATGCCCAGGCAGAGTGTCCCTTCCCCGGGGTGAGTCTGGAGGAGTGGGGGGTGGCTCTGGAGGTGCTCCGGGGGCTCCAGGGGGTGCTTGGTGGAGACCATGCCCAGCCAGAGTGTCCCTTCCCCGGGGTGAGTCTGGGGAGAGTGGGGGGTGGCTCTGGGGGTGCTCCGGGGGCTCCAGGGGGTGCTTGGTGGAGACCATGCCCAGCCAGAGTGGCCCTTCCCCGGGGTGAGTCTGGGGAGAGTGGGGGGTGGCTCTGGAGGGCCTCCGGGGGTTCCAGGGGTTCCAGGGGGTGCTCGGTGGAGGCCATGCCCAGCCAGAGTGGCCCTTCCCCGGGCAGAGTCTGGGGAGAGTGGGGGGTGGCTCTGGAGGTGCTCCGGGGGCTCCAGGGGCTGCTTGGTGGAGACCATGCCCAGCCAGAGTGGCCCTTCCCCCGGGTGAGTCTGGGGACAGTGGGGGGTGGCTCTGGAGGGCCTCCGGGGGCTCCAGTGGCTCCAGGGGGTGCTCAGCGGAGGCCATGCCCAGCCAGAGTGGCCCTTCCCCGGCCTCATATGCGGCAGAGTGCGGGGTGAGCAAAATGGGTTAAAATGGGTTAAAATGTGAAAAAAAAAAAAAAAAAAAAAAAAAAAACACCAAAATGAGCAAAATGAAATAATCCCCTATCATCAGTGCACTGTTTGACCCCTGAAAAGCACTCCCCTGGGGCCTGGAGGTGATCTGACCATCAGAGTATAGCACCCTATGCCCCTGAGGGACTTAGAGTAAAAACCGAAATAGTACACTATTCCCGAAAAGACTCTGTCGTTTTTCGGCAATAGTACACTATACCCATCGACTCTGTCGTTTTTCCGGGCCGTAGTACGAAGTTGTGAGCAAAAGGGGTGAAAATGGGTTAAAATGTGAAAAAACACCAAAATGAGCAAAATGAAATAATCCCCCATCATCAGTGCACTGTTTGACCCCAGAAAAGCACTCCCCTGGGGCCTGGAGGTGATCTGACCATCATAGTATAGCACCCCATGCCCCTGAGGGACTTAGAGTAAAAACCGAAATAGTACACTATTCCCGAAAAGACTCTGTCGTTTTTCGGCAATAGTACACTATACCCATCGACTCTGTCGTTTTTCCGGGCCGTAGTACGAAGTTGTGAGCAAAAGGGGTGAAAATGGGTTAAAATGTGAAAAAACACCAAAATGAGCAAAATGAAATAATCCCCCATCATCAGTGCACTGTTTGACCCCAGAAAAGCACTCCCCTGGGGCCTGGAGGTGATCTGACCATCATAGTATAGTACACTATACCCCTGAGGGACTTAGTGCAAAAACCGAAATAGTACACTATACCCGAAAAGACTCTGTCGTTTTTCGGCAATAGTACACTATACCCATCGACTCTGTCGTTTTTCCGGGCCGTAGTACGAAGTTGTGAGCAAAAGGGGTGAAAATGGGTTAAAATGTGAAAAAACACCAAAATGAGCAAAATGAAATAATCCCC
>NW_027316489.1:357500-360000 GCF_026437365.1 Eucyclogobius newberryi | reverse complement strand
AGTGTCCCTTCCCCGGGGTGAGTCTGGAGGAGTGGGGGGTGGCTCTGGAGGTGCTCCGGGGGCTCCAGGGGGTGCTTGGTGGAGACGGTGCCCAGCCAGAGTGGCCCTCCCCCGGGGTGAGTCTGGGGAGAGTGGGGGGTGGCTCTGGAGGGCCTCCGGGGGTTCCAGGGGCTCCAGGGGGTGCTTGGTGGAGGCCATGCCCAGCCAGAGTGTCCCTTCCCCGGGGTGAGTCTGGGGTGAGTGGGGGGTGGCTCTGGGGGTGCTCCGGGGGCTCCAGGGGGTGCTCGGCGGAGGCCATGCCCAGCCAGAGTGGCCCTTCCCCGGGGTGAGTCTGGGGAGAGTGGGGGGTGGCTCTGGGGGTGCTCCGGGGGCTCCAGGGGCTCCAGGGGGTGCTCGGTGGGGGCCATGCCCAGCCAGAGTGTCCCTTCCCCGGGGTGAGTCTGGAGGAGTGGGGGGTGGCTCTGGAGGTGCTCCGGGGGCTCCAGGGGGTGCTTGGTGGAGACCATGCCCAGCCAGAGTGGCCCTCCCCCGGGGTGAGTCTGGGGAGAGTGGGGGGTGGCTCTGGAGGGCCTCCGGGGGTTCCAGGGGCTCCAGGGGGTGCTTGGTGGAGGCCATGCCCAGCCAGAGTGTCCCTTCCCCGGGGTGAGTCTGGGGTGAGTGGGGGGTGGCTCTGGGGGTGCTCCGGGGGCTCCAGGGGGTGCTCGGCGGAGGCCATGCCCAGCCAGAGTGGCCCTTCCCCGGGGTGAGTCTGGGGAGAGTGGGGGGTGGCTCTGGGGGTGCTCCGGGGGCTCCAGGGGGTGCTTGGTGGAGACCATGCCCAGCCAGAGTGGCCCTTCCCCGGGCAGAGTCTGGGGAGAGTGGGGGGTGGCTCTGGAGGTGCTCCGGGGGCTCCAGGGGTTCCAGGGGGTGCTCAGTGGGGGCCATGCCCAGGCAGAGTGTCCCTTCCCCGGGGTGAGTCTGGAGGAGTGGGGGGTGGCTCTGGAGGTGCTCCGGGGGCTCCAGGGGGTGCTTGGTGGAGACCATGCCCAGCCAGAGTGTCCCTTCCCCGGGGTGAGTCTGGGGAGAGTGGGGGGTGGCTCTGGGGGTGCTCCGGGGGCTCCAGGGGGTGCTTGGTGGAGACCATGCCCAGCCAGAGTGGCCCTTCCCCGGGGTGAGTCTGGGGAGAGTGGGGGGTGGCTCTGGAGGGCCTCCGGGGGTTCCAGGGGTTCCAGGGGGTGCTCGGTGGAGGCCATGCCCAGCCAGAGTGGCCCTTCCCCGGGCAGAGTCTGGGGAGAGTGGGGGGTGGCTCTGGAGGTGCTCCGGGGGCTCCAGGGGCTGCTTGGTGGAGACCATGCCCAGCCAGAGTGGCCCTTCCCCCGGGTGAGTCTGGGGACAGTGGGGGGTGGCTCTGGAGGGCCTCCGGGGGCTCCAGTGGCTCCAGGGGGTGCTCAGCGGAGGCCATGCCCAGCCAGAGTGGCCCTTCCCCGGCCTCATATGCGGCAGAGTGCGGGGTGAGCAAAATGGGTTAAAATGGGTTAAAATGTGAAAAAAAAAAAAAAAAAAAAAAAAAAAACACCAAAATGAGCAAAATGAAATAATCCCCTATCATCAGTGCACTGTTTGACCCCTGAAAAGCACTCCCCTGGGGCCTGGAGGTGATCTGACCATCAGAGTATAGCACCCTATGCCCCTGAGGGACTTAGAGTAAAAACCGAAATAGTACACTATTCCCGAAAAGACTCTGTCGTTTTTCGGCAATAGTACACTATACCCATCGACTCTGTCGTTTTTCCGGGCCGTAGTACGAAGTTGTGAGCAAAAGGGGTGAAAATGGGTTAAAATGTGAAAAAACACCAAAATGAGCAAAATGAAATAATCCCCCATCATCAGTGCACTGTTTGACCCCAGAAAAGCACTCCCCTGGGGCCTGGAGGTGATCTGACCATCATAGTATAGCACCCCATGCCCCTGAGGGACTTAGAGTAAAAACCGAAATAGTACACTATTCCCGAAAAGACTCTGTCGTTTTTCGGCAATAGTACACTATACCCATCGACTCTGTCGTTTTTCCGGGCCGTAGTACGAAGTTGTGAGCAAAAGGGGTGAAAATGGGTTAAAATGTGAAAAAACACCAAAATGAGCAAAATGAAATAATCCCCCATCATCAGTGCACTGTTTGACCCCAGAAAAGCACTCCCCTGGGGCCTGGAGGTGATCTGACCATCATAGTATAGTACACTATACCCCTGAGGGACTTAGTGCAAAAACCGAAATAGTACACTATACCCGAAAAGACTCTGTCGTTTTTCGGCAATAGTACACTATACCCATCGACTCTGTCGTTTTTCCGGGCCGTAGTACGAAGTTGTGAGCAAAAGGGGTGAAAATGGGTTAAAATGTGAAAAAACACCAAAATGAGCAAAATGAAATAATCCCCCATCATCAGTGCACTGTTTGACCCCAGAAAAGCACTCCCCTGGGGCCTGGAGGTGATCTGACCATCATAGTATAGTACACTATA
>NW_027316489.1:345000-347500 GCF_026437365.1 Eucyclogobius newberryi | reverse complement strand
TTCCCCGGGGTGAGTCTGGAGGAGTGGGGGGTGGCCCTGGAGGTGCTCCGGGGGCTCCAGGGGCTCCAGGGGGTGCTCGGCGGAGGCCATGCCCAGCCAGAGTGTCCCTTCCCCGGGGTGAGTCTGGAGGAGTGGGGGGTGGCTCTGGAGGTGCTCCGGGGGCTCCAGGGGGTGCTTGGTGGAGACCATGCCCAGCCAGAGTGGCCCTTCCCCGGGGTGAGTCTGGGGAGAGTGGGGGGTGGCTCTGGGGGTGCTCCGGGGGCTCCAGGGGGTGCTTGGTGGAGACCATGCCCAGCCAGAGTGGCCCTCCCCCGGGGTGAGTCTGGAGGAGTGGGGGGTGGCCCTGGAGGTGCTCCGGGGGCTCCAGGGGCTCCAGGGGGTGCTCGGCGGAGGCCATGCCCGGCCGGAGTGGCCCTTCCCCGGGCATAGTCTGGGGAGAGTGGGGGGTGGCTCTGGAGGTGCTCCGGGGGCTCCAGGGGGTGCTCAGTGGAGGCCATGCCCAGCCAGAGTGGCCCTTCCCCGGGCAGAGTCTGGAGGAGTGGGGGGTGGCTCTGGAGGTGCTCCGGGGGCTCCAGGGGTTCCAGGGGGTGGTCGGCGGAGGCCATGCCCAGCCAGAGTGTCCCTTCCCCGGGGTGAGTCTGGAGGAGTGGGGGGTGGCCCTGGAGGTGCTCCGGGGGCTCCAGGGGGTGCTTGGTGGAGACCATGCCCAGCCAGAGTGGCCCTCCCCCGGGGTGAGTCTGGGGAGAGTGGGGGGTGGCTCTGGAGGGCCTCCGGGGGTTCCAGGGGCTCCAGGGGGTGCTTGGTGGAGGCCATGCCCAGCCAGAGTGGCCCTTCCCCGGGGTGAGTCTGGGGAGAGTGGGGGGTGGCTCTGGGGGTGCTCCGGGGGCTCCAGGGGGTGCTCGGCGGAGGCCATGCCCAGCCAGAGTGTCCCTTCCCCGGGGTGAGTCTGGATGAGTGGGGGGTGGCCCTGGAGGGGCTCCGGGGGTTCCAGGGGGTGCTCGGCGGAGGCCATGCCCGGCCAGAGTGTCCCTTCCCCGGGCAGAGTCTGGGGAGAGTGGGGGGTGGCTCTGGAGGTGCTCCGGGGGCTCCAGGGGTTCCAGGGGGTGGTCGGCGGAGGCCATGCCCAGCCAGAGTGTCCCTTCCCCGGGGTGAGTCTGGAGGAGTGGGGGGTGGCCCTGGAGGTGCTCCGGGGGCTCCAGGGGGTGCTTGGTGGAGACCATGCCCAGCCAGAGTGGCCCTTCCCCGGGCAGAGTCTGGGGAGAGTGGGGGGTGGCTCTGGAGGTGCTCCGGGGGTTCCAGGGGCTCCAGGGGGTGCTCGGCGGAGGCCATGCCCAGCCAGAGTGTCCCTTCCCCGGGGTGAGTCTGGAGGAGTGGGGGGTGGCCCTGGAGGTGCTCCGGGGGCTCCAGGGGGTGCTTGGTGGAGACCATGCCCAGCCAGAGTGGCCCTCCCCCGGGGTGAGTCTGGGGAGAGTGGGGGGTGGCTCTGGAGGGCCTCCGGGGGTTCCAGGGGCTCCAGGGGGTGCTTGGTGGAGGCCATGCCCAGCCAGAGTGGCCCTTCCCCGGGGTGAGTCTGGGGAGAGTGGGGGGTGGCTCTGGGGGTGCTCCGGGGGCTCCAGGGGGTGCTCGGCGGAGGCCATGCCCAGCCAGAGTGTCCCTTCCCCGGGGTGAGTCTGGAGGAGTGGGGGGTGGCCCTGGAGGTGCTCCGGGGGCTCCAGGGGCTCCAGGGGGTGCTCGGCGGAGGCCATGCCCAGCCAGAGTGTCCCTTCCCCGGGGTGAGTCTGGAGGAGTGGGGGGTGGCTCTGGAGGTGCTCCGGGGGCTCCAGGGGGTGCTTGGTGGAGACCATGCCCAGCCAGAGTGTCCCTTCCCCGGGGTGAGTCTGGGGAGAGTGGGGGGTGGCTCTGGGGGTGCTCCGGGGGCTCCAGGGGGTGCTTGGTGGAGACCATGCCCAGCCAGAGTGGCCCTTCCCCGGGGTGAGTCTGGGGAGAGTGGGGGGTGGCTCTGGAGGGCCTCCGGGGGTTCCAGGGGTTCCAGGGGTTCCAGGGGGTGCTCGGTGGAGGCCATGCCCAGCCAGAGTGGCCCTTCCCCGGGCAGAGTCTGGGGAGAGTGGGGGGTGGCTCTGGAGGTGCTCCGGGGGCTCCAGGGGCTGCTTGGTGGAGACCATGCCCAGCCAGAGTGGCCCTTCCCCCGGGTGAGTCTGGGGACAGTGGGGGGTGGCTCTGGAGGGCCTCCGGGGGCTCCAGTGGCTCCAGGGGGTGCTCAGCGGAGGCCATGCCCAGCCAGAGTGGCCCTTCCCCGGCCTCATATGCGGCAGAGTGCGGGGTGAGCAAAATGGGTTAAAATGTGAAAAAAAAAAAAAAAAAAAAAAAAAAAAAAACACCAAAATGAGCAAAATGAAATAATCCCCCATCATCAGTGCACTGTTTGACCCCTGAAAAGCACTCCCCTGGGGCCTGGAGGTGATCTGACCATCAGAGTATAGCACCCTATGCCCCTGAGGGA
>NW_027316489.1:330000-335000 GCF_026437365.1 Eucyclogobius newberryi | reverse complement strand
GCTCTGGGGGTGCTCCGGGGGCTCCAGGGGGTGCTCGGCGGAGGCCATGCCCAGCCAGAGTGTCCCTTCCCCGGGGTGAGTCTGGAGGAGTGGGGGGTGGCCCTGGAGGTGCTCCGGGGGCTCCAGGGGCTCCAGGGGGTGCTCGGCGGAGGCCATGCCCAGCCAGAGTGTCCCTTCCCCGGGGTGAGTCTGGAGGAGTGGGGGGTGGCTCTGGAGGTGCTCCGGGGGCTCCAGGGGGTGCTTGGTGGAGACCATGCCCAGCCAGAGTGTCCCTTCCCCGGGGTGAGTCTGGGGAGAGTGGGGGGTGGCTCTGGGGGTGCTCCGGGGGCTCCAGGGGGTGCTTGGTGGAGACCATGCCCAGCCAGAGTGGCCCTTCCCCGGGGTGAGTCTGGGGAGAGTGGGGGGTGGCTCTGGAGGGCCTCCGGGGGTTCCAGGGGTTCCAGGGGTTCCAGGGGGTGCTCGGTGGAGGCCATGCCCAGCCAGAGTGGCCCTTCCCCGGGCAGAGTCTGGGGAGAGTGGGGGGTGGCTCTGGAGGTGCTCCGGGGGCTCCAGGGGCTGCTTGGTGGAGACCATGCCCAGCCAGAGTGGCCCTTCCCCCGGGTGAGTCTGGGGACAGTGGGGGGTGGCCCTGGAGGGCCTCCGGGGGTTCCAGGGGGTGCTCGGCGGAGGCCATGCCCGGCCAGAGTGTCCCTTCCCCGGGCAGAGTCTGGGGAGAGTGGGGGGTGGCTCTGGAGGTGCTCCGGGGGCTCCAGGGGTTCCAGGGGGTGGTCGGCGGAGGCCATGCCCAGCCAGAGTGGCCCTTCCCCGGGGTGAGTCTGGGGAGAGTGGGGGGTGGCTCTGGAGGGCCTCCGGGGGTTCCAGGGGCTCCAGGGGGTGCTTGGTGGAGGCCATGCCCAGCCAGAGTGGCCCTTCCCCGGGGTGAGTCTGGGGAGAGTGGGGGGTGGCTCTGGGGGTGCTCCGGGGGCTCCAGGGGGTGCTCGGCGGAGGCCATGCCCAGCCAGAGTGTCCCTTCCCCGGGGTGAGTCTGGAGGAGTGGGGGGTGGCCCTGGAGGTGCTCCGGGGGCTCCAGGGGCTCCAGGGGGTGCTCGGCGGAGGCCATGCCCAGCCAGAGTGTCCCTTCCCCGGGGTGAGTCTGGAGGAGTGGGGGGTGGCTCTGGAGGTGCTCCGGGGGCTCCAGGGGGTGCTTGGTGGAGACCATGCCCAGCCAGAGTGTCCCTTCCCCGGGGTGAGTCTGGGGAGAGTGGGGGGTGGCTCTGGGGGTGCTCCGGGGGCTCCAGGGGGTGCTTGGTGGAGACCATGCCCAGCCAGAGTGGCCCTTCCCCGGGGTGAGTCTGGGGAGAGTGGGGGGTGGCTCTGGAGGGCCTCCGGGGGTTCCAGGGGTTCCAGGGGTTCCAGGGGGTGCTCGGTGGAGGCCATGCCCAGCCAGAGTGGCCCTTCCCCGGGCAGAGTCTGGGGAGAGTGGGGGGTGGCTCTGGAGGTGCTCCGGGGGCTCCAGGGGCTGCTTGGTGGAGACCATGCCCAGCCAGAGTGGCCCTTCCCCCGGGTGAGTCTGGGGACAGTGGGGGGTGGCCCTGGAGGGCCTCCGGGGGTTCCAGGGGGTGCTCGGCGGAGGCCATGCCCGGCCAGAGTGTCCCTTCCCCGGGCAGAGTCTGGGGAGAGTGGGGGGTGGCTCTGGAGGTGCTCCGGGGGCTCCAGGGGTTCCAGGGGGTGGTCGGCGGAGGCCATGCCCAGCCAGAGTGTCCCTTCCCCGGGGTGAGTCTGGAGGAGAGTGGGGGGTGGCTCTGGGGGTGCTCCGGGGGCTCCAGGGGGTGCTCGGCGGAGGCCATGCCCAGCCAGAGTGTCCCTTCCCCGGGGTGAGTCTGGAGGAGTGGGGGGTGGCCCTGGAGGTGCTCCGGGGGCTCCAGGGGCTCCAGGGGGTGCTCGGTGGGGGCCATGCCCAGCCAGAGTGTCCCTTCCCCGGGGTGAGTCTGGAGGAGTGGGGGGTGGCTCTGGAGGTGCTCCGGGGGCTCCAGGGGGTGCTTGGTGGAGACCATGCCCAGCCAGAGTGGCCCTCCCCCGGGGTGAGTCTGGGGAGAGTGGGGGGTGGCTCTGGAGGGCCTCCGGGGGTTCCAGGGGCTCCAGGGGGTGCTTGGTGGAGGCCATGCCCAGCCAGAGTGTCCCTTCCCCGGGGTGAGTCTGGAGGAGTGGGGGGTGGCTCTGGAGGTGCTCCGGGGGCTCCAGGGGGTGCTTGGTGGAGACCATGCCCAGCCAGAGTGGCCCTCCCCCGGGGTGAGTCTGGGGAGAGTGGGGGGTGGCTCTGGAGGGCCTCCGGGGGTTCCAGGGGCTCCAGGGGGTGCTTGGTGGAGGCCATGCCCAGCCAGAGTGTCCCTTCCCCGGGGTGAGTCTGGGGTGAGTGGGGGGTGGCTCTGGGGGTGCTCCGGGGGCTCCAGGGGGTGGTCGGCGGAGGCCATGCCCAGCCAGAGTGTCCCTTCCCCGGGGTGAGTCTGGGGAGAGTGGGGGGTGGCTCTGGGGGTGCTCCGGGGGCTCCAGGGGGTGCTTGGTGGAGACCATGCCCAGCCAGAGTGTCCCTTCCCCGGGGTGAGTCTGGAGGAGTGGGGGGTGGCCCTGGAGGTGCTCCGGGGGCTCCAGGGGCTCCAGGGGGTGCTCGGTGGGGGCCATGCCCAGCCAGAGTGTCCCTTCCCCGGGGTGAGTCTGGAGGAGTGGGGGGTGGCTCTGGAGGTGCTCCGGGGGCTCCAGGGGGTGCTTGGTGGAGACCATGCCCAGCCAGAGTGGCCCTCCCCCGGGGTGAGTCTGGGGAGAGTGGGGGGTGGCTCTGGAGGGCCTCCGGGGGTTCCAGGGGCTCCAGGGGGTGCTTGGTGGAGGCCATGCCCAGCCAGAGTGTCCCTTCCCCGGGGTGAGTCTGGGGTGAGTGGGGGGTGGCTCTGGGGGTGCTCCGGGGGCTCCAGGGGGTGCTCGGCGGAGGCCATGCCCAGCCAGAGTGGCCCTTCCCCGGGGTGAGTCTGGGGAGAGTGGGGGGTGGCTCTGGGGGTGCTCCGGGGGCTCCAGGGGGTGCTTGGTGGAGACCATGCCCAGCCAGAGTGGCCCTTCCCCGGGCAGAGTCTGGGGAGAGTGGGGGGTGGCTCTGGAGGTGCTCCGGGGGCTCCAGGGGTTCCAGGGGGTGCTCAGTGGGGGCCATGCCCAGGCAGAGTGTCCCTTCCCCGGGGTGAGTCTGGAGGAGTGGGGGGTGGCTCTGGAGGTGCTCCGGGGGCTCCAGGGGGTGCTTGGTGGAGACCATGCCCAGCCAGAGTGTCCCTTCCCCGGGGTGAGTCTGGGGAGAGTGGGGGGTGGCTCTGGGGGTGCTCCGGGGGCTCCAGGGGGTGCTTGGTGGAGACCATGCCCAGCCAGAGTGGCCCTTCCCCGGGGTGAGTCTGGGGAGAGTGGGGGGTGGCTCTGGAGGGCCTCCGGGGGTTCCAGGGGTTCCAGGGGGTGCTCGGTGGAGGCCATGCCCAGCCAGAGTGGCCCTTCCCCGGGCAGAGTCTGGGGAGAGTGGGGGGTGGCTCTGGAGGTGCTCCGGGGGCTCCAGGGGCTGCTTGGTGGAGACCATGCCCAGCCAGAGTGGCCCTTCCCCCGGGTGAGTCTGGGGACAGTGGGGGGTGGCTCTGGAGGGCCTCCGGGGGCTCCAGTGGCTCCAGGGGGTGCTCAGCGGAGGCCATGCCCAGCCAGAGTGGCCCTTCCCCGGCCTCATATGCGGCAGAGTGCGGGGTGAGCAAAATGGGTTAAAATGGGTTAAAATGTGAAAAAAAAAAAAAAAAAAAAAAAAAAACACCAAAATGAGCAAAATGAAATAATCCCCCATCATCAGTGCACTGTTTGACCCCTGAAAAGCACTCCCCTGGGGCCTGGAGGTGATCTGACCATCAGAGTATAGCACCCTATGCCCCTGAGGGACTTAGAGTAAAAACCGAAATAGTACACTATTCCCGAAAAGACTCTGTCGTTTTTCGGCAATAGTACACTATACCCATCGACTCTGTCGTTTTTCCGGGCCGTAGTACGAAGTTGTGAGCAAAAGGGGTGAAAATGGGTTAAAATGTGAAAAAACACCAAAATGAGCAAAATGAAATAATCCCCCATCATCAGTGCACTGTTTGACCCCAGAAAAGCACTCCCCTGGGGCCTGGAGGTGATCTGACCATCATAGTATAGCACCCCATGCCCCTGAGGGACTTAGAGTAAAAACCGAAATAGTACACTATTCCCGAAAAGACTCTGTCGTTTTTCGGCAATAGTACACTATACCCATCGACTCTGTCGTTTTTCCGGGCCGTAGTACGAAGTTGTGAGCAAAAGGGGTGAAAATGGGTTAAAATGTGAAAAAACACCAAAATGAGCAAAATGAAATAATCCCCCATCATCAGTGCACTGTTTGACCCCAGAAAAGCACTCCCCTGGGGCCTGGAGGTGATCTGACCATCATAGTATAGTACACTATACCCCTGAGGGACTTAGTGCAAAAACCGAAATAGTACACTATACCCGAAAAGACTCTGTCGTTTTTCGGCAATAGTACACTATACCCATCGACTCTGTCGTTTTTCCGGGCCGTAGTACGAAGTTGTGAGCAAAAGGGGTGAAAATGGGTTAAAATGTGAAAAAACACCAAAATGAGCAAAATGAAATAATCCCCCATCATCAGTGCACTGTTTGACCCCAGAAAAGCACTCCCCTGGGGCCTGGAGGTGATCTGACCATCATAGTATAGTACACTATACCCCTGAGGGACTTAGTGCAAAAACCGAAATAGTACACTATACCCGAAAAGACTCTGTCGTTTTTCGGCAATAGTACACTATACCCGAAAATACTTAGTCGTTTTTCGGCCGACGGAAATAAGCGTTCAGCCCGGGAGTCCCGGGCTAAATCACGCTGCTCAGGCGAACTTTTTGACGCTGCTCTCAGGCGGAAAGTGCAAAACGGTAACGCTGCAAGGGAGGGGAGGGCGGTTTTTGGAAACGACGTTT
>NW_027316489.1:285000-290000 GCF_026437365.1 Eucyclogobius newberryi | reverse complement strand
AGGTGCTCCGGGGGCTCCAGGGGTTCCAGGGGGTGGTCGGCGGAGGCCATGCCCAGCCAGAGTGTCCCTTCCCCGGGGTGAGTCTGGAGGAGAGTGGGGGGTGGCTCTGGGGGTGCTCCGGGGGCTCCAGGGGGTGCTCGGCGGAGGCCATGCCCAGCCAGAGTGTCCCTTCCCCGGGGTGAGTCTGGAGGAGTGGGGGGTGGCCCTGGAGGTGCTCCGGGGGCTCCAGGGGCTCCAGGGGGTGCTCGGTGGGGGCCATGCCCAGCCAGAGTGTCCCTTCCCCGGGGTGAGTCTGGAGGAGTGGGGGGTGGCTCTGGAGGTGCTCCGGGGGCTCCAGGGGGTGCTTGGTGGAGACCATGCCCAGCCAGAGTGGCCCTCCCCCGGGGTGAGTCTGGGGAGAGTGGGGGGTGGCTCTGGAGGGCCTCCGGGGGTTCCAGGGGCTCCAGGGGGTGCTTGGTGGAGGCCATGCCCAGCCAGAGTGTCCCTTCCCCGGGGTGAGTCTGGAGGAGTGGGGGGTGGCTCTGGAGGTGCTCCGGGGGCTCCAGGGGGTGCTTGGTGGAGACCATGCCCAGCCAGAGTGGCCCTCCCCCGGGGTGAGTCTGGGGAGAGTGGGGGGTGGCTCTGGAGGGCCTCCGGGGGTTCCAGGGGCTCCAGGGGGTGCTTGGTGGAGGCCATGCCCAGCCAGAGTGTCCCTTCCCCGGGGTGAGTCTGGGGTGAGTGGGGGGTGGCTCTGGGGGTGCTCCGGGGGCTCCAGGGGGTGGTCGGCGGAGGCCATGCCCAGCCAGAGTGTCCCTTCCCCGGGGTGAGTCTGGGGAGAGTGGGGGGTGGCTCTGGGGGTGCTCCGGGGGCTCCAGGGGGTGCTTGGTGGAGACCATGCCCAGCCAGAGTGTCCCTTCCCCGGGGTGAGTCTGGAGGAGTGGGGGGTGGCCCTGGAGGTGCTCCGGGGGCTCCAGGGGCTCCAGGGGGTGCTCGGTGGGGGCCATGCCCAGCCAGAGTGTCCCTTCCCCGGGGTGAGTCTGGAGGAGTGGGGGGTGGCTCTGGAGGTGCTCCGGGGGCTCCAGGGGGTGCTCAGTGGAGGCCATGCCCAGCCAGAGTGGCCCTTCCCCGGGCAGAGTCTGGAGGAGTGGGGGGTGGCTCTGGAGGTGCTCCGGGGGCTCCAGGGGTTCCAGGGGGTGGTCGGCGGAGGCCATGCCCAGCCAGAGTGGCCCTTCCCCGGGGTGAGTCTGGAGGAGTGGGGGGTGGCCCTGGAGGTGCTCCGGGGGCTCCAGGGGCTCCAGGGGGTGCTCGGCGGAGGCCATGCCCAGCCAGAGTGTCCCTTCCCCGGGGTGAGTCTGGAGGAGTGGGGGGTGGCTCTGGAGGTGCTCCGGGGGCTCCAGGGGGTGCTTGGTGGAGACCATGCCCAGCCAGAGTGTCCCTTCCCCGGGGTGAGTCTGGGGAGAGTGGGGGGTGGCTCTGGGGGTGCTCCGGGGGCTCCAGGGGGTGCTTGGTGGAGACCATGCCCAGCCAGAGTGGCCCTTCCCCGGGGTGAGTCTGGGGAGAGTGGGGGGTGGCTCTGGAGGGCCTCCGGGGGTTCCAGGGGTTCCAGGGGTTCCAGGGGGTGCTCGGTGGAGGCCATGCCCAGCCAGAGTGGCCCTTCCCCGGGCAGAGTCTGGGGAGAGTGGGGGGTGGCTCTGGAGGTGCTCCGGGGGCTCCAGGGGCTGCTTGGTGGAGACCATGCCCAGCCAGAGTGGCCCTTCCCCCGGGTGAGTCTGGGGACAGTGGGGGGTGGCCCTGGAGGGCCTCCGGGGGTTCCAGGGGGTGCTCGGCGGAGGCCATGCCCGGCCAGAGTGTCCCTTCCCCGGGCAGAGTCTGGGGAGAGTGGGGGGTGGCTCTGGAGGTGCTCCGGGGGCTCCAGGGGTTCCAGGGGGTGGTCGGCGGAGGCCATGCCCAGCCAGAGTGTCCCTTCCCCGGGGTGAGTCTGGAGGAGAGTGGGGGGTGGCTCTGGGGGTGCTCCGGGGGCTCCAGGGGGTGCTCGGCGGAGGCCATGCCCAGCCAGAGTGTCCCTTCCCCGGGGTGAGTCTGGAGGAGTGGGGGGTGGCCCTGGAGGTGCTCCGGGGGCTCCAGGGGCTCCAGGGGGTGCTCGGTGGGGGCCATGCCCAGCCAGAGTGTCCCTTCCCCGGGGTGAGTCTGGAGGAGTGGGGGGTGGCTCTGGAGGTGCTCCGGGGGCTCCAGGGGGTGCTTGGTGGAGACCATGCCCAGCCAGAGTGGCCCTCCCCCGGGGTGAGTCTGGGGAGAGTGGGGGGTGGCTCTGGAGGGCCTCCGGGGGTTCCAGGGGCTCCAGGGGGTGCTTGGTGGAGGCCATGCCCAGCCAGAGTGTCCCTTCCCCGGGGTGAGTCTGGAGGAGTGGGGGGTGGCTCTGGAGGTGCTCCGGGGGCTCCAGGGGGTGCTTGGTGGAGACCATGCCCAGCCAGAGTGGCCCTCCCCCGGGGTGAGTCTGGGGAGAGTGGGGGGTGGCTCTGGAGGGCCTCCGGGGGTTCCAGGGGCTCCAGGGGGTGCTTGGTGGAGGCCATGCCCAGCCAGAGTGTCCCTTCCCCGGGGTGAGTCTGGGGTGAGTGGGGGGTGGCTCTGGGGGTGCTCCGGGGGCTCCAGGGGGTGGTCGGCGGAGGCCATGCCCAGCCAGAGTGTCCCTTCCCCGGGGTGAGTCTGGGGAGAGTGGGGGGTGGCTCTGGGGGTGCTCCGGGGGCTCCAGGGGGTGCTTGGTGGAGACCATGCCCAGCCAGAGTGGCCCTTCCCCGGGGTGAGTCTGGGGAGAGTGGGGGGTGGCTCTGGAGGGCCTCCGGGGGTTCCAGGGGTTCCAGGGGTTCCAGGGGGTGCTCGGTGGAGGCCATGCCCAGCCAGAGTGGCCCTTCCCCGGGCAGAGTCTGGGGAGAGTGGGGGGTGGCTCTGGAGGTGCTCCGGGGGCTCCAGGGGCTGCTTGGTGGAGACCATGCCCAGCCAGAGTGGCCCTTCCCCCGGGTGAGTCTGGGGACAGTGGGGGGTGGCCCTGGAGGGCCTCCGGGGGTTCCAGGGGGTGCTCGGCGGAGGCCATGCCCGGCCAGAGTGTCCCTTCCCCGGGCAGAGTCTGGGGAGAGTGGGGGGTGGCTCTGGAGGTGCTCCGGGGGCTCCAGGGGTTCCAGGGGGTGGTCGGCGGAGGCCATGCCCAGCCAGAGTGTCCCTTCCCCGGGGTGAGTCTGGAGGAGAGTGGGGGGTGGCTCTGGGGGTGCTCCGGGGGCTCCAGGGGGTGCTCGGCGGAGGCCATGCCCAGCCAGAGTGTCCCTTCCCCGGGGTGAGTCTGGAGGAGTGGGGGGTGGCCCTGGAGGTGCTCCGGGGGCTCCAGGGGCTCCAGGGGGTGCTCGGTGGGGGCCATGCCCAGCCAGAGTGTCCCTTCCCCGGGGTGAGTCTGGAGGAGTGGGGGGTGGCTCTGGAGGTGCTCCGGGGGCTCCAGGGGGTGCTTGGTGGAGACCATGCCCAGCCAGAGTGGCCCTCCCCCGGGGTGAGTCTGGGGAGAGTGGGGGGTGGCTCTGGAGGGCCTCCGGGGGTTCCAGGGGCTCCAGGGGGTGCTTGGTGGAGGCCATGCCCAGCCAGAGTGTCCCTTCCCCGGGGTGAGTCTGGAGGAGTGGGGGGTGGCTCTGGAGGTGCTCCGGGGGCTCCAGGGGGTGCTTGGTGGAGACCATGCCCAGCCAGAGTGGCCCTCCCCCGGGGTGAGTCTGGGGAGAGTGGGGGGTGGCTCTGGAGGGCCTCCGGGGGTTCCAGGGGCTCCAGGGGGTGCTTGGTGGAGGCCATGCCCAGCCAGAGTGTCCCTTCCCCGGGGTGAGTCTGGGGTGAGTGGGGGGTGGCTCTGGGGGTGCTCCGGGGGCTCCAGGGGGTGGTCGGCGGAGGCCATGCCCAGCCAGAGTGTCCCTTCCCCGGGGTGAGTCTGGGGAGAGTGGGGGGTGGCTCTGGGGGTGCTCCGGGGGCTCCAGGGGGTGCTTGGTGGAGACCATGCCCAGCCAGAGTGTCCCTTCCCCGGGGTGAGTCTGGAGGAGTGGGGGGTGGCCCTGGAGGTGCTCCGGGGGCTCCAGGGGCTCCAGGGGGTGCTCGGTGGGGGCCATGCCCAGCCAGAGTGTCCCTTCCCCGGGGTGAGTCTGGAGGAGTGGGGGGTGGCTCTGGAGGTGCTCCGGGGGCTCCAGGGGGTGCTTGGTGGAGACCATGCCCAGCCAGAGTGGCCCTCCCCCGGGGTGAGTCTGGGGAGAGTGGGGGGTGGCTCTGGAGGGCCTCCGGGGGTTCCAGGGGCTCCAGGGGGTGCTTGGTGGAGGCCATGCCCAGCCAGAGTGTCCCTTCCCCGGGGTGAGTCTGGAGGAGTGGGGGGTGGCCCTGGAGGTGCTCCGGGGGCTCCAGGGGCTCCAGGGGGTGCTCGGCGGAGGCCATGCCCAGCCAGAGTGTCCCTTCCCCCGGGGTGAGTCTGGAGGAGTGGGGGGTGGCTCTGGAGGTGCTCCGGGGGCTCCAGGGGGTGCTTGGTGGAGACCATGCCCAGCCAGAGTGTCCCTTCCCCGGGGTGAGTCTGGGGAGAGTGGGGGGTGGCTCTGGGGGTGCTCCGGGGGCTCCAGGGGGGTGCTTGGTGGAGACCATGCCCAGCCAGAGTGGCCCTTCCCCGGGGTGAGTCTGGGGAGAGTGGGGGGTGGCTCTGGAGGGCCTCCGGGGGTTCCAGGGGTTCCAGGGGTTCCAGGGGTGCTCGGTGGAGGCCATGCCCAGCCAGAGTGGCCCTTCCCCGGGCAGAGTCTGGGGAGAGTGGGGGGTGGCTCTGGAGGTGCTCCGGGGGCTCCAGGGGCTGCTTGGTGGAGACCATGCCCAGCCAGAGTGGCCCTTCCCCCGGGTGAGTCTGGGGACAGTGGGGGGTGGCCCTGGAGGGCCTCCAGGGGGTGCTCGGTGGAGGCCATGCCCAGCCAGAGTGGCCCTTCCCCGGGCAGAGTCTGGGGAGAGTGGGGGGTGGCTCTGGAGGTGCT
>NW_027316489.1:270000-275000 GCF_026437365.1 Eucyclogobius newberryi | reverse complement strand
AGGGCCTCCGGGGGTTCCAGGGGCTCCAGGGGGTGCTTGGTGGAGGCCATGCCCAGCCAGAGTGGCCCTTCCCCGGGGTGAGTCTGGGGAGAGTGGGGGGTGGCTCTGGGGGTGCTCCGGGGGCTCCAGGGGGTGCTCGGCGGAGGCCATGCCCAGCCAGAGTGTCCCTTCCCCGGGGTGAGTCTGGAGGAGTGGGGGGTGGCCCTGGAGGTGCTCCGGGGGCTCCAGGGGCTCCAGGGGGTGCTCGGCGGAGGCCATGCCCAGCCAGAGTGTCCCTTCCCCGGGGTGAGTCTGGAGGAGTGGGGGGTGGCTCTGGAGGTGCTCCGGGGGCTCCAGGGGGTGCTTGGTGGAGACCATGCCCAGCCAGAGTGTCCCTTCCCCGGGGTGAGTCTGGGGAGAGTGGGGGGTGGCTCTGGGGGTGCTCCGGGGGCTCCAGGGGGTGCTTGGTGGAGACCATGCCCAGCCAGAGTGGCCCTTCCCCGGGGTGAGTCTGGGGAGAGTGGGGGGTGGCTCTGGAGGGCCTCCGGGGGTTCCAGGGGTTCCAGGGGTTCCAGGGGGTGCTCGGTGGAGGCCATGCCCAGCCAGAGTGGCCCTTCCCCGGGCAGAGTCTGGGGAGAGTGGGGGGTGGCTCTGGAGGTGCTCCGGGGGCTCCAGGGGCTGCTTGGTGGAGACCATGCCCAGCCAGAGTGGCCCTTCCCCCGGGTGAGTCTGGGGACAGTGGGGGGTGGCCCTGGAGGGCCTCCGGGGGTTCCAGGGGGTGCTCGGCGGAGGCCATGCCCGGCCAGAGTGTCCCTTCCCCGGGCAGAGTCTGGGGAGAGTGGGGGGTGGCTCTGGAGGTGCTCCGGGGGCTCCAGGGGTTCCAGGGGGTGGTCGGCGGAGGCCATGCCCAGCCAGAGTGTCCCTTCCCCGGGGTGAGTCTGGAGGAGAGTGGGGGGTGGCTCTGGGGGTGCTCCGGGGGCTCCAGGGGGTGCTCGGCGGAGGCCATGCCCAGCCAGAGTGTCCCTTCCCCGGGGTGAGTCTGGAGGAGTGGGGGGTGGCCCTGGAGGTGCTCCGGGGGCTCCAGGGGCTCCAGGGGGTGCTCGGTGGGGGCCATGCCCAGCCAGAGTGTCCCTTCCCCGGGGTGAGTCTGGAGGAGTGGGGGGTGGCTCTGGAGGTGCTCCGGGGGCTCCAGGGGGTGCTTGGTGGAGACCATGCCCAGCCAGAGTGGCCCTCCCCCGGGGTGAGTCTGGGGAGAGTGGGGGGTGGCTCTGGAGGGCCTCCGGGGGTTCCAGGGGCTCCAGGGGGTGCTTGGTGGAGGCCATGCCCAGCCAGAGTGTCCCTTCCCCGGGGTGAGTCTGGAGGAGTGGGGGGTGGCTCTGGAGGTGCTCCGGGGGCTCCAGGGGGTGCTTGGTGGAGACCATGCCCAGCCAGAGTGGCCCTCCCCCGGGGTGAGTCTGGGGAGAGTGGGGGGTGGCTCTGGAGGGCCTCCGGGGGTTCCAGGGGCTCCAGGGGGTGCTTGGTGGAGGCCATGCCCAGCCAGAGTGTCCCTTCCCCGGGGTGAGTCTGGGGTGAGTGGGGGGTGGCTCTGGGGGTGCTCCGGGGGCTCCAGGGGGTGGTCGGCGGAGGCCATGCCCAGCCAGAGTGTCCCTTCCCCGGGGTGAGTCTGGGGAGAGTGGGGGGTGGCTCTGGGGGTGCTCCGGGGGCTCCAGGGGGTGCTTGGTGGAGACCATGCCCAGCCAGAGTGTCCCTTCCCCGGGGTGAGTCTGGAGGAGTGGGGGGTGGCCCTGGAGGTGCTCCGGGGGCTCCAGGGGCTCCAGGGGGTGCTCGGTGGGGGCCATGCCCAGCCAGAGTGTCCCTTCCCCGGGGTGAGTCTGGAGGAGTGGGGGGTGGCTCTGGAGGTGCTCCGGGGGCTCCAGGGGGTGCTCAGTGGAGGCCATGCCCAGCCAGAGTGGCCCTTCCCCGGGCAGAGTCTGGAGGAGTGGGGGGTGGCTCTGGAGGTGCTCCGGGGGCTCCAGGGGTTCCAGGGGGTGGTCGGCGGAGGCCATGCCCAGCCAGAGTGGCCCTTCCCCGGGGTGAGTCTGGAGGAGTGGGGGGTGGCCCTGGAGGTGCTCCGGGGGCTCCAGGGGCTCCAGGGGGTGCTCGGCGGAGGCCATGCCCAGCCAGAGTGTCCCTTCCCCGGGGTGAGTCTGGAGGAGTGGGGGGTGGCTCTGGAGGTGCTCCGGGGGCTCCAGGGGGTGCTTGGTGGAGACCATGCCCAGCCAGAGTGTCCCTTCCCCGGGGTGAGTCTGGGGAGAGTGGGGGGTGGCTCTGGGGGTGCTCCGGGGGCTCCAGGGGGTGCTTGGTGGAGACCATGCCCAGCCAGAGTGGCCCTTCCCCGGGGTGAGTCTGGGGAGAGTGGGGGGTGGCTCTGGAGGGCCTCCGGGGGTTCCAGGGGTTCCAGGGGTTCCAGGGGGTGCTCGGTGGAGGCCATGCCCAGCCAGAGTGGCCCTTCCCCGGGCAGAGTCTGGGGAGAGTGGGGGGTGGCTCTGGAGGTGCTCCGGGGGCTCCAGGGGCTGCTTGGTGGAGACCATGCCCAGCCAGAGTGGCCCTTCCCCCGGGTGAGTCTGGGGACAGTGGGGGGTGGCCCTGGAGGGCCTCCGGGGGTTCCAGGGGGTGCTCGGCGGAGGCCATGCCCGGCCAGAGTGTCCCTTCCCCGGGCAGAGTCTGGGGAGAGTGGGGGGTGGCTCTGGAGGTGCTCCGGGGGCTCCAGGGGTTCCAGGGGGTGGTCGGCGGAGGCCATGCCCAGCCAGAGTGTCCCTTCCCCGGGGTGAGTCTGGAGGAGAGTGGGGGGTGGCTCTGGGGGTGCTCCGGGGGCTCCAGGGGGTGCTCGGCGGAGGCCATGCCCAGCCAGAGTGTCCCTTCCCCGGGGTGAGTCTGGAGGAGTGGGGGGTGGCCCTGGAGGTGCTCCGGGGGCTCCAGGGGCTCCAGGGGGTGCTCGGTGGGGGCCATGCCCAGCCAGAGTGTCCCTTCCCCGGGGTGAGTCTGGAGGAGTGGGGGGTGGCTCTGGAGGTGCTCCGGGGGCTCCAGGGGGTGCTTGGTGGAGACCATGCCCAGCCAGAGTGGCCCTCCCCCGGGGTGAGTCTGGGGAGAGTGGGGGGTGGCTCTGGAGGGCCTCCGGGGGTTCCAGGGGCTCCAGGGGGTGCTTGGTGGAGGCCATGCCCAGCCAGAGTGTCCCTTCCCCGGGGTGAGTCTGGAGGAGTGGGGGGTGGCTCTGGAGGTGCTCCGGGGGCTCCAGGGGGTGCTTGGTGGAGACCATGCCCAGCCAGAGTGGCCCTCCCCCGGGGTGAGTCTGGGGAGAGTGGGGGGTGGCTCTGGAGGGCCTCCGGGGGTTCCAGGGGCTCCAGGGGGTGCTTGGTGGAGGCCATGCCCAGCCAGAGTGTCCCTTCCCCGGGGTGAGTCTGGGGTGAGTGGGGGGTGGCTCTGGGGGTGCTCCGGGGGCTCCAGGGGGTGGTCGGCGGAGGCCATGCCCAGCCAGAGTGTCCCTTCCCCGGGGTGAGTCTGGGGAGAGTGGGGGGTGGCTCTGGGGGTGCTCCGGGGGCTCCAGGGGGTGCTTGGTGGAGACCATGCCCAGCCAGAGTGTCCCTTCCCCGGGGTGAGTCTGGAGGAGTGGGGGGTGGCCCTGGAGGTGCTCCGGGGGCTCCAGGGGCTCCAGGGGGTGCTCGGTGGGGGCCATGCCCAGCCAGAGTGTCCCTTCCCCGGGGTGAGTCTGGAGGAGTGGGGGGTGGCTCTGGAGGTGCTCCGGGGGCTCCAGGGGGTGCTTGGTGGAGACCATGCCCAGCCAGAGTGGCCCTCCCCCGGGGTGAGTCTGGGGAGAGTGGGGGGTGGCTCTGGAGGGCCTCCGGGGGTTCCAGGGGCTCCAGGGGGTGCTTGGTGGAGGCCATGCCCAGCCAGAGTGTCCCTTCCCCGGGGTGAGTCTGGGGTGAGTGGGGGGTGGCTCTGGGGGTGCTCCGGGGGCTCCAGGGGGTGCTCGGCGGAGGCCATGCCCAGCCAGAGTGGCCCTTCCCCGGGGTGAGTCTGGGGAGAGTGGGGGGTGGCTCTGGGGGTGCTCCGGGGGCTCCAGGGGGTGCTTGGTGGAGACCATGCCCAGCCAGAGTGGCCCTTCCCCGGGCAGAGTCTGGGGAGAGTGGGGGGTGGCTCTGGAGGTGCTCCGGGGGCTCCAGGGGTTCCAGGGGGTGCTCAGTGGGGGCCATGCCCAGGCAGAGTGTCCCTTCCCCGGGGTGAGTCTGGAGGAGTGGGGGGTGGCTCTGGAGGTGCTCCGGGGGCTCCAGGGGGTGCTTGGTGGAGACCATGCCCAGCCAGAGTGTCCCTTCCCCGGGGTGAGTCTGGGGAGAGTGGGGGGTGGCTCTGGGGGTGCTCCGGGGGCTCCAGGGGGTGCTTGGTGGAGACCATGCCCAGCCAGAGTGGCCCTTCCCCGGGGTGAGTCTGGGGAGAGTGGGGGGTGGCTCTGGAGGGCCTCCGGGGGTTCCAGGGGTTCCAGGGGGTGCTCGGTGGAGGCCATGCCCAGCCAGAGTGGCCCTTCCCCGGGCAGAGTCTGGGGAGAGTGGGGGGTGGCTCTGGAGGTGCTCCGGGGGCTCCAGGGGCTGCTTGGTGGAGACCATGCCCAGCCAGAGTGGCCCTTCCCCCGGGTGAGTCTGGGGACAGTGGGGGGTGGCTCTGGAGGGCCTCCGGGGGCTCCAGTGGCTCCAGGGGGTGCTCAGCGGAGGCCATGCCCAGCCAGAGTGGCCCTTCCCCGGCCTCATATGCGGCAGAGTGCGGGGTGAGCAAAATGGGTTAAAATGGGTTAAAATGTGAAAAAAAAAAAAAAAAAAAAAAAAAAACACCAAAATGAGCAAAATGAAATAATCCCCCATCATCAGTGCACTGTTTGACCCCTGAAAAGCACTCCCCTGGGGCCTGGAGGTGATCTGACCATCAGAGTATAGCACCCTATGCCCCTGAGGGACTTAGAGTAAAAACCGAAATAGTACACTATTCCCGAAAAG
>NW_027316489.1:255000-260000 GCF_026437365.1 Eucyclogobius newberryi | reverse complement strand
GGGTGCTCCGGGGGCTCCAGGGGGTGCTTGGTGGAGACCATGCCCAGCCAGAGTGGCCCTTCCCCGGGGTGAGTCTGGGGAGAGTGGGGGGTGGCTCTGGAGGGCCTCCGGGGGTTCCAGGGGTTCCAGGGGTTCCAGGGGGTGCTCGGTGGAGGCCATGCCCAGCCAGAGTGGCCCTTCCCCGGGCAGAGTCTGGGGAGAGTGGGGGGTGGCTCTGGAGGTGCTCCGGGGGCTCCAGGGGCTGCTTGGTGGAGACCATGCCCAGCCAGAGTGGCCCTTCCCCCGGGTGAGTCTGGGGACAGTGGGGGGTGGCCCTGGAGGGCCTCCGGGGGTTCCAGGGGGTGCTCGGCGGAGGCCATGCCCGGCCAGAGTGTCCCTTCCCCGGGCAGAGTCTGGGGAGAGTGGGGGGTGGCTCTGGAGGTGCTCCGGGGGCTCCAGGGGTTCCAGGGGGTGGTCGGCGGAGGCCATGCCCAGCCAGAGTGTCCCTTCCCCGGGGTGAGTCTGGAGGAGAGTGGGGGGTGGCTCTGGGGGTGCTCCGGGGGCTCCAGGGGGTGCTCGGCGGAGGCCATGCCCAGCCAGAGTGTCCCTTCCCCGGGGTGAGTCTGGAGGAGTGGGGGGTGGCCCTGGAGGTGCTCCGGGGGCTCCAGGGGCTCCAGGGGGTGCTCGGTGGGGGCCATGCCCAGCCAGAGTGTCCCTTCCCCGGGGTGAGTCTGGAGGAGTGGGGGGTGGCTCTGGAGGTGCTCCGGGGGCTCCAGGGGGTGCTTGGTGGAGACCATGCCCAGCCAGAGTGGCCCTCCCCCGGGGTGAGTCTGGGGAGAGTGGGGGGTGGCTCTGGAGGGCCTCCGGGGGTTCCAGGGGCTCCAGGGGGTGCTTGGTGGAGGCCATGCCCAGCCAGAGTGTCCCTTCCCCGGGGTGAGTCTGGAGGAGTGGGGGGTGGCTCTGGAGGTGCTCCGGGGGCTCCAGGGGGTGCTTGGTGGAGACCATGCCCAGCCAGAGTGGCCCTCCCCCGGGGTGAGTCTGGGGAGAGTGGGGGGTGGCTCTGGAGGGCCTCCGGGGGTTCCAGGGGCTCCAGGGGGTGCTTGGTGGAGGCCATGCCCAGCCAGAGTGTCCCTTCCCCGGGGTGAGTCTGGGGTGAGTGGGGGGTGGCTCTGGGGGTGCTCCGGGGGCTCCAGGGGGTGGTCGGCGGAGGCCATGCCCAGCCAGAGTGTCCCTTCCCCGGGGTGAGTCTGGGGAGAGTGGGGGGTGGCTCTGGGGGTGCTCCGGGGGCTCCAGGGGGTGCTTGGTGGAGACCATGCCCAGCCAGAGTGTCCCTTCCCCGGGGTGAGTCTGGAGGAGTGGGGGGTGGCCCTGGAGGTGCTCCGGGGGCTCCAGGGGCTCCAGGGGGTGCTCGGTGGGGGCCATGCCCAGCCAGAGTGTCCCTTCCCCGGGGTGAGTCTGGAGGAGTGGGGGGTGGCTCTGGAGGTGCTCCGGGGGCTCCAGGGGGTGCTCAGTGGAGGCCATGCCCAGCCAGAGTGGCCCTTCCCCGGGCAGAGTCTGGAGGAGTGGGGGGTGGCTCTGGAGGTGCTCCGGGGGCTCCAGGGGTTCCAGGGGGTGGTCGGCGGAGGCCATGCCCAGCCAGAGTGGCCCTTCCCCGGGGTGAGTCTGGAGGAGTGGGGGGTGGCCCTGGAGGTGCTCCGGGGGCTCCAGGGGCTCCAGGGGGTGCTCGGCGGAGGCCATGCCCAGCCAGAGTGTCCCTTCCCCGGGGTGAGTCTGGAGGAGTGGGGGGTGGCTCTGGAGGTGCTCCGGGGGCTCCAGGGGGTGCTTGGTGGAGACCATGCCCAGCCAGAGTGTCCCTTCCCCGGGGTGAGTCTGGGGAGAGTGGGGGGTGGCTCTGGGGGTGCTCCGGGGGCTCCAGGGGGTGCTTGGTGGAGACCATGCCCAGCCAGAGTGGCCCTTCCCCGGGGTGAGTCTGGGGAGAGTGGGGGGTGGCTCTGGAGGGCCTCCGGGGGTTCCAGGGGTTCCAGGGGTTCCAGGGGGTGCTCGGTGGAGGCCATGCCCAGCCAGAGTGGCCCTTCCCCGGGCAGAGTCTGGGGAGAGTGGGGGGTGGCTCTGGAGGTGCTCCGGGGGCTCCAGGGGCTGCTTGGTGGAGACCATGCCCAGCCAGAGTGGCCCTTCCCCCGGGTGAGTCTGGGGACAGTGGGGGGTGGCCCTGGAGGGCCTCCGGGGGTTCCAGGGGGTGCTCGGCGGAGGCCATGCCCGGCCAGAGTGTCCCTTCCCCGGGCAGAGTCTGGGGAGAGTGGGGGGTGGCTCTGGAGGTGCTCCGGGGGCTCCAGGGGTTCCAGGGGGTGGTCGGCGGAGGCCATGCCCAGCCAGAGTGTCCCTTCCCCGGGGTGAGTCTGGAGGAGAGTGGGGGGTGGCTCTGGGGGTGCTCCGGGGGCTCCAGGGGGTGCTCGGCGGAGGCCATGCCCAGCCAGAGTGTCCCTTCCCCGGGGTGAGTCTGGAGGAGTGGGGGGTGGCCCTGGAGGTGCTCCGGGGGCTCCAGGGGCTCCAGGGGGTGCTCGGTGGGGGCCATGCCCAGCCAGAGTGTCCCTTCCCCGGGGTGAGTCTGGAGGAGTGGGGGGTGGCTCTGGAGGTGCTCCGGGGGCTCCAGGGGGTGCTTGGTGGAGACCATGCCCAGCCAGAGTGGCCCTCCCCCGGGGTGAGTCTGGGGAGAGTGGGGGGTGGCTCTGGAGGGCCTCCGGGGGTTCCAGGGGCTCCAGGGGGTGCTTGGTGGAGGCCATGCCCAGCCAGAGTGTCCCTTCCCCGGGGTGAGTCTGGAGGAGTGGGGGGTGGCTCTGGAGGTGCTCCGGGGGCTCCAGGGGGTGCTTGGTGGAGACCATGCCCAGCCAGAGTGGCCCTCCCCCGGGGTGAGTCTGGGGAGAGTGGGGGGTGGCTCTGGAGGGCCTCCGGGGGTTCCAGGGGCTCCAGGGGGTGCTTGGTGGAGGCCATGCCCAGCCAGAGTGTCCCTTCCCCGGGGTGAGTCTGGGGTGAGTGGGGGGTGGCTCTGGGGGTGCTCCGGGGGCTCCAGGGGGTGGTCGGCGGAGGCCATGCCCAGCCAGAGTGTCCCTTCCCCGGGGTGAGTCTGGGGAGAGTGGGGGGTGGCTCTGGGGGTGCTCCGGGGGCTCCAGGGGGTGCTTGGTGGAGACCATGCCCAGCCAGAGTGTCCCTTCCCCGGGGTGAGTCTGGAGGAGTGGGGGGTGGCCCTGGAGGTGCTCCGGGGGCTCCAGGGGCTCCAGGGGGTGCTCGGTGGGGGCCATGCCCAGCCAGAGTGTCCCTTCCCCGGGGTGAGTCTGGAGGAGTGGGGGGTGGCTCTGGAGGTGCTCCGGGGGCTCCAGGGGGTGCTTGGTGGAGACCATGCCCAGCCAGAGTGGCCCTCCCCCGGGGTGAGTCTGGGGAGAGTGGGGGGTGGCTCTGGAGGGCCTCCGGGGGTTCCAGGGGCTCCAGGGGGTGCTTGGTGGAGGCCATGCCCAGCCAGAGTGTCCCTTCCCCGGGGTGAGTCTGGGGTGAGTGGGGGGTGGCTCTGGGGGTGCTCCGGGGGCTCCAGGGGGTGCTCGGCGGAGGCCATGCCCAGCCAGAGTGGCCCTTCCCCGGGGTGAGTCTGGGGAGAGTGGGGGGTGGCTCTGGGGGTGCTCCGGGGGCTCCAGGGGGTGCTTGGTGGAGACCATGCCCAGCCAGAGTGGCCCTTCCCCGGGCAGAGTCTGGGGAGAGTGGGGGGTGGCTCTGGAGGTGCTCCGGGGGCTCCAGGGGTTCCAGGGGGTGCTCAGTGGGGGCCATGCCCAGGCAGAGTGTCCCTTCCCCGGGGTGAGTCTGGAGGAGTGGGGGGTGGCTCTGGAGGTGCTCCGGGGGCTCCAGGGGGTGCTTGGTGGAGACCATGCCCAGCCAGAGTGTCCCTTCCCCGGGGTGAGTCTGGGGAGAGTGGGGGGTGGCTCTGGGGGTGCTCCGGGGGCTCCAGGGGGTGCTTGGTGGAGACCATGCCCAGCCAGAGTGGCCCTTCCCCGGGGTGAGTCTGGGGAGAGTGGGGGGTGGCTCTGGAGGGCCTCCGGGGGTTCCAGGGGTTCCAGGGGGTGCTCGGTGGAGGCCATGCCCAGCCAGAGTGGCCCTTCCCCGGGCAGAGTCTGGGGAGAGTGGGGGGTGGCTCTGGAGGTGCTCCGGGGGCTCCAGGGGCTGCTTGGTGGAGACCATGCCCAGCCAGAGTGGCCCTTCCCCCGGGTGAGTCTGGGGACAGTGGGGGGTGGCTCTGGAGGGCCTCCGGGGGCTCCAGTGGCTCCAGGGGGTGCTCAGCGGAGGCCATGCCCAGCCAGAGTGGCCCTTCCCCGGCCTCATATGCGGCAGAGTGCGGGGTGAGCAAAATGGGTTAAAATGGGTTAAAATGTGAAAAAAAAAAAAAAAAAAAAAAAAAAACACCAAAATGAGCAAAATGAAATAATCCCCCATCATCAGTGCACTGTTTGACCCCTGAAAAGCACTCCCCTGGGGCCTGGAGGTGATCTGACCATCAGAGTATAGCACCCTATGCCCCTGAGGGACTTAGAGTAAAAACCGAAATAGTACACTATTCCCGAAAAGACTCTGTCGTTTTTCGGCAATAGTACACTATACCCATCGACTCTGTCGTTTTTCCGGGCCGTAGTACGAAGTTGTGAGCAAAAGGGGTGAAAATGGGTTAAAATGTGAAAAAACACCAAAATGAGCAAAATGAAATAATCCCCCATCATCAGTGCACTGTTTGACCCCAGAAAAGCACTCCCCTGGGGCCTGGAGGTGATCTGACCATCATAGTATAGCACCCCATGCCCCTGAGGGACTTAGAGTAAAAACCGAAATAGTACACTATTCCCGAAAAGACTCTGTCGTTTTTCGGCAATAGTACACTATACCCATCGACTCTGTCGTTTTTCCGGGCCGTAGTACGAAGTTGTGAGCAAAAGGGGTGAAAATGGGTTAAAATGTGAAAAAACACCAAAATGAGCAAAATGAAATAA
>NW_027316489.1:220000-225000 GCF_026437365.1 Eucyclogobius newberryi | reverse complement strand
TCCGGGGGCTCCAGGGGGTGCTTGGTGGAGACCATGCCCAGCCAGAGTGGCCCTTCCCCGGGGTGAGTCTGGGGAGAGTGGGGGGTGGCTCTGGAGGGCCTCCGGGGGTTCCAGGGGTTCCAGGGGTTCCAGGGGGTGCTCGGTGGAGGCCATGCCCAGCCAGAGTGGCCCTTCCCCGGGCAGAGTCTGGGGAGAGTGGGGGGTGGCTCTGGAGGTGCTCCGGGGGCTCCAGGGGCTGCTTGGTGGAGACCATGCCCAGCCAGAGTGGCCCTTCCCCCGGGTGAGTCTGGGGACAGTGGGGGGTGGCCCTGGAGGGCCTCCGGGGGTTCCAGGGGGTGCTCGGCGGAGGCCATGCCCGGCCAGAGTGTCCCTTCCCCGGGCAGAGTCTGGGGAGAGTGGGGGGTGGCTCTGGAGGTGCTCCGGGGGCTCCAGGGGTTCCAGGGGGTGGTCGGCGGAGGCCATGCCCAGCCAGAGTGTCCCTTCCCCGGGGTGAGTCTGGAGGAGAGTGGGGGGTGGCTCTGGGGGTGCTCCGGGGGCTCCAGGGGGTGCTCGGCGGAGGCCATGCCCAGCCAGAGTGTCCCTTCCCCGGGGTGAGTCTGGAGGAGTGGGGGGTGGCCCTGGAGGTGCTCCGGGGGCTCCAGGGGCTCCAGGGGGTGCTCGGTGGGGGCCATGCCCAGCCAGAGTGTCCCTTCCCCGGGGTGAGTCTGGAGGAGTGGGGGGTGGCTCTGGAGGTGCTCCGGGGGCTCCAGGGGGTGCTTGGTGGAGACCATGCCCAGCCAGAGTGGCCCTCCCCCGGGGTGAGTCTGGGGAGAGTGGGGGGTGGCTCTGGAGGGCCTCCGGGGGTTCCAGGGGCTCCAGGGGGTGCTTGGTGGAGGCCATGCCCAGCCAGAGTGTCCCTTCCCCGGGGTGAGTCTGGAGGAGTGGGGGGTGGCTCTGGAGGTGCTCCGGGGGCTCCAGGGGGTGCTTGGTGGAGACCATGCCCAGCCAGAGTGGCCCTCCCCCGGGGTGAGTCTGGGGAGAGTGGGGGGTGGCTCTGGAGGGCCTCCGGGGGTTCCAGGGGCTCCAGGGGGTGCTTGGTGGAGGCCATGCCCAGCCAGAGTGTCCCTTCCCCGGGGTGAGTCTGGGGTGAGTGGGGGGTGGCTCTGGGGGTGCTCCGGGGGCTCCAGGGGGTGGTCGGCGGAGGCCATGCCCAGCCAGAGTGTCCCTTCCCCGGGGTGAGTCTGGGGAGAGTGGGGGGTGGCTCTGGGGGTGCTCCGGGGGCTCCAGGGGGTGCTTGGTGGAGACCATGCCCAGCCAGAGTGTCCCTTCCCCGGGGTGAGTCTGGAGGAGTGGGGGGTGGCCCTGGAGGTGCTCCGGGGGCTCCAGGGGCTCCAGGGGGTGCTCGGTGGGGGCCATGCCCAGCCAGAGTGTCCCTTCCCCGGGGTGAGTCTGGAGGAGTGGGGGGTGGCTCTGGAGGTGCTCCGGGGGCTCCAGGGGGTGCTCAGTGGAGGCCATGCCCAGCCAGAGTGGCCCTTCCCCGGGCAGAGTCTGGAGGAGTGGGGGGTGGCTCTGGAGGTGCTCCGGGGGCTCCAGGGGTTCCAGGGGGTGGTCGGCGGAGGCCATGCCCAGCCAGAGTGGCCCTTCCCCGGGGTGAGTCTGGAGGAGTGGGGGGTGGCCCTGGAGGTGCTCCGGGGGCTCCAGGGGCTCCAGGGGGTGCTCGGCGGAGGCCATGCCCAGCCAGAGTGTCCCTTCCCCGGGGTGAGTCTGGAGGAGTGGGGGGTGGCTCTGGAGGTGCTCCGGGGGCTCCAGGGGGTGCTTGGTGGAGACCATGCCCAGCCAGAGTGTCCCTTCCCCGGGGTGAGTCTGGGGAGAGTGGGGGGTGGCTCTGGGGGTGCTCCGGGGGCTCCAGGGGGTGCTTGGTGGAGACCATGCCCAGCCAGAGTGGCCCTTCCCCGGGGTGAGTCTGGGGAGAGTGGGGGGTGGCTCTGGAGGGCCTCCGGGGGTTCCAGGGGTTCCAGGGGTTCCAGGGGGTGCTCGGTGGAGGCCATGCCCAGCCAGAGTGGCCCTTCCCCGGGCAGAGTCTGGGGAGAGTGGGGGGTGGCTCTGGAGGTGCTCCGGGGGCTCCAGGGGCTGCTTGGTGGAGACCATGCCCAGCCAGAGTGGCCCTTCCCCCGGGTGAGTCTGGGGACAGTGGGGGGTGGCCCTGGAGGGCCTCCGGGGGTTCCAGGGGGTGCTCGGCGGAGGCCATGCCCGGCCAGAGTGTCCCTTCCCCGGGCAGAGTCTGGGGAGAGTGGGGGGTGGCTCTGGAGGTGCTCCGGGGGCTCCAGGGGTTCCAGGGGGTGGTCGGCGGAGGCCATGCCCAGCCAGAGTGTCCCTTCCCCGGGGTGAGTCTGGAGGAGAGTGGGGGGTGGCTCTGGGGGTGCTCCGGGGGCTCCAGGGGGTGCTCGGCGGAGGCCATGCCCAGCCAGAGTGTCCCTTCCCCGGGGTGAGTCTGGAGGAGTGGGGGGTGGCCCTGGAGGTGCTCCGGGGGCTCCAGGGGCTCCAGGGGGTGCTCGGTGGGGGCCATGCCCAGCCAGAGTGTCCCTTCCCCGGGGTGAGTCTGGAGGAGTGGGGGGTGGCTCTGGAGGTGCTCCGGGGGCTCCAGGGGGTGCTTGGTGGAGACCATGCCCAGCCAGAGTGGCCCTCCCCCGGGGTGAGTCTGGGGAGAGTGGGGGGTGGCTCTGGAGGGCCTCCGGGGGTTCCAGGGGCTCCAGGGGGTGCTTGGTGGAGGCCATGCCCAGCCAGAGTGTCCCTTCCCCGGGGTGAGTCTGGAGGAGTGGGGGGTGGCTCTGGAGGTGCTCCGGGGGCTCCAGGGGGTGCTTGGTGGAGACCATGCCCAGCCAGAGTGGCCCTCCCCCGGGGTGAGTCTGGGGAGAGTGGGGGGTGGCTCTGGAGGGCCTCCGGGGGTTCCAGGGGCTCCAGGGGGTGCTTGGTGGAGGCCATGCCCAGCCAGAGTGTCCCTTCCCCGGGGTGAGTCTGGGGTGAGTGGGGGGTGGCTCTGGGGGTGCTCCGGGGGCTCCAGGGGGTGGTCGGCGGAGGCCATGCCCAGCCAGAGTGTCCCTTCCCCGGGGTGAGTCTGGGGAGAGTGGGGGGTGGCTCTGGGGGTGCTCCGGGGGCTCCAGGGGGTGCTTGGTGGAGACCATGCCCAGCCAGAGTGGCCCTTCCCCGGGGTGAGTCTGGGGAGAGTGGGGGGTGGCTCTGGAGGGCCTCCGGGGGTTCCAGGGGTTCCAGGGGTTCCAGGGGGTGCTCGGTGGAGGCCATGCCCAGCCAGAGTGGCCCTTCCCCGGGCAGAGTCTGGGGAGAGTGGGGGGTGGCTCTGGAGGTGCTCCGGGGGCTCCAGGGGCTGCTTGGTGGAGACCATGCCCAGCCAGAGTGGCCCTTCCCCCGGGTGAGTCTGGGGACAGTGGGGGGTGGCCCTGGAGGGCCTCCGGGGGTTCCAGGGGGTGCTCGGCGGAGGCCATGCCCGGCCAGAGTGTCCCTTCCCCGGGCAGAGTCTGGGGAGAGTGGGGGGTGGCTCTGGAGGTGCTCCGGGGGCTCCAGGGGTTCCAGGGGGTGGTCGGCGGAGGCCATGCCCAGCCAGAGTGTCCCTTCCCCGGGGTGAGTCTGGAGGAGAGTGGGGGGTGGCTCTGGGGGTGCTCCGGGGGCTCCAGGGGGTGCTCGGCGGAGGCCATGCCCAGCCAGAGTGTCCCTTCCCCGGGGTGAGTCTGGAGGAGTGGGGGGTGGCCCTGGAGGTGCTCCGGGGGCTCCAGGGGCTCCAGGGGGTGCTCGGTGGGGGCCATGCCCAGCCAGAGTGTCCCTTCCCCGGGGTGAGTCTGGAGGAGTGGGGGGTGGCTCTGGAGGTGCTCCGGGGGCTCCAGGGGGTGCTTGGTGGAGACCATGCCCAGCCAGAGTGGCCCTCCCCCGGGGTGAGTCTGGGGAGAGTGGGGGGTGGCTCTGGAGGGCCTCCGGGGGTTCCAGGGGCTCCAGGGGGTGCTTGGTGGAGGCCATGCCCAGCCAGAGTGTCCCTTCCCCGGGGTGAGTCTGGAGGAGTGGGGGGTGGCTCTGGAGGTGCTCCGGGGGCTCCAGGGGGTGCTTGGTGGAGACCATGCCCAGCCAGAGTGGCCCTCCCCCGGGGTGAGTCTGGGGAGAGTGGGGGGTGGCTCTGGAGGGCCTCCGGGGGTTCCAGGGGCTCCAGGGGGTGCTTGGTGGAGGCCATGCCCAGCCAGAGTGTCCCTTCCCCGGGGTGAGTCTGGGGTGAGTGGGGGGTGGCTCTGGGGGTGCTCCGGGGGCTCCAGGGGGTGGTCGGCGGAGGCCATGCCCAGCCAGAGTGTCCCTTCCCCGGGGTGAGTCTGGGGAGAGTGGGGGGTGGCTCTGGGGGTGCTCCGGGGGCTCCAGGGGGTGCTTGGTGGAGACCATGCCCAGCCAGAGTGTCCCTTCCCCGGGGTGAGTCTGGAGGAGTGGGGGGTGGCCCTGGAGGTGCTCCGGGGGCTCCAGGGGCTCCAGGGGGTGCTCGGTGGGGGCCATGCCCAGCCAGAGTGTCCCTTCCCCGGGGTGAGTCTGGAGGAGTGGGGGGTGGCCCTGGAGGTGCTCCGGGGGCTCCAGGGGCTCCAGGGGGTGCTCGGTGGGGGCCATGCCCAGCCAGAGTGTCCCTTCCCCGGGGTGAGTCTGGAGGAGTGGGGGGTGGCTCTGGAGGTGCTCCGGGGGCTCCAGGGGGTGCTTGGTGGAGACCATGCCCAGCCAGAGTGGCCCTCCCCCGGGGTGAGTCTGGGGAGAGTGGGGGGTGGCTCTGGAGGGCCTCCGGGGGTTCCAGGGGCTCCAGGGGGTGCTTGGTGGAGGCCATGCCCAGCCAGAGTGTCCCTTCCCCGGGGTGAGTCTGGAGGAGTGGGGGGTGGCTCTGGAGGTGCTCCGGGGGCTCCAGGGGGTGCTTGGTGGAGACCATGCCCAGCCAGAGTGGCCCTCCCCCGGGGTGAGTCTGGGGAGAGTGGGGGGTGGCTCTGGAGGGC
>NW_027316489.1:207500-210000 GCF_026437365.1 Eucyclogobius newberryi | reverse complement strand
AGGGGGTGCTCAGTGGAGGCCATGCCCAGCCAGAGTGGCCCTTCCCCGGGCAGAGTCTGGAGGAGTGGGGGGTGGCTCTGGAGGTGCTCCGGGGGCTCCAGGGGTTCCAGGGGGTGGTCGGCGGAGGCCATGCCCAGCCAGAGTGGCCCTTCCCCGGGGTGAGTCTGGAGGAGTGGGGGGTGGCCCTGGAGGTGCTCCGGGGGCTCCAGGGGCTCCAGGGGGTGCTCGGCGGAGGCCATGCCCAGCCAGAGTGTCCCTTCCCCGGGGTGAGTCTGGAGGAGTGGGGGGTGGCTCTGGAGGTGCTCCGGGGGCTCCAGGGGGTGCTTGGTGGAGACCATGCCCAGCCAGAGTGTCCCTTCCCCGGGGTGAGTCTGGGGAGAGTGGGGGGTGGCTCTGGGGGTGCTCCGGGGGCTCCAGGGGGTGCTTGGTGGAGACCATGCCCAGCCAGAGTGGCCCTTCCCCGGGGTGAGTCTGGGGAGAGTGGGGGGTGGCTCTGGAGGGCCTCCGGGGGTTCCAGGGGTTCCAGGGGTTCCAGGGGGTGCTCGGTGGAGGCCATGCCCAGCCAGAGTGGCCCTTCCCCGGGCAGAGTCTGGGGAGAGTGGGGGGTGGCTCTGGAGGTGCTCCGGGGGCTCCAGGGGCTGCTTGGTGGAGACCATGCCCAGCCAGAGTGGCCCTTCCCCCGGGTGAGTCTGGGGACAGTGGGGGGTGGCCCTGGAGGGCCTCCGGGGGTTCCAGGGGGTGCTCGGCGGAGGCCATGCCCGGCCAGAGTGTCCCTTCCCCGGGCAGAGTCTGGGGAGAGTGGGGGGTGGCTCTGGAGGTGCTCCGGGGGCTCCAGGGGTTCCAGGGGGTGGTCGGCGGAGGCCATGCCCAGCCAGAGTGTCCCTTCCCCGGGGTGAGTCTGGAGGAGAGTGGGGGGTGGCTCTGGGGGTGCTCCGGGGGCTCCAGGGGGTGCTCGGCGGAGGCCATGCCCAGCCAGAGTGTCCCTTCCCCGGGGTGAGTCTGGAGGAGTGGGGGGTGGCCCTGGAGGTGCTCCGGGGGCTCCAGGGGCTCCAGGGGGTGCTCGGTGGGGGCCATGCCCAGCCAGAGTGTCCCTTCCCCGGGGTGAGTCTGGAGGAGTGGGGGGTGGCTCTGGAGGTGCTCCGGGGGCTCCAGGGGGTGCTTGGTGGAGACCATGCCCAGCCAGAGTGGCCCTCCCCCGGGGTGAGTCTGGGGAGAGTGGGGGGTGGCTCTGGAGGGCCTCCGGGGGTTCCAGGGGCTCCAGGGGGTGCTTGGTGGAGGCCATGCCCAGCCAGAGTGTCCCTTCCCCGGGGTGAGTCTGGAGGAGTGGGGGGTGGCTCTGGAGGTGCTCCGGGGGCTCCAGGGGGTGCTTGGTGGAGACCATGCCCAGCCAGAGTGGCCCTCCCCCGGGGTGAGTCTGGGGAGAGTGGGGGGTGGCTCTGGAGGGCCTCCGGGGGTTCCAGGGGCTCCAGGGGGTGCTTGGTGGAGGCCATGCCCAGCCAGAGTGTCCCTTCCCCGGGGTGAGTCTGGGGTGAGTGGGGGGTGGCTCTGGGGGTGCTCCGGGGGCTCCAGGGGGTGGTCGGCGGAGGCCATGCCCAGCCAGAGTGTCCCTTCCCCGGGGTGAGTCTGGGGAGAGTGGGGGGTGGCTCTGGGGGTGCTCCGGGGGCTCCAGGGGGTGCTTGGTGGAGACCATGCCCAGCCAGAGTGTCCCTTCCCCGGGGTGAGTCTGGAGGAGTGGGGGGTGGCCCTGGAGGTGCTCCGGGGGCTCCAGGGGCTCCAGGGGGTGCTCGGTGGGGGCCATGCCCAGCCAGAGTGTCCCTTCCCCGGGGTGAGTCTGGAGGAGTGGGGGGTGGCTCTGGAGGTGCTCCGGGGGCTCCAGGGGGTGCTTGGTGGAGACCATGCCCAGCCAGAGTGGCCCTCCCCCGGGGTGAGTCTGGGGAGAGTGGGGGGTGGCTCTGGAGGGCCTCCGGGGGTTCCAGGGGCTCCAGGGGGTGCTTGGTGGAGGCCATGCCCAGCCAGAGTGTCCCTTCCCCGGGGTGAGTCTGGGGTGAGTGGGGGGTGGCTCTGGGGGTGCTCCGGGGGCTCCAGGGGGTGCTCGGCGGAGGCCATGCCCAGCCAGAGTGGCCCTTCCCCGGGGTGAGTCTGGGGAGAGTGGGGGGTGGCTCTGGGGGTGCTCCGGGGGCTCCAGGGGGTGCTTGGTGGAGACCATGCCCAGCCAGAGTGGCCCTTCCCCGGGCAGAGTCTGGGGAGAGTGGGGGGTGGCTCTGGAGGTGCTCCGGGGGCTCCAGGGGTTCCAGGGGGTGCTCAGTGGGGGCCATGCCCAGGCAGAGTGTCCCTTCCCCGGGGTGAGTCTGGAGGAGTGGGGGGTGGCTCTGGAGGTGCTCCGGGGGCTCCAGGGGGTGCTTGGTGGAGACCATGCCCAGCCAGAGTGTCCCTTCCCCGGGGTGAGTCTGGGGAGAGTGGGGGGTGGCTCTGGGGGTGCTCCGGGGGCTCCAGGGGGTGC
>NW_027316489.1:192500-197500 GCF_026437365.1 Eucyclogobius newberryi | reverse complement strand
GGGGGTGCTCAGTGGAGGCCATGCCCAGCCAGAGTGGCCCTTCCCCGGGCAGAGTCTGGAGGAGTGGGGGGTGGCTCTGGAGGTGCTCCGGGGGCTCCAGGGGTTCCAGGGGGTGGTCGGCGGAGGCCATGCCCAGCCAGAGTGGCCCTTCCCCGGGGTGAGTCTGGGGAGAGTGGGGGGTGGCTCTGGAGGGCCTCCGGGGGTTCCAGGGGCTCCAGGGGGTGCTTGGTGGAGGCCATGCCCAGCCAGAGTGGCCCTTCCCCGGGGTGAGTCTGGGGAGAGTGGGGGGTGGCTCTGGGGGTGCTCCGGGGGCTCCAGGGGGTGCTCGGCGGAGGCCATGCCCAGCCAGAGTGTCCCTTCCCCGGGGTGAGTCTGGAGGAGTGGGGGGTGGCCCTGGAGGTGCTCCGGGGGCTCCAGGGGCTCCAGGGGGTGCTCGGCGGAGGCCATGCCCAGCCAGAGTGTCCCTTCCCCGGGGTGAGTCTGGAGGAGTGGGGGGTGGCTCTGGAGGTGCTCCGGGGGCTCCAGGGGGTGCTTGGTGGAGACCATGCCCAGCCAGAGTGTCCCTTCCCCGGGGTGAGTCTGGGGAGAGTGGGGGGTGGCTCTGGGGGTGCTCCGGGGGCTCCAGGGGGTGCTTGGTGGAGACCATGCCCAGCCAGAGTGGCCCTTCCCCGGGGTGAGTCTGGGGAGAGTGGGGGGTGGCTCTGGAGGGCCTCCGGGGGTTCCAGGGGTTCCAGGGGTTCCAGGGGGTGCTCGGTGGAGGCCATGCCCAGCCAGAGTGGCCCTTCCCCGGGCAGAGTCTGGGGAGAGTGGGGGGTGGCTCTGGAGGTGCTCCGGGGGCTCCAGGGGCTGCTTGGTGGAGACCATGCCCAGCCAGAGTGGCCCTTCCCCCGGGTGAGTCTGGGGACAGTGGGGGGTGGCCCTGGAGGGCCTCCGGGGGTTCCAGGGGGTGCTCGGCGGAGGCCATGCCCGGCCAGAGTGTCCCTTCCCCGGGCAGAGTCTGGGGAGAGTGGGGGGTGGCTCTGGAGGTGCTCCGGGGGCTCCAGGGGTTCCAGGGGGTGGTCGGCGGAGGCCATGCCCAGCCAGAGTGTCCCTTCCCCGGGGTGAGTCTGGAGGAGAGTGGGGGGTGGCTCTGGGGGTGCTCCGGGGGCTCCAGGGGGTGCTCGGCGGAGGCCATGCCCAGCCAGAGTGTCCCTTCCCCGGGGTGAGTCTGGAGGAGTGGGGGGTGGCCCTGGAGGTGCTCCGGGGGCTCCAGGGGCTCCAGGGGGTGCTCGGTGGGGGCCATGCCCAGCCAGAGTGTCCCTTCCCCGGGGTGAGTCTGGAGGAGTGGGGGGTGGCTCTGGAGGTGCTCCGGGGGCTCCAGGGGGTGCTTGGTGGAGACCATGCCCAGCCAGAGTGGCCCTCCCCCGGGGTGAGTCTGGGGAGAGTGGGGGGTGGCTCTGGAGGGCCTCCGGGGGTTCCAGGGGCTCCAGGGGGTGCTTGGTGGAGGCCATGCCCAGCCAGAGTGTCCCTTCCCCGGGGTGAGTCTGGAGGAGTGGGGGGTGGCTCTGGAGGTGCTCCGGGGGCTCCAGGGGGTGCTTGGTGGAGACCATGCCCAGCCAGAGTGGCCCTCCCCCGGGGTGAGTCTGGGGAGAGTGGGGGGTGGCTCTGGAGGGCCTCCGGGGGTTCCAGGGGCTCCAGGGGGTGCTTGGTGGAGGCCATGCCCAGCCAGAGTGTCCCTTCCCCGGGGTGAGTCTGGGGTGAGTGGGGGGTGGCTCTGGGGGTGCTCCGGGGGCTCCAGGGGGTGGTCGGCGGAGGCCATGCCCAGCCAGAGTGTCCCTTCCCCGGGGTGAGTCTGGGGAGAGTGGGGGGTGGCTCTGGGGGTGCTCCGGGGGCTCCAGGGGGTGCTTGGTGGAGACCATGCCCAGCCAGAGTGTCCCTTCCCCGGGGTGAGTCTGGAGGAGTGGGGGGTGGCCCTGGAGGTGCTCCGGGGGCTCCAGGGGCTCCAGGGGGTGCTCGGTGGGGGCCATGCCCAGCCAGAGTGTCCCTTCCCCGGGGTGAGTCTGGAGGAGTGGGGGGTGGCTCTGGAGGTGCTCCGGGGGCTCCAGGGGGTGCTCAGTGGAGGCCATGCCCAGCCAGAGTGGCCCTTCCCCGGGCAGAGTCTGGAGGAGTGGGGGGTGGCTCTGGAGGTGCTCCGGGGGCTCCAGGGGTTCCAGGGGGTGGTCGGCGGAGGCCATGCCCAGCCAGAGTGGCCCTTCCCCGGGGTGAGTCTGGAGGAGTGGGGGGTGGCCCTGGAGGTGCTCCGGGGGCTCCAGGGGCTCCAGGGGGTGCTCGGCGGAGGCCATGCCCAGCCAGAGTGTCCCTTCCCCGGGGTGAGTCTGGAGGAGTGGGGGGTGGCTCTGGAGGTGCTCCGGGGGCTCCAGGGGGTGCTTGGTGGAGACCATGCCCAGCCAGAGTGTCCCTTCCCCGGGGTGAGTCTGGGGAGAGTGGGGGGTGGCTCTGGGGGTGCTCCGGGGGCTCCAGGGGGTGCTTGGTGGAGACCATGCCCAGCCAGAGTGGCCCTTCCCCGGGGTGAGTCTGGGGAGAGTGGGGGGTGGCTCTGGAGGGCCTCCGGGGGTTCCAGGGGTTCCAGGGGTTCCAGGGGGTGCTCGGTGGAGGCCATGCCCAGCCAGAGTGGCCCTTCCCCGGGCAGAGTCTGGGGAGAGTGGGGGGTGGCTCTGGAGGTGCTCCGGGGGCTCCAGGGGCTGCTTGGTGGAGACCATGCCCAGCCAGAGTGGCCCTTCCCCCGGGTGAGTCTGGGGACAGTGGGGGGTGGCCCTGGAGGGCCTCCGGGGGTTCCAGGGGGTGCTCGGCGGAGGCCATGCCCGGCCAGAGTGTCCCTTCCCCGGGCAGAGTCTGGGGAGAGTGGGGGGTGGCTCTGGAGGTGCTCCGGGGGCTCCAGGGGTTCCAGGGGGTGGTCGGCGGAGGCCATGCCCAGCCAGAGTGTCCCTTCCCCGGGGTGAGTCTGGAGGAGAGTGGGGGGTGGCTCTGGGGGTGCTCCGGGGGCTCCAGGGGGTGCTCGGCGGAGGCCATGCCCAGCCAGAGTGTCCCTTCCCCGGGGTGAGTCTGGAGGAGTGGGGGGTGGCCCTGGAGGTGCTCCGGGGGCTCCAGGGGCTCCAGGGGGTGCTCGGTGGGGGCCATGCCCAGCCAGAGTGTCCCTTCCCCGGGGTGAGTCTGGAGGAGTGGGGGGTGGCTCTGGAGGTGCTCCGGGGGCTCCAGGGGGTGCTTGGTGGAGACCATGCCCAGCCAGAGTGGCCCTCCCCCGGGGTGAGTCTGGGGAGAGTGGGGGGTGGCTCTGGAGGGCCTCCGGGGGTTCCAGGGGCTCCAGGGGGTGCTTGGTGGAGGCCATGCCCAGCCAGAGTGTCCCTTCCCCGGGGTGAGTCTGGAGGAGTGGGGGGTGGCTCTGGAGGTGCTCCGGGGGCTCCAGGGGGTGCTTGGTGGAGACCATGCCCAGCCAGAGTGGCCCTCCCCCGGGGTGAGTCTGGGGAGAGTGGGGGGTGGCTCTGGAGGGCCTCCGGGGGTTCCAGGGGCTCCAGGGGGTGCTTGGTGGAGGCCATGCCCAGCCAGAGTGTCCCTTCCCCGGGGTGAGTCTGGGGTGAGTGGGGGGTGGCTCTGGGGGTGCTCCGGGGGCTCCAGGGGGTGGTCGGCGGAGGCCATGCCCAGCCAGAGTGTCCCTTCCCCGGGGTGAGTCTGGGGAGAGTGGGGGGTGGCTCTGGGGGTGCTCCGGGGGCTCCAGGGGGTGCTTGGTGGAGACCATGCCCAGCCAGAGTGTCCCTTCCCCGGGGTGAGTCTGGAGGAGTGGGGGGTGGCCCTGGAGGTGCTCCGGGGGCTCCAGGGGCTCCAGGGGGTGCTCGGTGGGGGCCATGCCCAGCCAGAGTGTCCCTTCCCCGGGGTGAGTCTGGAGGAGTGGGGGGTGGCTCTGGAGGTGCTCCGGGGGCTCCAGGGGGTGCTTGGTGGAGACCATGCCCAGCCAGAGTGGCCCTCCCCCGGGGTGAGTCTGGGGAGAGTGGGGGGTGGCTCTGGAGGGCCTCCGGGGGTTCCAGGGGCTCCAGGGGGTGCTTGGTGGAGGCCATGCCCAGCCAGAGTGTCCCTTCCCCGGGGTGAGTCTGGGGTGAGTGGGGGGTGGCTCTGGGGGTGCTCCGGGGGCTCCAGGGGGTGCTCGGCGGAGGCCATGCCCAGCCAGAGTGGCCCTTCCCCGGGGTGAGTCTGGGGAGAGTGGGGGGTGGCTCTGGGGGTGCTCCGGGGGCTCCAGGGGGTGCTTGGTGGAGACCATGCCCAGCCAGAGTGGCCCTTCCCCGGGCAGAGTCTGGGGAGAGTGGGGGGTGGCTCTGGAGGTGCTCCGGGGGCTCCAGGGGTTCCAGGGGGTGCTCAGTGGGGGCCATGCCCAGGCAGAGTGTCCCTTCCCCGGGGTGAGTCTGGAGGAGTGGGGGGTGGCTCTGGAGGTGCTCCGGGGGCTCCAGGGGGTGCTTGGTGGAGACCATGCCCAGCCAGAGTGTCCCTTCCCCGGGGTGAGTCTGGGGAGAGTGGGGGGTGGCTCTGGGGGTGCTCCGGGGGCTCCAGGGGGTGCTTGGTGGAGACCATGCCCAGCCAGAGTGGCCCTTCCCCGGGGTGAGTCTGGGGAGAGTGGGGGGTGGCTCTGGAGGGCCTCCGGGGGTTCCAGGGGTTCCAGGGGGTGCTCGGTGGAGGCCATGCCCAGCCAGAGTGGCCCTTCCCCGGGCAGAGTCTGGGGAGAGTGGGGGGTGGCTCTGGAGGTGCTCCGGGGGCTCCAGGGGCTGCTTGGTGGAGACCATGCCCAGCCAGAGTGGCCCTTCCCCCGGGTGAGTCTGGGGACAGTGGGGGGTGGCTCTGGAGGGCCTCCGGGGGCTCCAGTGGCTCCAGGGGGTGCTCAGCGGAGGCCATGCCCAGCCAGAGTGGCCCTTCCCCGGCCTCATATGCGGCAGAGTGCGGGGTGAGCAAAATGGGTTAAAATGGGTTAAAATGTGAAA
>NW_027316489.1:177500-182500 GCF_026437365.1 Eucyclogobius newberryi | reverse complement strand
GGCTCCAGGGGGTGCTCGGCGGAGGCCATGCCCAGCCAGAGTGTCCCTTCCCCGGGGTGAGTCTGGAGGAGTGGGGGGTGGCTCTGGAGGTGCTCCGGGGGCTCCAGGGGGTGCTTGGTGGAGACCATGCCCAGCCAGAGTGTCCCTTCCCCGGGGTGAGTCTGGGGAGAGTGGGGGGTGGCTCTGGGGGTGCTCCGGGGGCTCCAGGGGGTGCTTGGTGGAGACCATGCCCAGCCAGAGTGGCCCTTCCCCGGGGTGAGTCTGGGGAGAGTGGGGGGTGGCTCTGGAGGGCCTCCGGGGGTTCCAGGGGTTCCAGGGGTTCCAGGGGGTGCTCGGTGGAGGCCATGCCCAGCCAGAGTGGCCCTTCCCCGGGCAGAGTCTGGGGAGAGTGGGGGGTGGCTCTGGAGGTGCTCCGGGGGCTCCAGGGGCTGCTTGGTGGAGACCATGCCCAGCCAGAGTGGCCCTTCCCCCGGGTGAGTCTGGGGACAGTGGGGGGTGGCCCTGGAGGGCCTCCGGGGGTTCCAGGGGGTGCTCGGCGGAGGCCATGCCCGGCCAGAGTGTCCCTTCCCCGGGCAGAGTCTGGGGAGAGTGGGGGGTGGCTCTGGAGGTGCTCCGGGGGCTCCAGGGGTTCCAGGGGGTGGTCGGCGGAGGCCATGCCCAGCCAGAGTGTCCCTTCCCCGGGGTGAGTCTGGAGGAGAGTGGGGGGTGGCTCTGGGGGTGCTCCGGGGGCTCCAGGGGGTGCTCGGCGGAGGCCATGCCCAGCCAGAGTGTCCCTTCCCCGGGGTGAGTCTGGAGGAGTGGGGGGTGGCCCTGGAGGTGCTCCGGGGGCTCCAGGGGCTCCAGGGGGTGCTCGGTGGGGGCCATGCCCAGCCAGAGTGTCCCTTCCCCGGGGTGAGTCTGGAGGAGTGGGGGGTGGCTCTGGAGGTGCTCCGGGGGCTCCAGGGGGTGCTTGGTGGAGACCATGCCCAGCCAGAGTGGCCCTCCCCCGGGGTGAGTCTGGGGAGAGTGGGGGGTGGCTCTGGAGGGCCTCCGGGGGTTCCAGGGGCTCCAGGGGGTGCTTGGTGGAGGCCATGCCCAGCCAGAGTGTCCCTTCCCCGGGGTGAGTCTGGAGGAGTGGGGGGTGGCTCTGGAGGTGCTCCGGGGGCTCCAGGGGGTGCTTGGTGGAGACCATGCCCAGCCAGAGTGGCCCTCCCCCGGGGTGAGTCTGGGGAGAGTGGGGGGTGGCTCTGGAGGGCCTCCGGGGGTTCCAGGGGCTCCAGGGGGTGCTTGGTGGAGGCCATGCCCAGCCAGAGTGTCCCTTCCCCGGGGTGAGTCTGGGGTGAGTGGGGGGTGGCTCTGGGGGTGCTCCGGGGGCTCCAGGGGGTGGTCGGCGGAGGCCATGCCCAGCCAGAGTGTCCCTTCCCCGGGGTGAGTCTGGGGAGAGTGGGGGGTGGCTCTGGGGGTGCTCCGGGGGCTCCAGGGGGTGCTTGGTGGAGACCATGCCCAGCCAGAGTGTCCCTTCCCCGGGGTGAGTCTGGAGGAGTGGGGGGTGGCCCTGGAGGTGCTCCGGGGGCTCCAGGGGCTCCAGGGGGTGCTCGGTGGGGGCCATGCCCAGCCAGAGTGTCCCTTCCCCGGGGTGAGTCTGGAGGAGTGGGGGGTGGCTCTGGAGGTGCTCCGGGGGCTCCAGGGGGTGCTCAGTGGAGGCCATGCCCAGCCAGAGTGGCCCTTCCCCGGGCAGAGTCTGGAGGAGTGGGGGGTGGCTCTGGAGGTGCTCCGGGGGCTCCAGGGGTTCCAGGGGGTGGTCGGCGGAGGCCATGCCCAGCCAGAGTGGCCCTTCCCCGGGGTGAGTCTGGAGGAGTGGGGGGTGGCCCTGGAGGTGCTCCGGGGGCTCCAGGGGCTCCAGGGGGTGCTCGGCGGAGGCCATGCCCAGCCAGAGTGTCCCTTCCCCGGGGTGAGTCTGGAGGAGTGGGGGGTGGCTCTGGAGGTGCTCCGGGGGCTCCAGGGGGTGCTTGGTGGAGACCATGCCCAGCCAGAGTGTCCCTTCCCCGGGGTGAGTCTGGGGAGAGTGGGGGGTGGCTCTGGGGGTGCTCCGGGGGCTCCAGGGGGTGCTTGGTGGAGACCATGCCCAGCCAGAGTGGCCCTTCCCCGGGGTGAGTCTGGGGAGAGTGGGGGGTGGCTCTGGAGGGCCTCCGGGGGTTCCAGGGGTTCCAGGGGTTCCAGGGGGTGCTCGGTGGAGGCCATGCCCAGCCAGAGTGGCCCTTCCCCGGGCAGAGTCTGGGGAGAGTGGGGGGTGGCTCTGGAGGTGCTCCGGGGGCTCCAGGGGCTGCTTGGTGGAGACCATGCCCAGCCAGAGTGGCCCTTCCCCCGGGTGAGTCTGGGGACAGTGGGGGGTGGCCCTGGAGGGCCTCCGGGGGTTCCAGGGGGTGCTCGGCGGAGGCCATGCCCGGCCAGAGTGTCCCTTCCCCGGGCAGAGTCTGGGGAGAGTGGGGGGTGGCTCTGGGGGTGCTCCGGGGGCTCCAGGGGGTGCTTGGTGGAGACCATGCCCAGCCAGAGTGTCCCTTCCCCGGGGTGAGTCTGGAGGAGTGGGGGGTGGCCCTGGAGGTGCTCCGGGGGCTCCAGGGGCTCCAGGGGGTGCTCGGTGGGGGCCATGCCCAGCCAGAGTGTCCCTTCCCCGGGGTGAGTCTGGAGGAGTGGGGGGTGGCTCTGGAGGTGCTCCGGGGGCTCCAGGGGGTGCTTGGTGGAGACCATGCCCAGCCAGAGTGGCCCTCCCCCGGGGTGAGTCTGGGGAGAGTGGGGGGTGGCTCTGGAGGGCCTCCGGGGGTTCCAGGGGCTCCAGGGGGTGCTTGGTGGAGGCCATGCCCAGCCAGAGTGTCCCTTCCCCGGGGTGAGTCTGGGGTGAGTGGGGGGTGGCTCTGGGGGTGCTCCGGGGGCTCCAGGGGGTGCTCGGCGGAGGCCATGCCCAGCCAGAGTGGCCCTTCCCCGGGGTGAGTCTGGGGAGAGTGGGGGGTGGCTCTGGGGGTGCTCCGGGGGCTCCAGGGGGTGCTTGGTGGAGACCATGCCCAGCCAGAGTGGCCCTTCCCCGGGCAGAGTCTGGGGAGAGTGGGGGGTGGCTCTGGAGGTGCTCCGGGGGCTCCAGGGGTTCCAGGGGGTGCTCAGTGGGGGCCATGCCCAGGCAGAGTGTCCCTTCCCCGGGGTGAGTCTGGAGGAGTGGGGGGTGGCTCTGGAGGTGCTCCGGGGGCTCCAGGGGGTGCTTGGTGGAGACCATGCCCAGCCAGAGTGTCCCTTCCCCGGGGTGAGTCTGGGGAGAGTGGGGGGTGGCTCTGGGGGTGCTCCGGGGGCTCCAGGGGGTGCTTGGTGGAGACCATGCCCAGCCAGAGTGGCCCTTCCCCGGGGTGAGTCTGGGGAGAGTGGGGGGTGGCTCTGGAGGGCCTCCGGGGGTTCCAGGGGTTCCAGGGGGTGCTCGGTGGAGGCCATGCCCAGCCAGAGTGGCCCTTCCCCGGGCAGAGTCTGGGGAGAGTGGGGGGTGGCTCTGGAGGTGCTCCGGGGGCTCCAGGGGCTGCTTGGTGGAGACCATGCCCAGCCAGAGTGGCCCTTCCCCCGGGTGAGTCTGGGGACAGTGGGGGGTGGCTCTGGAGGGCCTCCGGGGGCTCCAGTGGCTCCAGGGGGTGCTCAGCGGAGGCCATGCCCAGCCAGAGTGGCCCTTCCCCGGCCTCATATGCGGCAGAGTGCGGGGTGAGCAAAATGGGTTAAAATGGGTTAAAATGTGAAAAAAAAAAAAAAAAAAAAAAAAAAACACCAAAATGAGCAAAATGAAATAATCCCCCATCATCAGTGCACTGTTTGACCCCTGAAAAGCACTCCCCTGGGGCCTGGAGGTGATCTGACCATCAGAGTATAGCACCCTATGCCCCTGAGGGACTTAGAGTAAAAACCGAAATAGTACACTATTCCCGAAAAGACTCTGTCGTTTTTCGGCAATAGTACACTATACCCATCGACTCTGTCGTTTTTCCGGGCCGTAGTACGAAGTTGTGAGCAAAAGGGGTGAAAATGGGTTAAAATGTGAAAAAACACCAAAATGAGCAAAATGAAATAATCCCCCATCATCAGTGCACTGTTTGACCCCAGAAAAGCACTCCCCTGGGGCCTGGAGGTGATCTGACCATCATAGTATAGCACCCCATGCCCCTGAGGGACTTAGAGTAAAAACCGAAATAGTACACTATTCCCGAAAAGACTCTGTCGTTTTTCGGCAATAGTACACTATACCCATCGACTCTGTCGTTTTTCCGGGCCGTAGTACGAAGTTGTGAGCAAAAGGGGTGAAAATGGGTTAAAATGTGAAAAAACACCAAAATGAGCAAAATGAAATAATCCCCCATCATCAGTGCACTGTTTGACCCCAGAAAAGCACTCCCCTGGGGCCTGGAGGTGATCTGACCATCATAGTATAGTACACTATACCCCTGAGGGACTTAGTGCAAAAACCGAAATAGTACACTATACCCGAAAAGACTCTGTCGTTTTTCGGCAATAGTACACTATACCCATCGACTCTGTCGTTTTTCCGGGCCGTAGTACGAAGTTGTGAGCAAAAGGGGTGAAAATGGGTTAAAATGTGAAAAAACACCAAAATGAGCAAAATGAAATAATCCCCCATCATCAGTGCACTGTTTGACCCCAGAAAAGCACTCCCCTGGGGCCTGGAGGTGATCTGACCATCATAGTATAGTACACTATACCCCTGAGGGACTTAGTGCAAAAACCGAAATAGTACACTATACCCGAAAAGACTCTGTCGTTTTTCGGCAATAGTACACTATACCCGAAAATACTTAGTCGTTTTTCGGCCGACGGAAATAAGCGTTCAGCCCGGGAGTCCCGGGCTAAATCACGCTGCTCAGGCGAACTTTTTGACGCTGCTCTCAGGCGGAAAGTGCAAAACGGTAACGCTGCAAGGGAGGGGAGGGCGGTTTTTGGAAACGACGTTTTTGGCGATTGAAATTGGTACAAAACATGGT
>NW_027316489.1:165000-167500 GCF_026437365.1 Eucyclogobius newberryi | reverse complement strand
GGCTCCAGGGGGTGCTTGGTGGAGGCCATGCCCAGCCAGAGTGTCCCTTCCCCGGGGTGAGTCTGGGGTGAGTGGGGGGTGGCTCTGGGGGTGCTCCGGGGGCTCCAGGGGGTGGTCGGCGGAGGCCATGCCCAGCCAGAGTGTCCCTTCCCCGGGGTGAGTCTGGGGAGAGTGGGGGGTGGCTCTGGGGGTGCTCCGGGGGCTCCAGGGGGTGCTTGGTGGAGACCATGCCCAGCCAGAGTGTCCCTTCCCCGGGGTGAGTCTGGAGGAGTGGGGGGTGGCCCTGGAGGTGCTCCGGGGGCTCCAGGGGCTCCAGGGGGTGCTCGGTGGGGGCCATGCCCAGCCAGAGTGTCCCTTCCCCGGGGTGAGTCTGGAGGAGTGGGGGGTGGCTCTGGAGGTGCTCCGGGGGCTCCAGGGGGTGCTCAGTGGAGGCCATGCCCAGCCAGAGTGGCCCTTCCCCGGGCAGAGTCTGGAGGAGTGGGGGGTGGCTCTGGAGGTGCTCCGGGGGCTCCAGGGGTTCCAGGGGGTGGTCGGCGGAGGCCATGCCCAGCCAGAGTGGCCCTTCCCCGGGGTGAGTCTGGAGGAGTGGGGGGTGGCCCTGGAGGTGCTCCGGGGGCTCCAGGGGCTCCAGGGGGTGCTCGGCGGAGGCCATGCCCAGCCAGAGTGTCCCTTCCCCGGGGTGAGTCTGGAGGAGTGGGGGGTGGCTCTGGAGGTGCTCCGGGGGCTCCAGGGGGTGCTTGGTGGAGACCATGCCCAGCCAGAGTGTCCCTTCCCCGGGGTGAGTCTGGGGAGAGTGGGGGGTGGCTCTGGGGGTGCTCCGGGGGCTCCAGGGGGTGCTTGGTGGAGACCATGCCCAGCCAGAGTGGCCCTTCCCCGGGGTGAGTCTGGGGAGAGTGGGGGGTGGCTCTGGAGGGCCTCCGGGGGTTCCAGGGGTTCCAGGGGTTCCAGGGGGTGCTCGGTGGAGGCCATGCCCAGCCAGAGTGGCCCTTCCCCGGGCAGAGTCTGGGGAGAGTGGGGGGTGGCTCTGGAGGTGCTCCGGGGGCTCCAGGGGCTGCTTGGTGGAGACCATGCCCAGCCAGAGTGGCCCTTCCCCCGGGTGAGTCTGGGGACAGTGGGGGGTGGCCCTGGAGGGCCTCCGGGGGTTCCAGGGGGTGCTCGGCGGAGGCCATGCCCGGCCAGAGTGTCCCTTCCCCGGGCAGAGTCTGGGGAGAGTGGGGGGTGGCTCTGGGGGTGCTCCGGGGGCTCCAGGGGGTGCTTGGTGGAGACCATGCCCAGCCAGAGTGTCCCTTCCCCGGGGTGAGTCTGGAGGAGTGGGGGGTGGCCCTGGAGGTGCTCCGGGGGCTCCAGGGGCTCCAGGGGGTGCTCGGTGGGGGCCATGCCCAGCCAGAGTGTCCCTTCCCCGGGGTGAGTCTGGAGGAGTGGGGGGTGGCTCTGGAGGTGCTCCGGGGGCTCCAGGGGGTGCTTGGTGGAGACCATGCCCAGCCAGAGTGGCCCTCCCCCGGGGTGAGTCTGGGGAGAGTGGGGGGTGGCTCTGGAGGGCCTCCGGGGGTTCCAGGGGCTCCAGGGGGTGCTTGGTGGAGGCCATGCCCAGCCAGAGTGTCCCTTCCCCGGGGTGAGTCTGGGGTGAGTGGGGGGTGGCTCTGGGGGTGCTCCGGGGGCTCCAGGGGGTGCTCGGCGGAGGCCATGCCCAGCCAGAGTGGCCCTTCCCCGGGGTGAGTCTGGGGAGAGTGGGGGGTGGCTCTGGGGGTGCTCCGGGGGCTCCAGGGGGTGCTTGGTGGAGACCATGCCCAGCCAGAGTGGCCCTTCCCCGGGCAGAGTCTGGGGAGAGTGGGGGGTGGCTCTGGAGGTGCTCCGGGGGCTCCAGGGGTTCCAGGGGGTGCTCAGTGGGGGCCATGCCCAGGCAGAGTGTCCCTTCCCCGGGGTGAGTCTGGAGGAGTGGGGGGTGGCTCTGGAGGTGCTCCGGGGGCTCCAGGGGGTGCTTGGTGGAGACCATGCCCAGCCAGAGTGTCCCTTCCCCGGGGTGAGTCTGGGGAGAGTGGGGGGTGGCTCTGGGGGTGCTCCGGGGGCTCCAGGGGGTGCTTGGTGGAGACCATGCCCAGCCAGAGTGGCCCTTCCCCGGGGTGAGTCTGGGGAGAGTGGGGGGTGGCTCTGGAGGGCCTCCGGGGGTTCCAGGGGTTCCAGGGGGTGCTCGGTGGAGGCCATGCCCAGCCAGAGTGGCCCTTCCCCGGGCAGAGTCTGGGGAGAGTGGGGGGTGGCTCTGGAGGTGCTCCGGGGGCTCCAGGGGCTGCTTGGTGGAGACCATGCCCAGCCAGAGTGGCCCTTCCCCCGGGTGAGTCTGGGGACAGTGGGGGGTGGCTCTGGAGGGCCTCCGGGGGCTCCAGTGGCTCCAGGGGGTGCTCAGCGGAGGCCATGCCCAGCCAGAGTGGCCCTTCCCCGGCCTCATATGCGGCAGAGTGCGGGGTGAGCAAAATGGGTTAAAATGGGTTAAAATGTGAAAAAA
>NW_027316489.1:140000-142500 GCF_026437365.1 Eucyclogobius newberryi | reverse complement strand
CAGCCAGAGTGGCCCTTCCCCGGGGTGAGTCTGGAGGAGTGGGGGGTGGCCCTGGAGGTGCTCCGGGGGCTCCAGGGGCTCCAGGGGGTGCTCGGCGGAGGCCATGCCCAGCCAGAGTGTCCCTTCCCCGGGGTGAGTCTGGAGGAGTGGGGGGTGGCTCTGGAGGTGCTCCGGGGGCTCCAGGGGGTGCTTGGTGGAGACCATGCCCAGCCAGAGTGTCCCTTCCCCGGGGTGAGTCTGGGGAGAGTGGGGGGTGGCTCTGGGGGTGCTCCGGGGGCTCCAGGGGGTGCTTGGTGGAGACCATGCCCAGCCAGAGTGGCCCTTCCCCGGGGTGAGTCTGGGGAGAGTGGGGGGTGGCTCTGGAGGGCCTCCGGGGGTTCCAGGGGTTCCAGGGGTTCCAGGGGGTGCTCGGTGGAGGCCATGCCCAGCCAGAGTGGCCCTTCCCCGGGCAGAGTCTGGGGAGAGTGGGGGGTGGCTCTGGAGGTGCTCCGGGGGCTCCAGGGGCTGCTTGGTGGAGACCATGCCCAGCCAGAGTGGCCCTTCCCCCGGGTGAGTCTGGGGACAGTGGGGGGTGGCCCTGGAGGGCCTCCGGGGGTTCCAGGGGGTGCTCGGCGGAGGCCATGCCCGGCCAGAGTGTCCCTTCCCCGGGCAGAGTCTGGGGAGAGTGGGGGGTGGCTCTGGGGGTGCTCCGGGGGCTCCAGGGGGTGCTTGGTGGAGACCATGCCCAGCCAGAGTGGCCCTTCCCCGGGGTGAGTCTGGAGGAGTGGGGGGTGGCCCTGGAGGTGCTCCGGGGGCTCCAGGGGCTCCAGGGGGTGCTCGGTGGGGGCCATGCCCAGCCAGAGTGTCCCTTCCCCGGGGTGAGTCTGGAGGAGTGGGGGGTGGCTCTGGAGGTGCTCCGGGGGCTCCAGGGGGTGCTTGGTGGAGACCATGCCCAGCCAGAGTGGCCCTCCCCCGGGGTGAGTCTGGGGAGAGTGGGGGGTGGCTCTGGAGGGCCTCCGGGGGTTCCAGGGGCTCCAGGGGGTGCTTGGTGGAGGCCATGCCCAGCCAGAGTGTCCCTTCCCCGGGGTGAGTCTGGGGTGAGTGGGGGGTGGCTCTGGGGGTGCTCCGGGGGCTCCAGGGGGTGCTCGGCGGAGGCCATGCCCAGCCAGAGTGGCCCTTCCCCGGGGTGAGTCTGGGGAGAGTGGGGGGTGGCTCTGGGGGTGCTCCGGGGGCTCCAGGGGGTGCTTGGTGGAGACCATGCCCAGCCAGAGTGGCCCTTCCCCGGGCAGAGTCTGGGGAGAGTGGGGGGTGGCTCTGGAGGTGCTCCGGGGGCTCCAGGGGTTCCAGGGGGTGCTCAGTGGGGGCCATGCCCAGGCAGAGTGTCCCTTCCCCGGGGTGAGTCTGGAGGAGTGGGGGGTGGCTCTGGAGGTGCTCCGGGGGCTCCAGGGGGTGCTTGGTGGAGACCATGCCCAGCCAGAGTGTCCCTTCCCCGGGGTGAGTCTGGGGAGAGTGGGGGGTGGCTCTGGGGGTGCTCCGGGGGCTCCAGGGGGTGCTTGGTGGAGACCATGCCCAGCCAGAGTGGCCCTTCCCCGGGGTGAGTCTGGGGAGAGTGGGGGGTGGCTCTGGAGGGCCTCCGGGGGTTCCAGGGGTTCCAGGGGGTGCTCGGTGGAGGCCATGCCCAGCCAGAGTGGCCCTTCCCCGGGCAGAGTCTGGGGAGAGTGGGGGGTGGCTCTGGAGGTGCTCCGGGGGCTCCAGGGGCTGCTTGGTGGAGACCATGCCCAGCCAGAGTGGCCCTTCCCCCGGGTGAGTCTGGGGACAGTGGGGGGTGGCTCTGGAGGGCCTCCGGGGGCTCCAGTGGCTCCAGGGGGTGCTCAGCGGAGGCCATGCCCAGCCAGAGTGGCCCTTCCCCGGCCTCATATGCGGCAGAGTGCGGGGTGAGCAAAATGGGTTAAAATGGGTTAAAATGTGAAAAAAAAAAAAAAAAAAAAAAAAAAAAAACACCAAAATGAGCAAAATGAAATAATCCCCCATCATCAGTGCACTGTTTGACCCCTGAAAAGCACTCCCCTGGGGCCTGGAGGTGATCTGACCATCATAGTATAGTACACTATACCCCTGAGGGACTTAGTGCAAAAACCGAAATAGTACACTATACCCGAAAAGACTCTGTCGTTTTTCGGCAATAGTACACTATACCCGAAAATACTTAGTCGTTTTTCGGCCGACGGAAATAAGCGTTCAGCCCGGGAGTCCCGGGCTAAATCACGCTGCTCAGGCGAACTTTTTGACGCTGCTCTCAGGCGGAAAGTGCAAAACGGTAACGCTGCAAGGGAGGGGAGGGCGGTTTTTGGAAACGACGTTTTTGGCGATTGAAATTGGTACAAAACATGGTTCTATGTATACCGGACAAGGAGCTTGGTCGACGGGCACACATGACCCGCCATCGTAGGGCCCCGTTCTGGTTTTATCCAGCTTCGAAGGCTCCTGCGCACTGCGGGTTTGTTTACATTCTGCGGCTGTG
>NW_027316489.1:125000-130000 GCF_026437365.1 Eucyclogobius newberryi | reverse complement strand
TGCCCAGCCAGAGTGTCCCTTCCCCGGGGTGAGTCTGGGGAGAGTGGGGGGTGGCTCTGGGGGTGCTCCGGGGGCTCCAGGGGGTGCTTGGTGGAGACCATGCCCAGCCAGAGTGTCCCTTCCCCGGGGTGAGTCTGGAGGAGTGGGGGGTGGCCCTGGAGGTGCTCCGGGGGCTCCAGGGGCTCCAGGGGGTGCTCGGTGGGGGCCATGCCCAGCCAGAGTGTCCCTTCCCCGGGGTGAGTCTGGAGGAGTGGGGGGTGGCTCTGGAGGTGCTCCGGGGGCTCCAGGGGGTGCTCAGTGGAGGCCATGCCCAGCCAGAGTGGCCCTTCCCCGGGCAGAGTCTGGAGGAGTGGGGGGTGGCTCTGGAGGTGCTCCGGGGGCTCCAGGGGTTCCAGGGGGTGGTCGGCGGAGGCCATGCCCAGCCAGAGTGGCCCTTCCCCGGGGTGAGTCTGGAGGAGTGGGGGGTGGCCCTGGAGGTGCTCCGGGGGCTCCAGGGGGTGCTCAGTGGAGGCCATGCCCAGCCAGAGTGGCCCTTCCCCGGGCAGAGTCTGGAGGAGTGGGGGGTGGCTCTGGAGGTGCTCCGGGGGCTCCAGGGGTTCCAGGGGGTGGTCGGCGGAGGCCATGCCCAGCCAGAGTGGCCCTTCCCCGGGGTGAGTCTGGGGAGAGTGGGGGGTGGCTCTGGAGGGCCTCCGGGGGTTCCAGGGGCTCCAGGGGGTGCTTGGTGGAGGCCATGCCCAGCCAGAGTGGCCCTTCCCCGGGGTGAGTCTGGGGAGAGTGGGGGGTGGCTCTGGGGGTGCTCCGGGGGCTCCAGGGGGTGCTCGGCGGAGGCCATGCCCAGCCAGAGTGTCCCTTCCCCGGGGTGAGTCTGGAGGAGTGGGGGGTGGCCCTGGAGGTGCTCCGGGGGCTCCAGGGGCTCCAGGGGGTGCTCGGCGGAGGCCATGCCCAGCCAGAGTGTCCCTTCCCCGGGGTGAGTCTGGAGGAGTGGGGGGTGGCTCTGGAGGTGCTCCGGGGGCTCCAGGGGGTGCTTGGTGGAGACCATGCCCAGCCAGAGTGTCCCTTCCCCGGGGTGAGTCTGGGGAGAGTGGGGGGTGGCTCTGGGGGTGCTCCGGGGGCTCCAGGGGGTGCTTGGTGGAGACCATGCCCAGCCAGAGTGGCCCTTCCCCGGGGTGAGTCTGGGGAGAGTGGGGGGTGGCTCTGGAGGGCCTCCGGGGGTTCCAGGGGTTCCAGGGGTTCCAGGGGGTGCTCGGTGGAGGCCATGCCCAGCCAGAGTGGCCCTTCCCCGGGCAGAGTCTGGGGAGAGTGGGGGGTGGCTCTGGAGGTGCTCCGGGGGCTCCAGGGGCTGCTTGGTGGAGACCATGCCCAGCCAGAGTGGCCCTTCCCCCGGGTGAGTCTGGGGACAGTGGGGGGTGGCCCTGGAGGGCCTCCGGGGGTTCCAGGGGGTGCTCGGCGGAGGCCATGCCCGGCCAGAGTGTCCCTTCCCCGGGCAGAGTCTGGGGAGAGTGGGGGGTGGCTCTGGAGGTGCTCCGGGGGCTCCAGGGGTTCCAGGGGGTGGTCGGCGGAGGCCATGCCCAGCCAGAGTGGCCCTTCCCCGGGGTGAGTCTGGGGAGAGTGGGGGGTGGCTCTGGGGGTGCTCCGGGGGCTCCAGGGGGTGCTCGGCGGAGGCCATGCCCAGCCAGAGTGTCCCTTCCCCGGGGTGAGTCTGGAGGAGTGGGGGGTGGCCCTGGAGGTGCTCCGGGGGCTCCAGGGGCTCCAGGGGGTGCTCGGCGGAGGCCATGCCCAGCCAGAGTGTCCCTTCCCCGGGGTGAGTCTGGAGGAGTGGGGGGTGGCTCTGGAGGTGCTCCGGGGGCTCCAGGGGGTGCTTGGTGGAGACCATGCCCAGCCAGAGTGTCCCTTCCCCGGGGTGAGTCTGGGGAGAGTGGGGGGTGGCTCTGGGGGTGCTCCGGGGGCTCCAGGGGGTGCTTGGTGGAGACCATGCCCAGCCAGAGTGGCCCTTCCCCGGGGTGAGTCTGGGGAGAGTGGGGGGTGGCTCTGGAGGGCCTCCGGGGGTTCCAGGGGTTCCAGGGGTTCCAGGGGGTGCTCGGTGGAGGCCATGCCCAGCCAGAGTGGCCCTTCCCCGGGCAGAGTCTGGGGAGAGTGGGGGGTGGCTCTGGAGGTGCTCCGGGGGCTCCAGGGGCTGCTTGGTGGAGACCATGCCCAGCCAGAGTGGCCCTTCCCCCGGGTGAGTCTGGGGACAGTGGGGGGTGGCCCTGGAGGGCCTCCGGGGGTTCCAGGGGGTGCTCGGCGGAGGCCATGCCCGGCCAGAGTGTCCCTTCCCCGGGCAGAGTCTGGGGAGAGTGGGGGGTGGCTCTGGAGGTGCTCCGGGGGCTCCAGGGGTTCCAGGGGGTGGTCGGCGGAGGCCATGCCCAGCCAGAGTGTCCCTTCCCCGGGGTGAGTCTGGAGGAGAGTGGGGGGTGGCTCTGGGGGTGCTCCGGGGGCTCCAGGGGGTGCTCGGCGGAGGCCATGCCCAGCCAGAGTGTCCCTTCCCCGGGGTGAGTCTGGAGGAGTGGGGGGTGGCCCTGGAGGTGCTCCGGGGGCTCCAGGGGCTCCAGGGGGTGCTCGGTGGGGGCCATGCCCAGCCAGAGTGTCCCTTCCCCGGGGTGAGTCTGGAGGAGTGGGGGGTGGCTCTGGAGGTGCTCCGGGGGCTCCAGGGGGTGCTTGGTGGAGACCATGCCCAGCCAGAGTGGCCCTCCCCCGGGGTGAGTCTGGGGAGAGTGGGGGGTGGCTCTGGAGGGCCTCCGGGGGTTCCAGGGGCTCCAGGGGGTGCTTGGTGGAGGCCATGCCCAGCCAGAGTGTCCCTTCCCCGGGGTGAGTCTGGAGGAGTGGGGGGTGGCTCTGGAGGTGCTCCGGGGGCTCCAGGGGGTGCTTGGTGGAGACCATGCCCAGCCAGAGTGGCCCTCCCCCGGGGTGAGTCTGGGGAGAGTGGGGGGTGGCTCTGGAGGGCCTCCGGGGGTTCCAGGGGCTCCAGGGGGTGCTTGGTGGAGGCCATGCCCAGCCAGAGTGTCCCTTCCCCGGGGTGAGTCTGGGGTGAGTGGGGGGTGGCTCTGGGGGTGCTCCGGGGGCTCCAGGGGGTGGTCGGCGGAGGCCATGCCCAGCCAGAGTGTCCCTTCCCCGGGGTGAGTCTGGGGAGAGTGGGGGGTGGCTCTGGGGGTGCTCCGGGGGCTCCAGGGGGTGCTTGGTGGAGACCATGCCCAGCCAGAGTGTCCCTTCCCCGGGGTGAGTCTGGAGGAGTGGGGGGTGGCCCTGGAGGTGCTCCGGGGGCTCCAGGGGCTCCAGGGGGTGCTCGGTGGGGGCCATGCCCAGCCAGAGTGTCCCTTCCCCGGGGTGAGTCTGGAGGAGTGGGGGGTGGCTCTGGAGGTGCTCCGGGGGCTCCAGGGGGTGCTCAGTGGAGGCCATGCCCAGCCAGAGTGGCCCTTCCCCGGGCAGAGTCTGGAGGAGTGGGGGGTGGCTCTGGAGGTGCTCCGGGGGCTCCAGGGGTTCCAGGGGGTGGTCGGCGGAGGCCATGCCCAGCCAGAGTGGCCCTTCCCCGGGGTGAGTCTGGAGGAGTGGGGGGTGGCCCTGGAGGTGCTCCGGGGGCTCCAGGGGCTCCAGGGGGTGCTCGGCGGAGGCCATGCCCAGCCAGAGTGTCCCTTCCCCGGGGTGAGTCTGGAGGAGTGGGGGGTGGCTCTGGAGGTGCTCCGGGGGCTCCAGGGGGTGCTTGGTGGAGACCATGCCCAGCCAGAGTGTCCCTTCCCCGGGGTGAGTCTGGGGAGAGTGGGGGGTGGCTCTGGGGGTGCTCCGGGGGCTCCAGGGGGTGCTTGGTGGAGACCATGCCCAGCCAGAGTGGCCCTTCCCCGGGGTGAGTCTGGGGAGAGTGGGGGGTGGCTCTGGAGGGCCTCCGGGGGTTCCAGGGGTTCCAGGGGTTCCAGGGGGTGCTCGGTGGAGGCCATGCCCAGCCAGAGTGGCCCTTCCCCGGGCAGAGTCTGGGGAGAGTGGGGGGTGGCTCTGGAGGTGCTCCGGGGGCTCCAGGGGCTGCTTGGTGGAGACCATGCCCAGCCAGAGTGGCCCTTCCCCCGGGTGAGTCTGGGGACAGTGGGGGGTGGCCCTGGAGGGCCTCCGGGGGTTCCAGGGGGTGCTCGGCGGAGGCCATGCCCGGCCAGAGTGTCCCTTCCCCGGGCAGAGTCTGGGGAGAGTGGGGGGTGGCTCTGGGGGTGCTCCGGGGGCTCCAGGGGGTGCTTGGTGGAGACCATGCCCAGCCAGAGTGTCCCTTCCCCGGGGTGAGTCTGGAGGAGTGGGGGGTGGCCCTGGAGGTGCTCCGGGGGCTCCAGGGGCTCCAGGGGGTGCTCGGTGGGGGCCATGCCCAGCCAGAGTGTCCCTTCCCCGGGGTGAGTCTGGAGGAGTGGGGGGTGGCTCTGGAGGTGCTCCGGGGGCTCCAGGGGGTGCTTGGTGGAGACCATGCCCAGCCAGAGTGGCCCTCCCCCGGGGTGAGTCTGGGGAGAGTGGGGGGTGGCTCTGGAGGGCCTCCGGGGGTTCCAGGGGCTCCAGGGGGTGCTTGGTGGAGGCCATGCCCAGCCAGAGTGTCCCTTCCCCGGGGTGAGTCTGGGGTGAGTGGGGGGTGGCTCTGGGGGTGCTCCGGGGGCTCCAGGGGGTGCTCGGCGGAGGCCATGCCCAGCCAGAGTGGCCCTTCCCCGGGGTGAGTCTGGGGAGAGTGGGGGGTGGCTCTGGGGGTGCTCCGGGGGCTCCAGGGGGTGCTTGGTGGAGACCATGCCCAGCCAGAGTGGCCCTTCCCCGGGCAGAGTCTGGGGAGAGTGGGGGGTGGCTCTGGAGGTGCTCCGGGGGCTCCAGGGGTTCCAGGGGGTGCTCAGTGGGGGCCATGCCCAGGCAGAGTGTCCCTTCCCCGGGGTGAGTCTGGAGGAGTGGGGGGTGGCTCTGGAGGTGCTCCGGGGGCTCCAGGGGGTGCTTGGTGGAGACCATGCCCAGCCAGA
>NW_027316489.1:110000-112500 GCF_026437365.1 Eucyclogobius newberryi | reverse complement strand
GAGTGGGGGGTGGCTCTGGAGGTGCTCCGGGGGCTCCAGGGGTTCCAGGGGGTGGTCGGCGGAGGCCATGCCCAGCCAGAGTGGCCCTTCCCCGGGGTGAGTCTGGAGGAGTGGGGGGTGGCCCTGGAGGTGCTCCGGGGGCTCCAGGGGCTCCAGGGGGTGCTCGGCGGAGGCCATGCCCAGCCAGAGTGTCCCTTCCCCGGGGTGAGTCTGGAGGAGTGGGGGGTGGCTCTGGAGGTGCTCCGGGGGCTCCAGGGGGTGCTTGGTGGAGACCATGCCCAGCCAGAGTGTCCCTTCCCCGGGGTGAGTCTGGGGAGAGTGGGGGGTGGCTCTGGGGGTGCTCCGGGGGCTCCAGGGGGTGCTTGGTGGAGACCATGCCCAGCCAGAGTGGCCCTTCCCCGGGGTGAGTCTGGGGAGAGTGGGGGGTGGCTCTGGAGGGCCTCCGGGGGTTCCAGGGGTTCCAGGGGTTCCAGGGGGTGCTCGGTGGAGGCCATGCCCAGCCAGAGTGGCCCTTCCCCGGGCAGAGTCTGGGGAGAGTGGGGGGTGGCTCTGGAGGTGCTCCGGGGGCTCCAGGGGCTGCTTGGTGGAGACCATGCCCAGCCAGAGTGGCCCTTCCCCCGGGTGAGTCTGGGGACAGTGGGGGGTGGCCCTGGAGGGCCTCCGGGGGTTCCAGGGGGTGCTCGGCGGAGGCCATGCCCGGCCAGAGTGTCCCTTCCCCGGGCAGAGTCTGGGGAGAGTGGGGGGTGGCTCTGGGGGTGCTCCGGGGGCTCCAGGGGGTGCTTGGTGGAGACCATGCCCAGCCAGAGTGGCCCTTCCCCGGGGTGAGTCTGGAGGAGTGGGGGGTGGCCCTGGAGGTGCTCCGGGGGCTCCAGGGGCTCCAGGGGGTGCTCGGTGGGGGCCATGCCCAGCCAGAGTGTCCCTTCCCCGGGGTGAGTCTGGAGGAGTGGGGGGTGGCTCTGGAGGTGCTCCGGGGGCTCCAGGGGGTGCTTGGTGGAGACCATGCCCAGCCAGAGTGGCCCTCCCCCGGGGTGAGTCTGGGGAGAGTGGGGGGTGGCTCTGGAGGGCCTCCGGGGGTTCCAGGGGCTCCAGGGGGTGCTTGGTGGAGGCCATGCCCAGCCAGAGTGTCCCTTCCCCGGGGTGAGTCTGGGGTGAGTGGGGGGTGGCTCTGGGGGTGCTCCGGGGGCTCCAGGGGGTGCTCGGCGGAGGCCATGCCCAGCCAGAGTGGCCCTTCCCCGGGGTGAGTCTGGGGAGAGTGGGGGGTGGCTCTGGGGGTGCTCCGGGGGCTCCAGGGGGTGCTTGGTGGAGACCATGCCCAGCCAGAGTGGCCCTTCCCCGGGCAGAGTCTGGGGAGAGTGGGGGGTGGCTCTGGAGGTGCTCCGGGGGCTCCAGGGGTTCCAGGGGGTGCTCAGTGGGGGCCATGCCCAGGCAGAGTGTCCCTTCCCCGGGGTGAGTCTGGAGGAGTGGGGGGTGGCTCTGGAGGTGCTCCGGGGGCTCCAGGGGGTGCTTGGTGGAGACCATGCCCAGCCAGAGTGTCCCTTCCCCGGGGTGAGTCTGGGGAGAGTGGGGGGTGGCTCTGGGGGTGCTCCGGGGGCTCCAGGGGGTGCTTGGTGGAGACCATGCCCAGCCAGAGTGGCCCTTCCCCGGGGTGAGTCTGGGGAGAGTGGGGGGTGGCTCTGGAGGGCCTCCGGGGGTTCCAGGGGTTCCAGGGGGTGCTCGGTGGAGGCCATGCCCAGCCAGAGTGGCCCTTCCCCGGGCAGAGTCTGGGGAGAGTGGGGGGTGGCTCTGGAGGTGCTCCGGGGGCTCCAGGGGCTGCTTGGTGGAGACCATGCCCAGCCAGAGTGGCCCTTCCCCCGGGTGAGTCTGGGGACAGTGGGGGGTGGCTCTGGAGGGCCTCCGGGGGCTCCAGTGGCTCCAGGGGGTGCTCAGCGGAGGCCATGCCCAGCCAGAGTGGCCCTTCCCCGGCCTCATATGCGGCAGAGTGCGGGGTGAGCAAAATGGGTTAAAATGGGTTAAAATGTGAAAAAAAAAAAAAAAAAAAAAAAAAAAAAACACCAAAATGAGCAAAATGAAATAATCCCCCATCATCAGTGCACTGTTTGACCCCTGAAAAGCACTCCCCTGGGGCCTGGAGGTGATCTGACCATCATAGTATAGTACACTATACCCCTGAGGGACTTAGTGCAAAAACCGAAATAGTACACTATACCCGAAAAGACTCTGTCGTTTTTCGGCAATAGTACACTATACCCGAAAATACTTAGTCGTTTTTCGGCCGACGGAAATAAGCGTTCAGCCCGGGAGTCCCGGGCTAAATCACGCTGCTCAGGCGAACTTTTTGACGCTGCTCTCAGGCGGAAAGTGCAAAACGGTAACGCTGCAAGGGAGGGGAGGGCGGTTTTTGGAAACGACGTTTTTGGCGATTGAAATTGGTACAAAACATGGTTCTATGTATACCGGACAAGGAGCTTGGTCGACGGGCACACATGACCCGCCATCGTAG
>NW_027316489.1:90000-100000 GCF_026437365.1 Eucyclogobius newberryi | reverse complement strand
GTGAGTCTGGGGTGAGTGGGGGGTGGCTCTGGGGGTGCTCCGGGGGCTCCAGGGGGTGGTCGGCGGAGGCCATGCCCAGCCAGAGTGTCCCTTCCCCGGGGTGAGTCTGGGGAGAGTGGGGGGTGGCTCTGGGGGTGCTCCGGGGGCTCCAGGGGGTGCTTGGTGGAGACCATGCCCAGCCAGAGTGTCCCTTCCCCGGGGTGAGTCTGGAGGAGTGGGGGGTGGCCCTGGAGGTGCTCCGGGGGCTCCAGGGGCTCCAGGGGGTGCTCGGTGGGGGCCATGCCCAGCCAGAGTGTCCCTTCCCCGGGGTGAGTCTGGAGGAGTGGGGGGTGGCTCTGGAGGTGCTCCGGGGGCTCCAGGGGGTGCTCAGTGGAGGCCATGCCCAGCCAGAGTGGCCCTTCCCCGGGCAGAGTCTGGAGGAGTGGGGGGTGGCTCTGGAGGTGCTCCGGGGGCTCCAGGGGTTCCAGGGGGTGGTCGGCGGAGGCCATGCCCAGCCAGAGTGGCCCTTCCCCGGGGTGAGTCTGGAGGAGTGGGGGGTGGCCCTGGAGGTGCTCCGGGGGCTCCAGGGGGTGCTCAGTGGAGGCCATGCCCAGCCAGAGTGGCCCTTCCCCGGGCAGAGTCTGGAGGAGTGGGGGGTGGCTCTGGAGGTGCTCCGGGGGCTCCAGGGGTTCCAGGGGGTGGTCGGCGGAGGCCATGCCCAGCCAGAGTGGCCCTTCCCCGGGGTGAGTCTGGGGAGAGTGGGGGGTGGCTCTGGAGGGCCTCCGGGGGTTCCAGGGGCTCCAGGGGGTGCTTGGTGGAGGCCATGCCCAGCCAGAGTGGCCCTTCCCCGGGGTGAGTCTGGGGAGAGTGGGGGGTGGCTCTGGGGGTGCTCCGGGGGCTCCAGGGGGTGCTCGGCGGAGGCCATGCCCAGCCAGAGTGTCCCTTCCCCGGGGTGAGTCTGGAGGAGTGGGGGGTGGCCCTGGAGGTGCTCCGGGGGCTCCAGGGGCTCCAGGGGGTGCTCGGCGGAGGCCATGCCCAGCCAGAGTGTCCCTTCCCCGGGGTGAGTCTGGAGGAGTGGGGGGTGGCTCTGGAGGTGCTCCGGGGGCTCCAGGGGGTGCTTGGTGGAGACCATGCCCAGCCAGAGTGTCCCTTCCCCGGGGTGAGTCTGGGGAGAGTGGGGGGTGGCTCTGGGGGTGCTCCGGGGGCTCCAGGGGGTGCTTGGTGGAGACCATGCCCAGCCAGAGTGGCCCTTCCCCGGGGTGAGTCTGGGGAGAGTGGGGGGTGGCTCTGGAGGGCCTCCGGGGGTTCCAGGGGTTCCAGGGGTTCCAGGGGGTGCTCGGTGGAGGCCATGCCCAGCCAGAGTGGCCCTTCCCCGGGCAGAGTCTGGGGAGAGTGGGGGGTGGCTCTGGAGGTGCTCCGGGGGCTCCAGGGGCTGCTTGGTGGAGACCATGCCCAGCCAGAGTGGCCCTTCCCCCGGGTGAGTCTGGGGACAGTGGGGGGTGGCCCTGGAGGGCCTCCGGGGGTTCCAGGGGGTGCTCGGCGGAGGCCATGCCCGGCCAGAGTGTCCCTTCCCCGGGCAGAGTCTGGGGAGAGTGGGGGGTGGCTCTGGAGGTGCTCCGGGGGCTCCAGGGGTTCCAGGGGGTGGTCGGCGGAGGCCATGCCCAGCCAGAGTGGCCCTTCCCCGGGGTGAGTCTGGGGAGAGTGGGGGGTGGCTCTGGGGGTGCTCCGGGGGCTCCAGGGGGTGCTCGGCGGAGGCCATGCCCAGCCAGAGTGTCCCTTCCCCGGGGTGAGTCTGGAGGAGTGGGGGGTGGCCCTGGAGGTGCTCCGGGGGCTCCAGGGGCTCCAGGGGGTGCTCGGCGGAGGCCATGCCCAGCCAGAGTGTCCCTTCCCCGGGGTGAGTCTGGAGGAGTGGGGGGTGGCTCTGGAGGTGCTCCGGGGGCTCCAGGGGGTGCTTGGTGGAGACCATGCCCAGCCAGAGTGTCCCTTCCCCGGGGTGAGTCTGGGGAGAGTGGGGGGTGGCTCTGGGGGTGCTCCGGGGGCTCCAGGGGGTGCTTGGTGGAGACCATGCCCAGCCAGAGTGGCCCTTCCCCGGGGTGAGTCTGGGGAGAGTGGGGGGTGGCTCTGGAGGGCCTCCGGGGGTTCCAGGGGTTCCAGGGGTTCCAGGGGGTGCTCGGTGGAGGCCATGCCCAGCCAGAGTGGCCCTTCCCCGGGCAGAGTCTGGGGAGAGTGGGGGGTGGCTCTGGAGGTGCTCCGGGGGCTCCAGGGGCTGCTTGGTGGAGACCATGCCCAGCCAGAGTGGCCCTTCCCCCGGGTGAGTCTGGGGACAGTGGGGGGTGGCCCTGGAGGGCCTCCGGGGGTTCCAGGGGGTGCTCGGCGGAGGCCATGCCCGGCCAGAGTGTCCCTTCCCCGGGCAGAGTCTGGGGAGAGTGGGGGGTGGCTCTGGAGGTGCTCCGGGGGCTCCAGGGGTTCCAGGGGGTGGTCGGCGGAGGCCATGCCCAGCCAGAGTGTCCCTTCCCCGGGGTGAGTCTGGAGGAGAGTGGGGGGTGGCTCTGGGGGTGCTCCGGGGGCTCCAGGGGGTGCTCGGCGGAGGCCATGCCCAGCCAGAGTGTCCCTTCCCCGGGGTGAGTCTGGAGGAGTGGGGGGTGGCCCTGGAGGTGCTCCGGGGGCTCCAGGGGCTCCAGGGGGTGCTCGGTGGGGGCCATGCCCAGCCAGAGTGTCCCTTCCCCGGGGTGAGTCTGGAGGAGTGGGGGGTGGCTCTGGAGGTGCTCCGGGGGCTCCAGGGGGTGCTTGGTGGAGACCATGCCCAGCCAGAGTGGCCCTCCCCCGGGGTGAGTCTGGGGAGAGTGGGGGGTGGCTCTGGAGGGCCTCCGGGGGTTCCAGGGGCTCCAGGGGGTGCTTGGTGGAGGCCATGCCCAGCCAGAGTGTCCCTTCCCCGGGGTGAGTCTGGAGGAGTGGGGGGTGGCTCTGGAGGTGCTCCGGGGGCTCCAGGGGGTGCTTGGTGGAGACCATGCCCAGCCAGAGTGGCCCTCCCCCGGGGTGAGTCTGGGGAGAGTGGGGGGTGGCTCTGGAGGGCCTCCGGGGGTTCCAGGGGCTCCAGGGGGTGCTTGGTGGAGGCCATGCCCAGCCAGAGTGTCCCTTCCCCGGGGTGAGTCTGGGGTGAGTGGGGGGTGGCTCTGGGGGTGCTCCGGGGGCTCCAGGGGGTGGTCGGCGGAGGCCATGCCCAGCCAGAGTGTCCCTTCCCCGGGGTGAGTCTGGGGAGAGTGGGGGGTGGCTCTGGGGGTGCTCCGGGGGCTCCAGGGGGTGCTTGGTGGAGACCATGCCCAGCCAGAGTGTCCCTTCCCCGGGGTGAGTCTGGAGGAGTGGGGGGTGGCCCTGGAGGTGCTCCGGGGGCTCCAGGGGCTCCAGGGGGTGCTCGGTGGGGGCCATGCCCAGCCAGAGTGTCCCTTCCCCGGGGTGAGTCTGGAGGAGTGGGGGGTGGCTCTGGAGGTGCTCCGGGGGCTCCAGGGGGTGCTCAGTGGAGGCCATGCCCAGCCAGAGTGGCCCTTCCCCGGGCAGAGTCTGGAGGAGTGGGGGGTGGCTCTGGAGGTGCTCCGGGGGCTCCAGGGGTTCCAGGGGGTGGTCGGCGGAGGCCATGCCCAGCCAGAGTGGCCCTTCCCCGGGGTGAGTCTGGAGGAGTGGGGGGTGGCCCTGGAGGTGCTCCGGGGGCTCCAGGGGCTCCAGGGGGTGCTCGGCGGAGGCCATGCCCAGCCAGAGTGTCCCTTCCCCGGGGTGAGTCTGGAGGAGTGGGGGGTGGCTCTGGAGGTGCTCCGGGGGCTCCAGGGGGTGCTTGGTGGAGACCATGCCCAGCCAGAGTGTCCCTTCCCCGGGGTGAGTCTGGGGAGAGTGGGGGGTGGCTCTGGGGGTGCTCCGGGGGCTCCAGGGGGTGCTTGGTGGAGACCATGCCCAGCCAGAGTGGCCCTTCCCCGGGGTGAGTCTGGGGAGAGTGGGGGGTGGCTCTGGAGGGCCTCCGGGGGTTCCAGGGGTTCCAGGGGTTCCAGGGGGTGCTCGGTGGAGGCCATGCCCAGCCAGAGTGGCCCTTCCCCGGGCAGAGTCTGGGGAGAGTGGGGGGTGGCTCTGGAGGTGCTCCGGGGGCTCCAGGGGCTGCTTGGTGGAGACCATGCCCAGCCAGAGTGGCCCTTCCCCCGGGTGAGTCTGGGGACAGTGGGGGGTGGCCCTGGAGGGCCTCCGGGGGTTCCAGGGGGTGCTCGGCGGAGGCCATGCCCGGCCAGAGTGTCCCTTCCCCGGGCAGAGTCTGGGGAGAGTGGGGGGTGGCTCTGGAGGTGCTCCGGGGGCTCCAGGGGTTCCAGGGGGTGGTCGGCGGAGGCCATGCCCAGCCAGAGTGTCCCTTCCCCGGGGTGAGTCTGGAGGAGAGTGGGGGGTGGCTCTGGGGGTGCTCCGGGGGCTCCAGGGGGTGCTCGGCGGAGGCCATGCCCAGCCAGAGTGTCCCTTCCCCGGGGTGAGTCTGGAGGAGTGGGGGGTGGCCCTGGAGGTGCTCCGGGGGCTCCAGGGGCTCCAGGGGGTGCTCGGTGGGGGCCATGCCCAGCCAGAGTGTCCCTTCCCCGGGGTGAGTCTGGAGGAGTGGGGGGTGGCTCTGGAGGTGCTCCGGGGGCTCCAGGGGGTGCTTGGTGGAGACCATGCCCAGCCAGAGTGGCCCTCCCCCGGGGTGAGTCTGGGGAGAGTGGGGGGTGGCTCTGGAGGGCCTCCGGGGGTTCCAGGGGCTCCAGGGGGTGCTTGGTGGAGGCCATGCCCAGCCAGAGTGTCCCTTCCCCGGGGTGAGTCTGGAGGAGTGGGGGGTGGCTCTGGAGGTGCTCCGGGGGCTCCAGGGGGTGCTTGGTGGAGACCATGCCCAGCCAGAGTGGCCCTCCCCCGGGGTGAGTCTGGGGAGAGTGGGGGGTGGCTCTGGAGGGCCTCCGGGGGTTCCAGGGGCTCCAGGGGGTGCTTGGTGGAGGCCATGCCCAGCCAGAGTGTCCCTTCCCCGGGGTGAGTCTGGGGTGAGTGGGGGGTGGCTCTGGGGGTGCTCCGGGGGCTCCAGGGGGTGGTCGGCGGAGGCCATGCCCAGCCAGAGTGTCCCTTCCCCGGGGTGAGTCTGGGGAGAGTGGGGGGTGGCTCTGGGGGTGCTCCGGGGGCTCCAGGGGGTGCTTGGTGGAGACCATGCCCAGCCAGAGTGTCCCTTCCCCGGGGTGAGTCTGGAGGAGTGGGGGGTGGCCCTGGAGGTGCTCCGGGGGCTCCAGGGGCTCCAGGGGGTGCTCGGTGGGGGCCATGCCCAGCCAGAGTGTCCCTTCCCCGGGGTGAGTCTGGAGGAGTGGGGGGTGGCTCTGGAGGTGCTCCGGGGGCTCCAGGGGGTGCTCAGTGGAGGCCATGCCCAGCCAGAGTGGCCCTTCCCCGGGCAGAGTCTGGAGGAGTGGGGGGTGGCTCTGGAGGTGCTCCGGGGGCTCCAGGGGTTCCAGGGGGTGGTCGGCGGAGGCCATGCCCAGCCAGAGTGGCCCTTCCCCGGGGTGAGTCTGGAGGAGTGGGGGGTGGCCCTGGAGGTGCTCCGGGGGCTCCAGGGGGTGCTCAGTGGAGGCCATGCCCAGCCAGAGTGGCCCTTCCCCGGGCAGAGTCTGGAGGAGTGGGGGGTGGCTCTGGAGGTGCTCCGGGGGCTCCAGGGGTTCCAGGGGGTGGTCGGCGGAGGCCATGCCCAGCCAGAGTGGCCCTTCCCCGGGGTGAGTCTGGGGAGAGTGGGGGGTGGCTCTGGAGGGCCTCCGGGGGTTCCAGGGGCTCCAGGGGGTGCTTGGTGGAGGCCATGCCCAGCCAGAGTGGCCCTTCCCCGGGGTGAGTCTGGGGAGAGTGGGGGGTGGCTCTGGGGGTGCTCCGGGGGCTCCAGGGGGTGCTCGGCGGAGGCCATGCCCAGCCAGAGTGTCCCTTCCCCGGGGTGAGTCTGGAGGAGTGGGGGGTGGCCCTGGAGGTGCTCCGGGGGCTCCAGGGGCTCCAGGGGGTGCTCGGCGGAGGCCATGCCCAGCCAGAGTGTCCCTTCCCCGGGGTGAGTCTGGAGGAGTGGGGGGTGGCTCTGGAGGTGCTCCGGGGGCTCCAGGGGGTGCTTGGTGGAGACCATGCCCAGCCAGAGTGTCCCTTCCCCGGGGTGAGTCTGGGGAGAGTGGGGGGTGGCTCTGGGGGTGCTCCGGGGGCTCCAGGGGGTGCTTGGTGGAGACCATGCCCAGCCAGAGTGGCCCTTCCCCGGGGTGAGTCTGGGGAGAGTGGGGGGTGGCTCTGGAGGGCCTCCGGGGGTTCCAGGGGTTCCAGGGGTTCCAGGGGGTGCTCGGTGGAGGCCATGCCCAGCCAGAGTGGCCCTTCCCCGGGCAGAGTCTGGGGAGAGTGGGGGGTGGCTCTGGAGGTGCTCCGGGGGCTCCAGGGGCTGCTTGGTGGAGACCATGCCCAGCCAGAGTGGCCCTTCCCCCGGGTGAGTCTGGGGACAGTGGGGGGTGGCCCTGGAGGGCCTCCGGGGGTTCCAGGGGGTGCTCGGCGGAGGCCATGCCCGGCCAGAGTGTCCCTTCCCCGGGCAGAGTCTGGGGAGAGTGGGGGGTGGCTCTGGAGGTGCTCCGGGGGCTCCAGGGGTTCCAGGGGGTGGTCGGCGGAGGCCATGCCCAGCCAGAGTGGCCCTTCCCCGGGGTGAGTCTGGGGAGAGTGGGGGGTGGCTCTGGGGGTGCTCCGGGGGCTCCAGGGGGTGCTCGGCGGAGGCCATGCCCAGCCAGAGTGTCCCTTCCCCGGGGTGAGTCTGGAGGAGTGGGGGGTGGCCCTGGAGGTGCTCCGGGGGCTCCAGGGGCTCCAGGGGGTGCTCGGCGGAGGCCATGCCCAGCCAGAGTGTCCCTTCCCCGGGGTGAGTCTGGAGGAGTGGGGGGTGGCTCTGGAGGTGCTCCGGGGGCTCCAGGGGGTGCTTGGTGGAGACCATGCCCAGCCAGAGTGTCCCTTCCCCGGGGTGAGTCTGGGGAGAGTGGGGGGTGGCTCTGGGGGTGCTCCGGGGGCTCCAGGGGGTGCTTGGTGGAGACCATGCCCAGCCAGAGTGGCCCTTCCCCGGGGTGAGTCTGGGGAGAGTGGGGGGTGGCTCTGGAGGGCCTCCGGGGGTTCCAGGGGTTCCAGGGGTTCCAGGGGGTGCTCGGTGGAGGCCATGCCCAGCCAGAGTGGCCCTTCCCCGGGCAGAGTCTGGGGAGAGTGGGGGGTGGCTCTGGAGGTGCTCCGGGGGCTCCAGGGGCTGCTTGGTGGAGACCATGCCCAGCCAGAGTGGCCCTTCCCCCGGGTGAGTCTGGGGACAGTGGGGGGTGGCCCTGGAGGGCCTCCGGGGGTTCCAGGGGGTGCTCGGCGGAGGCCATGCCCGGCCAGAGTGTCCCTTCCCCGGGCAGAGTCTGGGGAGAGTGGGGGGTGGCTCTGGAGGTGCTCCGGGGGCTCCAGGGGTTCCAGGGGGTGGTCGGCGGAGGCCATGCCCAGCCAGAGTGTCCCTTCCCCGGGGTGAGTCTGGAGGAGAGTGGGGGGTGGCTCTGGGGGTGCTCCGGGGGCTCCAGGGGGTGCTCGGCGGAGGCCATGCCCAGCCAGAGTGTCCCTTCCCCGGGGTGAGTCTGGAGGAGTGGGGGGTGGCCCTGGAGGTGCTCCGGGGGCTCCAGGGGCTCCAGGGGGTGCTCGGTGGGGGCCATGCCCAGCCAGAGTGTCCCTTCCCCGGGGTGAGTCTGGAGGAGTGGGGGGTGGCTCTGGAGGTGCTCCGGGGGCTCCAGGGGGTGCTTGGTGGAGACCATGCCCAGCCAGAGTGGCCCTCCCCCGGGGTGAGTCTGGGGAGAGTGGGGGGTGGCTCTGGAGGGCCTCCGGGGGTTCCAGGGGCTCCAGGGGGTGCTTGGTGGAGGCCATGCCCAGCCAGAGTGTCCCTTCCCCGGGGTGAGTCTGGAGGAGTGGGGGGTGGCTCTGGAGGTGCTCCGGGGGCTCCAGGGGGTGCTTGGTGGAGACCATGCCCAGCCAGAGTGGCCCTCCCCCGGGGTGAGTCTGGGGAGAGTGGGGGGTGGCTCTGGAGGGCCTCCGGGGGTTCCAGGGGCTCCAGGGGGTGCTTGGTGGAGGCCATGCCCAGCCAGAGTGTCCCTTCCCCGGGGTGAGTCTGGGGTGAGTGGGGGGTGGCTCTGGGGGTGCTCCGGGGGCTCCAGGGGGTGGTCGGCGGAGGCCATGCCCAGCCAGAGTGGCCCTTCCCCGGGGTGAGTCTGGGGAGAGTGGGGGGTGGCTCTGGGGGTGCTCCGGGGGCTCCAGGGGGTGCTTGGTGGAGACCATGCCCAGCCAGAGTGTCCCTTCCCCGGGGTGAGTCTGGAGGAGTGGGGGGTGGCCCTGGAGGTGCTCCGGGGGCTCCAGGGGCTCCAGGGGGTGCTCGGTGGGGGCCATGCCCAGCCAGAGTGTCCCTTCCCCGGGGTGAGTCTGGAGGAGTGGGGGGTGGCTCTGGAGGTGCTCCGGGGGCTCCAGGGGGTGCTCAGTGGAGGCCATGCCCAGCCAGAGTGGCCCTTCCCCGGGCAGAGTCTGGAGGAGTGGGGGGTGGCTCTGGAGGTGCTCCGGGGGCTCCAGGGGTTCCAGGGGGTGGTCGGCGGAGGCCATGCCCAGCCAGAGTGGCCCTTCCCCGGGGTGAGTCTGGAGGAGTGGGGGGTGGCCCTGGAGGTGCTCCGGGGGCTCCAGGGGCTCCAGGGGGTGCTCGGCGGAGGCCATGCCCAGCCAGAGTGTCCCTTCCCCGGGGTGAGTCTGGAGGAGTGGGGGGTGGCTCTGGAGGTGCTCCGGGGGCTCCAGGGGGTGCTTGGTGGAGACCATGCCCAGCCAGAGTGTCCCTTCCCCGGGGTGAGTCTGGGGAGAGTGGGGGGTGGCTCTGGGGGTGCTCCGGGGGCTCCAGGGGGTGCTTGGTGGAGACCATGCCCAGCCAGAGTGGCCCTTCCCCGGGGTGAGTCTGGGGAGAGTGGGGGGTGGCTCTGGAGGGCCTCCGGGGGTTCCAGGGGTTCCAGGGGTTCCAGGGGGTGCTCGGTGGAGGCCATGCCCAGCCAGAGTGGCCCTTCCCCGGGCAGAGTCTGGGGAGAGTGGGGGGTGGCTCTGGAGGTGCTCCGGGGGCTCCAGGGGCTGCTTGGTGGAGACCATGCCCAGCCAGAGTGGCCCTTCCCCCGGGTGAGTCTGGGGACAGTGGGGGGTGGCCCTGGAGGGCCTCCGGGGGTTCCAGGGGGTGCTCGGCGGAGGCCATGCCCGGCCAGAGTGTCCCTTCCCCGGGCAGAGTCTGGGGAGAGTGGGGGGTGGCTCTGGGGGTGCTCCGGGGGCTCCAGGGGGTGCTTGGTGGAGACCATGCCCAGCCAGAGTGTCCCTTCCCCGGGGTGAGTCTGGAGGAGTGGGGGGTGGCCCTGGAGGTGCTCCGGGGGCTCCAGGGGCTCCAGGGGGTGCTCGGTGGGGGCCATGCCCAGCCAGAGTGTCCCTTCCCCGGGGTGAGTCTGGAGGAGTGGGGGGTGGCTCTGGAGGTGCTCCGGGGGCTCCAGGGGGTGCTTGGTGGAGACCATGCCCAGCCAGAGTGGCCCTCCCCCGGGGTGAGTCTGGGGAGAGTGGGGGGTGGCTCTGGAGGGCCTCCGGGGGTTCCAGGGGCTCCAGGGGGTGCTTGGTGGAGGCCATGCCCAGCCAGAGTGTCCCTTCCCCGGGGTGAGTCTGGGGTGAGTGGGGGGTGGCTCTGGGGGTGCTCCGGGGGCTCCAGGGGGTGCTCGGCGGAGGCCATGCCCAGCCAGAGTGGCCCTTCCCCGGGGTGAGTCTGGGGAGAGTGGGGGGTGGCTCTGGGGGTGCTCCGGGGGCTCCAGGGGGTGCTTGGTGGAGACCATGCCCAGCCAGAGTGGCCCTTCCCCGGGCAGAGTCTGGGGAGAGTGGGGGGTGGCTCTGGAGGTGCTCCGGGGGCTCCAGGGGTTCCAGGGGGTGCTCAGTGGGGGCCATGCCCAGGCAGAGTGTCCCTTCCCCGGGGTGAGTCTGGAGG
>NW_027316489.1:45000-57500 GCF_026437365.1 Eucyclogobius newberryi | reverse complement strand
GTGCTCGGCGGAGGCCATGCCCGGCCAGAGTGTCCCTTCCCCGGGCAGAGTCTGGGGAGAGTGGGGGGTGGCTCTGGAGGTGCTCCGGGGGCTCCAGGGGTTCCAGGGGGTGGTCGGCGGAGGCCATGCCCAGCCAGAGTGTCCCTTCCCCGGGGTGAGTCTGGAGGAGAGTGGGGGGTGGCTCTGGGGGTGCTCCGGGGGCTCCAGGGGGTGCTCGGCGGAGGCCATGCCCAGCCAGAGTGTCCCTTCCCCGGGGTGAGTCTGGAGGAGTGGGGGGTGGCCCTGGAGGTGCTCCGGGGGCTCCAGGGGCTCCAGGGGGTGCTCGGTGGGGGCCATGCCCAGCCAGAGTGTCCCTTCCCCGGGGTGAGTCTGGAGGAGTGGGGGGTGGCTCTGGAGGTGCTCCGGGGGCTCCAGGGGGTGCTTGGTGGAGACCATGCCCAGCCAGAGTGGCCCTCCCCCGGGGTGAGTCTGGGGAGAGTGGGGGGTGGCTCTGGAGGGCCTCCGGGGGTTCCAGGGGCTCCAGGGGGTGCTTGGTGGAGGCCATGCCCAGCCAGAGTGTCCCTTCCCCGGGGTGAGTCTGGAGGAGTGGGGGGTGGCTCTGGAGGTGCTCCGGGGGCTCCAGGGGGTGCTTGGTGGAGACCATGCCCAGCCAGAGTGGCCCTCCCCCGGGGTGAGTCTGGGGAGAGTGGGGGGTGGCTCTGGAGGGCCTCCGGGGGTTCCAGGGGCTCCAGGGGGTGCTTGGTGGAGGCCATGCCCAGCCAGAGTGTCCCTTCCCCGGGGTGAGTCTGGGGTGAGTGGGGGGTGGCTCTGGGGGTGCTCCGGGGGCTCCAGGGGGTGGTCGGCGGAGGCCATGCCCAGCCAGAGTGTCCCTTCCCCGGGGTGAGTCTGGGGAGAGTGGGGGGTGGCTCTGGGGGTGCTCCGGGGGCTCCAGGGGGTGCTTGGTGGAGACCATGCCCAGCCAGAGTGTCCCTTCCCCGGGGTGAGTCTGGAGGAGTGGGGGGTGGCCCTGGAGGTGCTCCGGGGGCTCCAGGGGCTCCAGGGGGTGCTCGGTGGGGGCCATGCCCAGCCAGAGTGTCCCTTCCCCGGGGTGAGTCTGGAGGAGTGGGGGGTGGCTCTGGAGGTGCTCCGGGGGCTCCAGGGGGTGCTCAGTGGAGGCCATGCCCAGCCAGAGTGGCCCTTCCCCGGGCAGAGTCTGGAGGAGTGGGGGGTGGCTCTGGAGGTGCTCCGGGGGCTCCAGGGGTTCCAGGGGGTGGTCGGCGGAGGCCATGCCCAGCCAGAGTGGCCCTTCCCCGGGGTGAGTCTGGAGGAGTGGGGGGTGGCCCTGGAGGTGCTCCGGGGGCTCCAGGGGGTGCTCAGTGGAGGCCATGCCCAGCCAGAGTGGCCCTTCCCCGGGCAGAGTCTGGAGGAGTGGGGGGTGGCTCTGGAGGTGCTCCGGGGGCTCCAGGGGTTCCAGGGGGTGGTCGGCGGAGGCCATGCCCAGCCAGAGTGGCCCTTCCCCGGGGTGAGTCTGGGGAGAGTGGGGGGTGGCTCTGGAGGGCCTCCGGGGGTTCCAGGGGCTCCAGGGGGTGCTTGGTGGAGGCCATGCCCAGCCAGAGTGGCCCTTCCCCGGGGTGAGTCTGGGGAGAGTGGGGGGTGGCTCTGGGGGTGCTCCGGGGGCTCCAGGGGGTGCTCGGCGGAGGCCATGCCCAGCCAGAGTGTCCCTTCCCCGGGGTGAGTCTGGAGGAGTGGGGGGTGGCCCTGGAGGTGCTCCGGGGGCTCCAGGGGCTCCAGGGGGTGCTCGGCGGAGGCCATGCCCAGCCAGAGTGTCCCTTCCCCGGGGTGAGTCTGGAGGAGTGGGGGGTGGCTCTGGAGGTGCTCCGGGGGCTCCAGGGGGTGCTTGGTGGAGACCATGCCCAGCCAGAGTGTCCCTTCCCCGGGGTGAGTCTGGGGAGAGTGGGGGGTGGCTCTGGGGGTGCTCCGGGGGCTCCAGGGGGTGCTTGGTGGAGACCATGCCCAGCCAGAGTGGCCCTTCCCCGGGGTGAGTCTGGGGAGAGTGGGGGGTGGCTCTGGAGGGCCTCCGGGGGTTCCAGGGGTTCCAGGGGTTCCAGGGGGTGCTCGGTGGAGGCCATGCCCAGCCAGAGTGGCCCTTCCCCGGGCAGAGTCTGGGGAGAGTGGGGGGTGGCTCTGGAGGTGCTCCGGGGGCTCCAGGGGCTGCTTGGTGGAGACCATGCCCAGCCAGAGTGGCCCTTCCCCCGGGTGAGTCTGGGGACAGTGGGGGGTGGCCCTGGAGGGCCTCCGGGGGTTCCAGGGGGTGCTCGGCGGAGGCCATGCCCGGCCAGAGTGTCCCTTCCCCGGGCAGAGTCTGGGGAGAGTGGGGGGTGGCTCTGGAGGTGCTCCGGGGGCTCCAGGGGTTCCAGGGGGTGGTCGGCGGAGGCCATGCCCAGCCAGAGTGGCCCTTCCCCGGGGTGAGTCTGGGGAGAGTGGGGGGTGGCTCTGGGGGTGCTCCGGGGGCTCCAGGGGGTGCTCGGCGGAGGCCATGCCCAGCCAGAGTGTCCCTTCCCCGGGGTGAGTCTGGAGGAGTGGGGGGTGGCCCTGGAGGTGCTCCGGGGGCTCCAGGGGCTCCAGGGGGTGCTCGGCGGAGGCCATGCCCAGCCAGAGTGTCCCTTCCCCGGGGTGAGTCTGGAGGAGTGGGGGGTGGCTCTGGAGGTGCTCCGGGGGCTCCAGGGGGTGCTTGGTGGAGACCATGCCCAGCCAGAGTGTCCCTTCCCCGGGGTGAGTCTGGGGAGAGTGGGGGGTGGCTCTGGGGGTGCTCCGGGGGCTCCAGGGGGTGCTTGGTGGAGACCATGCCCAGCCAGAGTGGCCCTTCCCCGGGGTGAGTCTGGGGAGAGTGGGGGGTGGCTCTGGAGGGCCTCCGGGGGTTCCAGGGGTTCCAGGGGTTCCAGGGGGTGCTCGGTGGAGGCCATGCCCAGCCAGAGTGGCCCTTCCCCGGGCAGAGTCTGGGGAGAGTGGGGGGTGGCTCTGGAGGTGCTCCGGGGGCTCCAGGGGCTGCTTGGTGGAGACCATGCCCAGCCAGAGTGGCCCTTCCCCCGGGTGAGTCTGGGGACAGTGGGGGGTGGCCCTGGAGGGCCTCCGGGGGTTCCAGGGGGTGCTCGGCGGAGGCCATGCCCGGCCAGAGTGTCCCTTCCCCGGGCAGAGTCTGGGGAGAGTGGGGGGTGGCTCTGGAGGTGCTCCGGGGGCTCCAGGGGTTCCAGGGGGTGGTCGGCGGAGGCCATGCCCAGCCAGAGTGTCCCTTCCCCGGGGTGAGTCTGGAGGAGAGTGGGGGGTGGCTCTGGGGGTGCTCCGGGGGCTCCAGGGGGTGCTCGGCGGAGGCCATGCCCAGCCAGAGTGTCCCTTCCCCGGGGTGAGTCTGGAGGAGTGGGGGGTGGCCCTGGAGGTGCTCCGGGGGCTCCAGGGGCTCCAGGGGGTGCTCGGTGGGGGCCATGCCCAGCCAGAGTGTCCCTTCCCCGGGGTGAGTCTGGAGGAGTGGGGGGTGGCTCTGGAGGTGCTCCGGGGGCTCCAGGGGGTGCTTGGTGGAGACCATGCCCAGCCAGAGTGGCCCTCCCCCGGGGTGAGTCTGGGGAGAGTGGGGGGTGGCTCTGGAGGGCCTCCGGGGGTTCCAGGGGCTCCAGGGGGTGCTTGGTGGAGGCCATGCCCAGCCAGAGTGTCCCTTCCCCGGGGTGAGTCTGGAGGAGTGGGGGGTGGCTCTGGAGGTGCTCCGGGGGCTCCAGGGGGTGCTTGGTGGAGACCATGCCCAGCCAGAGTGGCCCTCCCCCGGGGTGAGTCTGGGGAGAGTGGGGGGTGGCTCTGGAGGGCCTCCGGGGGTTCCAGGGGCTCCAGGGGGTGCTTGGTGGAGGCCATGCCCAGCCAGAGTGTCCCTTCCCCGGGGTGAGTCTGGGGTGAGTGGGGGGTGGCTCTGGGGGTGCTCCGGGGGCTCCAGGGGGTGGTCGGCGGAGGCCATGCCCAGCCAGAGTGTCCCTTCCCCGGGGTGAGTCTGGGGAGAGTGGGGGGTGGCTCTGGGGGTGCTCCGGGGGCTCCAGGGGGTGCTTGGTGGAGACCATGCCCAGCCAGAGTGTCCCTTCCCCGGGGTGAGTCTGGAGGAGTGGGGGGTGGCCCTGGAGGTGCTCCGGGGGCTCCAGGGGCTCCAGGGGGTGCTCGGTGGGGGCCATGCCCAGCCAGAGTGTCCCTTCCCCGGGGTGAGTCTGGAGGAGTGGGGGGTGGCTCTGGAGGTGCTCCGGGGGCTCCAGGGGGTGCTCAGTGGAGGCCATGCCCAGCCAGAGTGGCCCTTCCCCGGGCAGAGTCTGGAGGAGTGGGGGGTGGCTCTGGAGGTGCTCCGGGGGCTCCAGGGGTTCCAGGGGGTGGTCGGCGGAGGCCATGCCCAGCCAGAGTGGCCCTTCCCCGGGGTGAGTCTGGAGGAGTGGGGGGTGGCCCTGGAGGTGCTCCGGGGGCTCCAGGGGCTCCAGGGGGTGCTCGGCGGAGGCCATGCCCAGCCAGAGTGTCCCTTCCCCGGGGTGAGTCTGGAGGAGTGGGGGGTGGCTCTGGAGGTGCTCCGGGGGCTCCAGGGGGTGCTTGGTGGAGACCATGCCCAGCCAGAGTGTCCCTTCCCCGGGGTGAGTCTGGGGAGAGTGGGGGGTGGCTCTGGGGGTGCTCCGGGGGCTCCAGGGGGTGCTTGGTGGAGACCATGCCCAGCCAGAGTGGCCCTTCCCCGGGGTGAGTCTGGGGAGAGTGGGGGGTGGCTCTGGAGGGCCTCCGGGGGTTCCAGGGGTTCCAGGGGTTCCAGGGGGTGCTCGGTGGAGGCCATGCCCAGCCAGAGTGGCCCTTCCCCGGGCAGAGTCTGGGGAGAGTGGGGGGTGGCTCTGGAGGTGCTCCGGGGGCTCCAGGGGCTGCTTGGTGGAGACCATGCCCAGCCAGAGTGGCCCTTCCCCCGGGTGAGTCTGGGGACAGTGGGGGGTGGCCCTGGAGGGCCTCCGGGGGTTCCAGGGGGTGCTCGGCGGAGGCCATGCCCGGCCAGAGTGTCCCTTCCCCGGGCAGAGTCTGGGGAGAGTGGGGGGTGGCTCTGGAGGTGCTCCGGGGGCTCCAGGGGTTCCAGGGGGTGGTCGGCGGAGGCCATGCCCAGCCAGAGTGTCCCTTCCCCGGGGTGAGTCTGGAGGAGAGTGGGGGGTGGCTCTGGGGGTGCTCCGGGGGCTCCAGGGGGTGCTCGGCGGAGGCCATGCCCAGCCAGAGTGTCCCTTCCCCGGGGTGAGTCTGGAGGAGTGGGGGGTGGCCCTGGAGGTGCTCCGGGGGCTCCAGGGGCTCCAGGGGGTGCTCGGTGGGGGCCATGCCCAGCCAGAGTGTCCCTTCCCCGGGGTGAGTCTGGAGGAGTGGGGGGTGGCTCTGGAGGTGCTCCGGGGGCTCCAGGGGGTGCTTGGTGGAGACCATGCCCAGCCAGAGTGGCCCTCCCCCGGGGTGAGTCTGGGGAGAGTGGGGGGTGGCTCTGGAGGGCCTCCGGGGGTTCCAGGGGCTCCAGGGGGTGCTTGGTGGAGGCCATGCCCAGCCAGAGTGTCCCTTCCCCGGGGTGAGTCTGGAGGAGTGGGGGGTGGCTCTGGAGGTGCTCCGGGGGCTCCAGGGGGTGCTTGGTGGAGACCATGCCCAGCCAGAGTGGCCCTCCCCCGGGGTGAGTCTGGGGAGAGTGGGGGGTGGCTCTGGAGGGCCTCCGGGGGTTCCAGGGGCTCCAGGGGGTGCTTGGTGGAGGCCATGCCCAGCCAGAGTGTCCCTTCCCCGGGGTGAGTCTGGGGTGAGTGGGGGGTGGCTCTGGGGGTGCTCCGGGGGCTCCAGGGGGTGGTCGGCGGAGGCCATGCCCAGCCAGAGTGTCCCTTCCCCGGGGTGAGTCTGGGGAGAGTGGGGGGTGGCTCTGGGGGTGCTCCGGGGGCTCCAGGGGGTGCTTGGTGGAGACCATGCCCAGCCAGAGTGTCCCTTCCCCGGGGTGAGTCTGGAGGAGTGGGGGGTGGCCCTGGAGGTGCTCCGGGGGCTCCAGGGGCTCCAGGGGGTGCTCGGTGGGGGCCATGCCCAGCCAGAGTGTCCCTTCCCCGGGGTGAGTCTGGAGGAGTGGGGGGTGGCTCTGGAGGTGCTCCGGGGGCTCCAGGGGGTGCTCAGTGGAGGCCATGCCCAGCCAGAGTGGCCCTTCCCCGGGCAGAGTCTGGAGGAGTGGGGGGTGGCTCTGGAGGTGCTCCGGGGGCTCCAGGGGTTCCAGGGGGTGGTCGGCGGAGGCCATGCCCAGCCAGAGTGGCCCTTCCCCGGGGTGAGTCTGGAGGAGTGGGGGGTGGCCCTGGAGGTGCTCCGGGGGCTCCAGGGGGTGCTCAGTGGAGGCCATGCCCAGCCAGAGTGGCCCTTCCCCGGGCAGAGTCTGGAGGAGTGGGGGGTGGCTCTGGAGGTGCTCCGGGGGCTCCAGGGGTTCCAGGGGGTGGTCGGCGGAGGCCATGCCCAGCCAGAGTGGCCCTTCCCCGGGGTGAGTCTGGGGAGAGTGGGGGGTGGCTCTGGAGGGCCTCCGGGGGTTCCAGGGGCTCCAGGGGGTGCTTGGTGGAGGCCATGCCCAGCCAGAGTGGCCCTTCCCCGGGGTGAGTCTGGGGAGAGTGGGGGGTGGCTCTGGGGGTGCTCCGGGGGCTCCAGGGGGTGCTCGGCGGAGGCCATGCCCAGCCAGAGTGTCCCTTCCCCGGGGTGAGTCTGGAGGAGTGGGGGGTGGCCCTGGAGGTGCTCCGGGGGCTCCAGGGGCTCCAGGGGGTGCTCGGCGGAGGCCATGCCCAGCCAGAGTGTCCCTTCCCCGGGGTGAGTCTGGAGGAGTGGGGGGTGGCTCTGGAGGTGCTCCGGGGGCTCCAGGGGGTGCTTGGTGGAGACCATGCCCAGCCAGAGTGTCCCTTCCCCGGGGTGAGTCTGGGGAGAGTGGGGGGTGGCTCTGGGGGTGCTCCGGGGGCTCCAGGGGGTGCTTGGTGGAGACCATGCCCAGCCAGAGTGGCCCTTCCCCGGGGTGAGTCTGGGGAGAGTGGGGGGTGGCTCTGGAGGGCCTCCGGGGGTTCCAGGGGTTCCAGGGGTTCCAGGGGGTGCTCGGTGGAGGCCATGCCCAGCCAGAGTGGCCCTTCCCCGGGCAGAGTCTGGGGAGAGTGGGGGGTGGCTCTGGAGGTGCTCCGGGGGCTCCAGGGGCTGCTTGGTGGAGACCATGCCCAGCCAGAGTGGCCCTTCCCCCGGGTGAGTCTGGGGACAGTGGGGGGTGGCCCTGGAGGGCCTCCGGGGGTTCCAGGGGGTGCTCGGCGGAGGCCATGCCCGGCCAGAGTGTCCCTTCCCCGGGCAGAGTCTGGGGAGAGTGGGGGGTGGCTCTGGAGGTGCTCCGGGGGCTCCAGGGGTTCCAGGGGGTGGTCGGCGGAGGCCATGCCCAGCCAGAGTGGCCCTTCCCCGGGGTGAGTCTGGGGAGAGTGGGGGGTGGCTCTGGGGGTGCTCCGGGGGCTCCAGGGGGTGCTCGGCGGAGGCCATGCCCAGCCAGAGTGTCCCTTCCCCGGGGTGAGTCTGGAGGAGTGGGGGGTGGCCCTGGAGGTGCTCCGGGGGCTCCAGGGGCTCCAGGGGGTGCTCGGCGGAGGCCATGCCCAGCCAGAGTGTCCCTTCCCCGGGGTGAGTCTGGAGGAGTGGGGGGTGGCTCTGGAGGTGCTCCGGGGGCTCCAGGGGGTGCTTGGTGGAGACCATGCCCAGCCAGAGTGTCCCTTCCCCGGGGTGAGTCTGGGGAGAGTGGGGGGTGGCTCTGGGGGTGCTCCGGGGGCTCCAGGGGGTGCTTGGTGGAGACCATGCCCAGCCAGAGTGGCCCTTCCCCGGGGTGAGTCTGGGGAGAGTGGGGGGTGGCTCTGGAGGGCCTCCGGGGGTTCCAGGGGTTCCAGGGGTTCCAGGGGGTGCTCGGTGGAGGCCATGCCCAGCCAGAGTGGCCCTTCCCCGGGCAGAGTCTGGGGAGAGTGGGGGGTGGCTCTGGAGGTGCTCCGGGGGCTCCAGGGGCTGCTTGGTGGAGACCATGCCCAGCCAGAGTGGCCCTTCCCCCGGGTGAGTCTGGGGACAGTGGGGGGTGGCCCTGGAGGGCCTCCGGGGGTTCCAGGGGGTGCTCGGCGGAGGCCATGCCCGGCCAGAGTGTCCCTTCCCCGGGCAGAGTCTGGGGAGAGTGGGGGGTGGCTCTGGAGGTGCTCCGGGGGCTCCAGGGGTTCCAGGGGGTGGTCGGCGGAGGCCATGCCCAGCCAGAGTGTCCCTTCCCCGGGGTGAGTCTGGAGGAGAGTGGGGGGTGGCTCTGGGGGTGCTCCGGGGGCTCCAGGGGGTGCTCGGCGGAGGCCATGCCCAGCCAGAGTGTCCCTTCCCCGGGGTGAGTCTGGAGGAGTGGGGGGTGGCCCTGGAGGTGCTCCGGGGGCTCCAGGGGCTCCAGGGGGTGCTCGGTGGGGGCCATGCCCAGCCAGAGTGTCCCTTCCCCGGGGTGAGTCTGGAGGAGTGGGGGGTGGCTCTGGAGGTGCTCCGGGGGCTCCAGGGGGTGCTTGGTGGAGACCATGCCCAGCCAGAGTGGCCCTCCCCCGGGGTGAGTCTGGGGAGAGTGGGGGGTGGCTCTGGAGGGCCTCCGGGGGTTCCAGGGGCTCCAGGGGGTGCTTGGTGGAGGCCATGCCCAGCCAGAGTGTCCCTTCCCCGGGGTGAGTCTGGAGGAGTGGGGGGTGGCTCTGGAGGTGCTCCGGGGGCTCCAGGGGGTGCTTGGTGGAGACCATGCCCAGCCAGAGTGGCCCTCCCCCGGGGTGAGTCTGGGGAGAGTGGGGGGTGGCTCTGGAGGGCCTCCGGGGGTTCCAGGGGCTCCAGGGGGTGCTTGGTGGAGGCCATGCCCAGCCAGAGTGTCCCTTCCCCGGGGTGAGTCTGGGGTGAGTGGGGGGTGGCTCTGGGGGTGCTCCGGGGGCTCCAGGGGGTGGTCGGCGGAGGCCATGCCCAGCCAGAGTGGCCCTTCCCCGGGGTGAGTCTGGGGAGAGTGGGGGGTGGCTCTGGGGGTGCTCCGGGGGCTCCAGGGGGTGCTTGGTGGAGACCATGCCCAGCCAGAGTGTCCCTTCCCCGGGGTGAGTCTGGAGGAGTGGGGGGTGGCCCTGGAGGTGCTCCGGGGGCTCCAGGGGCTCCAGGGGGTGCTCGGTGGGGGCCATGCCCAGCCAGAGTGTCCCTTCCCCGGGGTGAGTCTGGAGGAGTGGGGGGTGGCTCTGGAGGTGCTCCGGGGGCTCCAGGGGGTGCTCAGTGGAGGCCATGCCCAGCCAGAGTGGCCCTTCCCCGGGCAGAGTCTGGAGGAGTGGGGGGTGGCTCTGGAGGTGCTCCGGGGGCTCCAGGGGTTCCAGGGGGTGGTCGGCGGAGGCCATGCCCAGCCAGAGTGGCCCTTCCCCGGGGTGAGTCTGGAGGAGTGGGGGGTGGCCCTGGAGGTGCTCCGGGGGCTCCAGGGGCTCCAGGGGGTGCTCGGCGGAGGCCATGCCCAGCCAGAGTGTCCCTTCCCCGGGGTGAGTCTGGAGGAGTGGGGGGTGGCTCTGGAGGTGCTCCGGGGGCTCCAGGGGGTGCTTGGTGGAGACCATGCCCAGCCAGAGTGTCCCTTCCCCGGGGTGAGTCTGGGGAGAGTGGGGGGTGGCTCTGGGGGTGCTCCGGGGGCTCCAGGGGGTGCTTGGTGGAGACCATGCCCAGCCAGAGTGGCCCTTCCCCGGGGTGAGTCTGGGGAGAGTGGGGGGTGGCTCTGGAGGGCCTCCGGGGGTTCCAGGGGTTCCAGGGGTTCCAGGGGGTGCTCGGTGGAGGCCATGCCCAGCCAGAGTGGCCCTTCCCCGGGCAGAGTCTGGGGAGAGTGGGGGGTGGCTCTGGAGGTGCTCCGGGGGCTCCAGGGGCTGCTTGGTGGAGACCATGCCCAGCCAGAGTGGCCCTTCCCCCGGGTGAGTCTGGGGACAGTGGGGGGTGGCCCTGGAGGGCCTCCGGGGGTTCCAGGGGGTGCTCGGCGGAGGCCATGCCCGGCCAGAGTGTCCCTTCCCCGGGCAGAGTCTGGGGAGAGTGGGGGGTGGCTCTGGGGGTGCTCCGGGGGCTCCAGGGGGTGCTTGGTGGAGACCATGCCCAGCCAGAGTGTCCCTTCCCCGGGGTGAGTCTGGAGGAGTGGGGGGTGGCCCTGGAGGTGCTCCGGGGGCTCCAGGGGCTCCAGGGGGTGCTCGGTGGGGGCCATGCCCAGCCAGAGTGTCCCTTCCCCGGGGTGAGTCTGGAGGAGTGGGGGGTGGCTCTGGAGGTGCTCCGGGGGCTCCAGGGGGTGCTTGGTGGAGACCATGCCCAGCCAGAGTGGCCCTCCCCCGGGGTGAGTCTGGGGAGAGTGGGGGGTGGCTCTGGAGGGCCTCCGGGGGTTCCAGGGGCTCCAGGGGGTGCTTGGTGGAGGCCATGCCCAGCCAGAGTGTCCCTTCCCCGGGGTGAGTCTGGGGTGAGTGGGGGGTGGCTCTGGGGGTGCTCCGGGGGCTCCAGGGGGTGCTCGGCGGAGGCCATGCCCAGCCAGAGTGGCCCTTCCCCGGGGTGAGTCTGGGGAGAGTGGGGGGTGGCTCTGGGGGTGCTCCGGGGGCTCCAGGGGGTGCTTGGTGGAGACCATGCCCAGCCAGAGTGGCCCTTCCCCGGGCAGAGTCTGGGGAGAGTGGGGGGTGGCTCTGGAGGTGCTCCGGGGGCTCCAGGGGTTCCAGGGGGTGCTCAGTGGGGGCCATGCCCAGGCAGAGTGTCCCTTCCCCGGGGTGAGTCTGGAGGAGTGGGGGGTGGCTCTGGAGGTGCTCCGGGGGCTCCAGGGGGTGCTTGGTGGAGACCATGCCCAGCCAGAGTGTCCCTTCCCCGGGGTGAGTCTGGGGAGAGTGGGGGGTGGCTCTGGGGGTGCTCCGGGGGCTCCAGGGGGTGCTTGGTGGAGACCATGCCCAGCCAGAGTGGCCCTTCCCCGGGGTGAGTCTGGGGAGAGTGGGGGGTGGCTCTGGAGGGCCTCCGGGGGTTCCAGGGGTTCCAGGGGGTGCTCGGTGGAGGCCATGCCCAGCCAGAGTGGCCCTTCCCCGGGCAGAGTCTGGGGAGAGTGGGGGGTGGCTCTGGAGGTGCTCCGGGGGCTCCAGGGGCTGCTTGGTGGAGACCATGCCCAGCCAGAGTGGCCCTTCCCCCGGGTGAGTCTGGGGACAGTGGGGGGTGGCTCTGGAGGGCCTCCGGGGGCTCCAGTGGCTCCAGGGGGTGCTCAGCGGAGGCCATGCCCAGCCAGAGTGGCCCTTCCCCGGCCTCATATGCGGCAGAGTGCGGGGTGAGCAAAATGGGTTAAAATGGGTTAAAATGTGAAAAAAAAAAAAAAAAAAAAAAAAAAACACCAAAATGAGCAAAATGAAATAATCCCCCATCATCAGTGCACTGTTTGACCCCTGAAAAGCACTCCCCTGGGGCCTGGAGGTGATCTGACCATCAGAGTATAGCACCCTATGCCCCTGAGGGACTTAGAGTAAAAACCGAAATAGTACACTATTCCCGAAAAGACTCTGTCGTTTTTCGGCAATAGTACACTATACCCATCGACTCTGTCGTTTTTCCGGGCCGTAGTACGAAGTTGTGAGCAAAAGGGGTGAAAATGGGTTAAAATGTGAAAAAACACCAAAATGAGCAAAATGAAATAATCCCCCATCATCAGTGCACTGTTTGACCCCAGAAAAGCACTCCCCTGGGGCCTGGAGGTGATCTGACCATCATAGTATAGCACCCCATGCCCCTGAGGGACTTAGAGTAAAAACCGAAATAGTACACTATTCCCGAAAAGACTCTGTCGTTTTTCGGCAATAGTACACTATACCCATCGACTCTGTCGTTTTTCCGGGCCGTAGTACGAAGTTGTGAGCAAAAGGGGTGAAAATGGGTTAAAATGTGAAAAAACACCAAAATGAGCAAAATGAAATAATCCCCCATCATCAGTGCACTGTTTGACCCCAGAAAAGCACTCCCCTGGGGCCTGGAGGTGATCTGACCATCATAGTATAGTACACTATACCCCTGAGGGACTTAGTGCAAAAACCGAAATAGTACACTATACCCGAAAAGACTCTGTCGTTTTTCGGCAATAGTACACTATACCCATCGACTCTGTCGTTTTTCCGGGCCGTAGTACGAAGTTGTGAGCAAAAGGGGTGAAAATGGGTTAAAATGTGAAAAAACACCAAAATGAGCAAAATGAAATAATCCCCCATCATCAGTGCACTGTTTGACCCCAGAAAAGCACTCCCCTGGGGCCTGGAGGTGATCTGACCATCATAGTATAGTACACTATACCCCTGAGGGACTTAGTGCAAAAACCGAAATAGTACACTATACCCGAAAAGACTCTGTCGTTTTTCGGCAATAGTACACTATACCCGAAAATACTTAGTCGTTTTTCGGCCGACGGAAATAAGCGTTCAGCCCGGGAGTCCCGGGCTAAATCACGCTGCTCAGGCGAACTTTTTGACGCTGCTCTC
>NW_027316489.1:20000-25000 GCF_026437365.1 Eucyclogobius newberryi | reverse complement strand
AGAGTGGCCCTTCCCCCGGGTGAGTCTGGGGACAGTGGGGGGTGGCCCTGGAGGGCCTCCGGGGGTTCCAGGGGGTGCTCGGCGGAGGCCATGCCCGGCCAGAGTGTCCCTTCCCCGGGCAGAGTCTGGGGAGAGTGGGGGGTGGCTCTGGAGGTGCTCCGGGGGCTCCAGGGGTTCCAGGGGGTGGTCGGCGGAGGCCATGCCCAGCCAGAGTGTCCCTTCCCCGGGGTGAGTCTGGAGGAGAGTGGGGGGTGGCTCTGGGGGTGCTCCGGGGGCTCCAGGGGGTGCTCGGCGGAGGCCATGCCCAGCCAGAGTGTCCCTTCCCCGGGGTGAGTCTGGAGGAGTGGGGGGTGGCCCTGGAGGTGCTCCGGGGGCTCCAGGGGCTCCAGGGGGTGCTCGGTGGGGGCCATGCCCAGCCAGAGTGTCCCTTCCCCGGGGTGAGTCTGGAGGAGTGGGGGGTGGCTCTGGAGGTGCTCCGGGGGCTCCAGGGGGTGCTTGGTGGAGACCATGCCCAGCCAGAGTGGCCCTCCCCCGGGGTGAGTCTGGGGAGAGTGGGGGGTGGCTCTGGAGGGCCTCCGGGGGTTCCAGGGGCTCCAGGGGGTGCTTGGTGGAGGCCATGCCCAGCCAGAGTGTCCCTTCCCCGGGGTGAGTCTGGAGGAGTGGGGGGTGGCTCTGGAGGTGCTCCGGGGGCTCCAGGGGGTGCTTGGTGGAGACCATGCCCAGCCAGAGTGGCCCTCCCCCGGGGTGAGTCTGGGGAGAGTGGGGGGTGGCTCTGGAGGGCCTCCGGGGGTTCCAGGGGCTCCAGGGGGTGCTTGGTGGAGGCCATGCCCAGCCAGAGTGTCCCTTCCCCGGGGTGAGTCTGGGGTGAGTGGGGGGTGGCTCTGGGGGTGCTCCGGGGGCTCCAGGGGGTGGTCGGCGGAGGCCATGCCCAGCCAGAGTGTCCCTTCCCCGGGGTGAGTCTGGGGAGAGTGGGGGGTGGCTCTGGGGGTGCTCCGGGGGCTCCAGGGGGTGCTTGGTGGAGACCATGCCCAGCCAGAGTGTCCCTTCCCCGGGGTGAGTCTGGAGGAGTGGGGGGTGGCCCTGGAGGTGCTCCGGGGGCTCCAGGGGCTCCAGGGGGTGCTCGGTGGGGGCCATGCCCAGCCAGAGTGTCCCTTCCCCGGGGTGAGTCTGGAGGAGTGGGGGGTGGCTCTGGAGGTGCTCCGGGGGCTCCAGGGGGTGCTCAGTGGAGGCCATGCCCAGCCAGAGTGGCCCTTCCCCGGGCAGAGTCTGGAGGAGTGGGGGGTGGCTCTGGAGGTGCTCCGGGGGCTCCAGGGGTTCCAGGGGGTGGTCGGCGGAGGCCATGCCCAGCCAGAGTGGCCCTTCCCCGGGGTGAGTCTGGAGGAGTGGGGGGTGGCCCTGGAGGTGCTCCGGGGGCTCCAGGGGGTGCTCAGTGGAGGCCATGCCCAGCCAGAGTGGCCCTTCCCCGGGCAGAGTCTGGAGGAGTGGGGGGTGGCTCTGGAGGTGCTCCGGGGGCTCCAGGGGTTCCAGGGGGTGGTCGGCGGAGGCCATGCCCAGCCAGAGTGGCCCTTCCCCGGGGTGAGTCTGGGGAGAGTGGGGGGTGGCTCTGGAGGGCCTCCGGGGGTTCCAGGGGCTCCAGGGGGTGCTTGGTGGAGGCCATGCCCAGCCAGAGTGGCCCTTCCCCGGGGTGAGTCTGGGGAGAGTGGGGGGTGGCTCTGGGGGTGCTCCGGGGGCTCCAGGGGGTGCTCGGCGGAGGCCATGCCCAGCCAGAGTGTCCCTTCCCCGGGGTGAGTCTGGAGGAGTGGGGGGTGGCCCTGGAGGTGCTCCGGGGGCTCCAGGGGCTCCAGGGGGTGCTCGGCGGAGGCCATGCCCAGCCAGAGTGTCCCTTCCCCGGGGTGAGTCTGGAGGAGTGGGGGGTGGCTCTGGAGGTGCTCCGGGGGCTCCAGGGGGTGCTTGGTGGAGACCATGCCCAGCCAGAGTGTCCCTTCCCCGGGGTGAGTCTGGGGAGAGTGGGGGGTGGCTCTGGGGGTGCTCCGGGGGCTCCAGGGGGTGCTTGGTGGAGACCATGCCCAGCCAGAGTGGCCCTTCCCCGGGGTGAGTCTGGGGAGAGTGGGGGGTGGCTCTGGAGGGCCTCCGGGGGTTCCAGGGGTTCCAGGGGTTCCAGGGGGTGCTCGGTGGAGGCCATGCCCAGCCAGAGTGGCCCTTCCCCGGGCAGAGTCTGGGGAGAGTGGGGGGTGGCTCTGGAGGTGCTCCGGGGGCTCCAGGGGCTGCTTGGTGGAGACCATGCCCAGCCAGAGTGGCCCTTCCCCCGGGTGAGTCTGGGGACAGTGGGGGGTGGCCCTGGAGGGCCTCCGGGGGTTCCAGGGGGTGCTCGGCGGAGGCCATGCCCGGCCAGAGTGTCCCTTCCCCGGGCAGAGTCTGGGGAGAGTGGGGGGTGGCTCTGGAGGTGCTCCGGGGGCTCCAGGGGTTCCAGGGGGTGGTCGGCGGAGGCCATGCCCAGCCAGAGTGGCCCTTCCCCGGGGTGAGTCTGGGGAGAGTGGGGGGTGGCTCTGGGGGTGCTCCGGGGGCTCCAGGGGGTGCTCGGCGGAGGCCATGCCCAGCCAGAGTGTCCCTTCCCCGGGGTGAGTCTGGAGGAGTGGGGGGTGGCCCTGGAGGTGCTCCGGGGGCTCCAGGGGCTCCAGGGGGTGCTCGGCGGAGGCCATGCCCAGCCAGAGTGTCCCTTCCCCGGGGTGAGTCTGGAGGAGTGGGGGGTGGCTCTGGAGGTGCTCCGGGGGCTCCAGGGGGTGCTTGGTGGAGACCATGCCCAGCCAGAGTGTCCCTTCCCCGGGGTGAGTCTGGGGAGAGTGGGGGGTGGCTCTGGGGGTGCTCCGGGGGCTCCAGGGGGTGCTTGGTGGAGACCATGCCCAGCCAGAGTGGCCCTTCCCCGGGGTGAGTCTGGGGAGAGTGGGGGGTGGCTCTGGAGGGCCTCCGGGGGTTCCAGGGGTTCCAGGGGTTCCAGGGGGTGCTCGGTGGAGGCCATGCCCAGCCAGAGTGGCCCTTCCCCGGGCAGAGTCTGGGGAGAGTGGGGGGTGGCTCTGGAGGTGCTCCGGGGGCTCCAGGGGCTGCTTGGTGGAGACCATGCCCAGCCAGAGTGGCCCTTCCCCCGGGTGAGTCTGGGGACAGTGGGGGGTGGCCCTGGAGGGCCTCCGGGGGTTCCAGGGGGTGCTCGGCGGAGGCCATGCCCGGCCAGAGTGTCCCTTCCCCGGGCAGAGTCTGGGGAGAGTGGGGGGTGGCTCTGGAGGTGCTCCGGGGGCTCCAGGGGTTCCAGGGGGTGGTCGGCGGAGGCCATGCCCAGCCAGAGTGTCCCTTCCCCGGGGTGAGTCTGGAGGAGAGTGGGGGGTGGCTCTGGGGGTGCTCCGGGGGCTCCAGGGGGTGCTCGGCGGAGGCCATGCCCAGCCAGAGTGTCCCTTCCCCGGGGTGAGTCTGGAGGAGTGGGGGGTGGCCCTGGAGGTGCTCCGGGGGCTCCAGGGGCTCCAGGGGGTGCTCGGTGGGGGCCATGCCCAGCCAGAGTGTCCCTTCCCCGGGGTGAGTCTGGAGGAGTGGGGGGTGGCTCTGGAGGTGCTCCGGGGGCTCCAGGGGGTGCTTGGTGGAGACCATGCCCAGCCAGAGTGGCCCTCCCCCGGGGTGAGTCTGGGGAGAGTGGGGGGTGGCTCTGGAGGGCCTCCGGGGGTTCCAGGGGCTCCAGGGGGTGCTTGGTGGAGGCCATGCCCAGCCAGAGTGTCCCTTCCCCGGGGTGAGTCTGGAGGAGTGGGGGGTGGCTCTGGAGGTGCTCCGGGGGCTCCAGGGGGTGCTTGGTGGAGACCATGCCCAGCCAGAGTGGCCCTCCCCCGGGGTGAGTCTGGGGAGAGTGGGGGGTGGCTCTGGAGGGCCTCCGGGGGTTCCAGGGGCTCCAGGGGGTGCTTGGTGGAGGCCATGCCCAGCCAGAGTGTCCCTTCCCCGGGGTGAGTCTGGGGTGAGTGGGGGGTGGCTCTGGGGGTGCTCCGGGGGCTCCAGGGGGTGGTCGGCGGAGGCCATGCCCAGCCAGAGTGTCCCTTCCCCGGGGTGAGTCTGGGGAGAGTGGGGGGTGGCTCTGGGGGTGCTCCGGGGGCTCCAGGGGGTGCTTGGTGGAGACCATGCCCAGCCAGAGTGTCCCTTCCCCGGGGTGAGTCTGGAGGAGTGGGGGGTGGCCCTGGAGGTGCTCCGGGGGCTCCAGGGGCTCCAGGGGGTGCTCGGTGGGGGCCATGCCCAGCCAGAGTGTCCCTTCCCCGGGGTGAGTCTGGAGGAGTGGGGGGTGGCTCTGGAGGTGCTCCGGGGGCTCCAGGGGGTGCTTGGTGGAGACCATGCCCAGCCAGAGTGGCCCTCCCCCGGGGTGAGTCTGGGGAGAGTGGGGGGTGGCTCTGGAGGGCCTCCGGGGGTTCCAGGGGCTCCAGGGGGTGCTTGGTGGAGGCCATGCCCAGCCAGAGTGTCCCTTCCCCGGGGTGAGTCTGGGGTGAGTGGGGGGTGGCTCTGGGGGTGCTCCGGGGGCTCCAGGGGGTGCTCGGCGGAGGCCATGCCCAGCCAGAGTGGCCCTTCCCCGGGGTGAGTCTGGGGAGAGTGGGGGGTGGCTCTGGGGGTGCTCCGGGGGCTCCAGGGGGTGCTTGGTGGAGACCATGCCCAGCCAGAGTGGCCCTTCCCCGGGCAGAGTCTGGGGAGAGTGGGGGGTGGCTCTGGAGGTGCTCCGGGGGCTCCAGGGGTTCCAGGGGGTGCTCAGTGGGGGCCATGCCCAGGCAGAGTGTCCCTTCCCCGGGGTGAGTCTGGAGGAGTGGGGGGTGGCTCTGGAGGTGCTCCGGGGGCTCCAGGGGGTGCTTGGTGGAGACCATGCCCAGCCAGAGTGTCCCTTCCCCGGGGTGAGTCTGGGGAGAGTGGGGGGTGGCTCTGGGGGTGCTCCGGGGGCTCCAGGGGGTGCTTGGTGGAGACCATGCCCAGCCAGAGTGGCCCTTCCCCGG
>NW_027316489.1:7500-10000 GCF_026437365.1 Eucyclogobius newberryi | reverse complement strand
TGCCCAGCCAGAGTGGCCCTTCCCCGGGCAGAGTCTGGAGGAGTGGGGGGTGGCTCTGGAGGTGCTCCGGGGGCTCCAGGGGTTCCAGGGGGTGGTCGGCGGAGGCCATGCCCAGCCAGAGTGGCCCTTCCCCGGGGTGAGTCTGGGGAGAGTGGGGGGTGGCTCTGGAGGGCCTCCGGGGGTTCCAGGGGCTCCAGGGGGTGCTTGGTGGAGGCCATGCCCAGCCAGAGTGGCCCTTCCCCGGGGTGAGTCTGGGGAGAGTGGGGGGTGGCTCTGGGGGTGCTCCGGGGGCTCCAGGGGGTGCTCGGCGGAGGCCATGCCCAGCCAGAGTGTCCCTTCCCCGGGGTGAGTCTGGAGGAGTGGGGGGTGGCCCTGGAGGTGCTCCGGGGGCTCCAGGGGCTCCAGGGGGTGCTCGGCGGAGGCCATGCCCAGCCAGAGTGTCCCTTCCCCGGGGTGAGTCTGGAGGAGTGGGGGGTGGCTCTGGAGGTGCTCCGGGGGCTCCAGGGGGTGCTTGGTGGAGACCATGCCCAGCCAGAGTGTCCCTTCCCCGGGGTGAGTCTGGGGAGAGTGGGGGGTGGCTCTGGGGGTGCTCCGGGGGCTCCAGGGGGTGCTTGGTGGAGACCATGCCCAGCCAGAGTGGCCCTTCCCCGGGGTGAGTCTGGGGAGAGTGGGGGGTGGCTCTGGAGGGCCTCCGGGGGTTCCAGGGGTTCCAGGGGTTCCAGGGGGTGCTCGGTGGAGGCCATGCCCAGCCAGAGTGGCCCTTCCCCGGGCAGAGTCTGGGGAGAGTGGGGGGTGGCTCTGGAGGTGCTCCGGGGGCTCCAGGGGCTGCTTGGTGGAGACCATGCCCAGCCAGAGTGGCCCTTCCCCCGGGTGAGTCTGGGGACAGTGGGGGGTGGCCCTGGAGGGCCTCCGGGGGTTCCAGGGGGTGCTCGGCGGAGGCCATGCCCGGCCAGAGTGTCCCTTCCCCGGGCAGAGTCTGGGGAGAGTGGGGGGTGGCTCTGGAGGTGCTCCGGGGGCTCCAGGGGTTCCAGGGGGTGGTCGGCGGAGGCCATGCCCAGCCAGAGTGTCCCTTCCCCGGGGTGAGTCTGGAGGAGAGTGGGGGGTGGCTCTGGGGGTGCTCCGGGGGCTCCAGGGGGTGCTCGGCGGAGGCCATGCCCAGCCAGAGTGTCCCTTCCCCGGGGTGAGTCTGGAGGAGTGGGGGGTGGCCCTGGAGGTGCTCCGGGGGCTCCAGGGGCTCCAGGGGGTGCTCGGTGGGGGCCATGCCCAGCCAGAGTGTCCCTTCCCCGGGGTGAGTCTGGAGGAGTGGGGGGTGGCTCTGGAGGTGCTCCGGGGGCTCCAGGGGGTGCTTGGTGGAGACCATGCCCAGCCAGAGTGGCCCTCCCCCGGGGTGAGTCTGGGGAGAGTGGGGGGTGGCTCTGGAGGGCCTCCGGGGGTTCCAGGGGCTCCAGGGGGTGCTTGGTGGAGGCCATGCCCAGCCAGAGTGTCCCTTCCCCGGGGTGAGTCTGGGGTGAGTGGGGGGTGGCTCTGGGGGTGCTCCGGGGGCTCCAGGGGGTGCTCGGCGGAGGCCATGCCCAGCCAGAGTGGCCCTTCCCCGGGGTGAGTCTGGGGAGAGTGGGGGGTGGCTCTGGGGGTGCTCCGGGGGCTCCAGGGGCTCCAGGGGGTGCTCGGTGGGGGCCATGCCCAGCCAGAGTGTCCCTTCCCCGGGGTGAGTCTGGAGGAGTGGGGGGTGGCTCTGGAGGTGCTCCGGGGGCTCCAGGGGGTGCTTGGTGGAGACCATGCCCAGCCAGAGTGGCCCTCCCCCGGGGTGAGTCTGGGGAGAGTGGGGGGTGGCTCTGGAGGGCCTCCGGGGGTTCCAGGGGCTCCAGGGGGTGCTTGGTGGAGGCCATGCCCAGCCAGAGTGTCCCTTCCCCGGGGTGAGTCTGGGGTGAGTGGGGGGTGGCTCTGGGGGTGCTCCGGGGGCTCCAGGGGGTGCTCGGCGGAGGCCATGCCCAGCCAGAGTGGCCCTTCCCCGGGGTGAGTCTGGGGAGAGTGGGGGGTGGCTCTGGGGGTGCTCCGGGGGCTCCAGGGGGTGCTTGGTGGAGACCATGCCCAGCCAGAGTGGCCCTTCCCCGGGCAGAGTCTGGGGAGAGTGGGGGGTGGCTCTGGAGGTGCTCCGGGGGCTCCAGGGGTTCCAGGGGGTGCTCAGTGGGGGCCATGCCCAGGCAGAGTGTCCCTTCCCCGGGGTGAGTCTGGAGGAGTGGGGGGTGGCTCTGGAGGTGCTCCGGGGGCTCCAGGGGGTGCTTGGTGGAGACCATGCCCAGCCAGAGTGTCCCTTCCCCGGGGTGAGTCTGGGGAGAGTGGGGGGTGGCTCTGGGGGTGCTCCGGGGGCTCCAGGGGGTGCTTGGTGGAGACCATGCCCAGCCAGAGTGGCCCTTCCCCGGGGTGAGTCTGGGGAGAGTGGGGGGTGGCTCTGGAGGGCCTCCGGGGGTTCCAGGGGTTCCAGGGGGTGCTCGGTGGAGGC
>NW_027316488.1:0-14758 GCF_026437365.1 Eucyclogobius newberryi | reverse complement strand
ACTGAGCTTTATGACCCACATGGGGAGGACATCAACACCATCACAGAGTGCATCACGGACTACATCAACTTCTGTTTTGAGAACATTGTTCCCTCCCGGACGGTGCGGTGTTTTCCAAACAACAAGCCATGGATTAACCGTGAACTGAAGGCTCTGCTGAAGGAGAAGAAGAGAGCCTTCAGGTCAGGGAACAAGGAGGAGCTGAGGACTGTGCAGAAGGAGCTGAGGAGGAAGATCAGGCAGGCTGAGGCCGGCTACAAGAGGAGGATGGAGGAGCAGCTGCAGCAAAAGAACATTCAGGGAGAGTGGAGGAGCCTGAAAACCATCTCGGGCTTCAAAATCCCCCCTGCCCAGACATAGGGGGATCTACAGTGGGTGAATGATTTAAATGCTCACTTCTTGAGGTTTGATCAGTCACCCGCCCCTCCCCCTGCACAACTGCATGCTCCCTCTTCCACAGCTGGACAATGCCCTGCATCTGTTCCTCTTCGCTTATCTGCCCCGGACCATCAGCTCCCCACTTCGCCTGGACTCACCCATCCCCCCAGCACACGGTCCCCCTGCCAACCACTGACTGTCACAGCAGCACAGGTGAGGAGTGAGCTGAAGAGGATTAAAGTGAGGAAGGCAGCAGGACCTGATGGCATCAGCCCCAGGCTCCTTAAGTCCTGCGCAGATGAACTGTGTGGAGTTATGGAGCATGTCTTCAACATGAGCCTGAAGCTGAGGGTGGTACCACAGGTCTGGAAGACCTCCTGTCTGGTACCTGTGCCTAAGACACCGCGCCCCAAAGACCTCAACAGCTTCAGGCCAGTGGCTCTCACGTCCCACCTGATGAAGACACTGGAGAGGCTGGTCCTGGACCACCTCCGCTCCACCGTGAGCTCAGCCATGGACCCGCTGCAGTTTGCATATCGGTCTGGCATCGGAGTGGAGGACGCCGTCATCTCCCTGCTGCACCGCTCTCTCTCTCACCTGGAAAAGCCTGGCAGCTCTGTGAGGATTCTGTTCTTCAATCTTTCCAGCGCCTTCAACACCATCAGCTCCTGAGGGACAAGCTGGAGACGGCTGGTGTGGAGTATGACCTGGCAGAGTGGATCCTGGACTACCTCACAGACCGACCCCAGTTTGTGAGAGCCCGGAACTGTGTGTCTGACACTCGGACCTGCAGTGTGGGGGCGCCCCAGGGCACTGTCCTCGCGCCCTTTCTCTTCACCCTTTACACTGCAGACTTCAGACATGACACGGACAGCTGTGTCCTGCAGAAGTTCTCTGACGACTCTGCCATCATCGGACTCATCACGGACGACGATGACGAGGAGTACAGAGGACTGGAGCAGGACTTTGTGGACTGGTGTCAGCGGAACCACCTCCTCATCAACGCGGGGAAGACCAAGGAGATGGTGGTGGACGTCCGTAGACGCCACCCCACTACCCCCTCACCAGTGAACATCCAGGGACGGGACATTGAGAGAGTGGACTCATACAAGTACCTGGGTGTTCATCTGAACCACAAACTGGACTGGACTCATAACACAGACGCACTGTACAGGAAGAGCCAGAGTCGGCTCTACCTCCTGAGGAGACTCAGGTCTTTTGGAGTGACAGGGCCACTCCTGAAGACCATCTACGACTCTGTGGTGGCATCAGCTCCTGTAGGTGTGGCCTGCTGGAGCAGCAGCATCACAGAGAGGGAGAGGAAGAGACTGGACAGAGTCATCAAGAAGTCCAGCTCCGTCCTGGGCTGTGCTCTGGACTCGGTGCAGGAGGTGGGGGACAGGAGGGTCCTGGCTAGATTCACATCTATGCTGGACCATAAGTGTCACCCCCTGCAGGACACTCTGTCCCCTGCAGGACACTCTGTCCGCTCTGGAGAGCAGCTTCAGTGAGAGACTGATCCACCCTCGATGTGTGAAGGAAAGGTTCTGCAGGTCTTTCCTTCTGCTGCTGTCAGACTTTATAACAAAAACTGTTAGTACTGAACACTCGCAATACTGACCTAACCTAATACTGATGTGCAATTCTGTCATATGTGCAATTGCTGTTGGAATTCATGTGCAATCTATGTGCTGTCGTGACACATATTCATGTGCAATTACTGTCGTGACCACATGCAATGGTATTTATTTATTTATTTGTCTATGGGAGTTTTTATTTATTTATAGGAGATCTTCTACTGAAAGTGTTTTTCAGACTTCCTATAAGTGATCTGTTCTTCTGGATCTTCCTGCGTTGCACCAATGAAATTTCCCCATGTGGGACAATAAAGGAATATCTTATCTTATCTCTAACTCTGAGAGTAACTCTGATGCTCTGATGTTTAGAGTTAGTGTAGACTTTAGAGCTGGTGTAGACTTTAGAGTTAGTGTAGACTTTAGAGTTAGTGTAGACTTTAGAGTTCTCTGTGGAGTGTATCACTCGTGTCTTTAAAGGGTCTCATGGGTTCATTGTGGGGACAATATTTAAAGAGTGATTTAAAGGGCTGGTCGTGTCCCCCCGTTTCCCCCGGCAACGCTCGGAGCCGCTCTGAGCTGCTCCTGTCTCCCCCTGTCTCCCCCTGTCTCCCCCTGTCTCCTCCCCCTGAGCTTTTGTGTGCAGAAGAAAAGAGAGGGAAAAGGGAGGGCAGGAAAGAGGGAGGAGGGAGAAAGAGAAGGGGAACGAGGGACTGTAAGGACAAGAGAGAGGGGAAGAAGAAGAGGAGGAGGGGACGGGGGAGAGGACAGAGGAGGGACAGAGGAGGGACAGAGGAGGGACAGAGGAGGGACAGAGGAGGGACAGAGGAGGGACAACATGAGGGAAATGTTCTATTCAGGACAAACAAATATGAAAAGAAAAGCGAAGTTAATTCCCTCAAATCTTTACTTCATCAAACACGAGGTGAGAATGTCTGGGGTGACGTGAGGACATCAGGGGTCAAAGACATGATTGTGAGTGACAGGTGTCGTGAGTGACAGGTGTCGTGAGTGACAGGTGTCGTGAGTGACAGGTGTCGTGAGTGACAGGTGTCGTGCATGAATGAACTGACATAAGTTCATTAAGTGAGTCACAAAAAAGATATTTAGTCATATTTAGTCAGTGTGTGTGAGGGGCGTGGCTAACGCTAGTGTGTGAGGGGCGTGGCTAACGCTAGTGTGTGAGGGGCGTGGCTAACGCTAGTGTTTGAGGGGCGTGGCTAACGCTAGTGTGTGAGGGGCGTGGCTAACGCTAGTGTGTGAGGGGCGTGGCTAACGCTAGTGTGTGAGGGGCGTGGCTAACACTAGTGTGTGTGAGGGGCGTGGCTAACGCTAGTGTGTGAGGGGCGTGGCTAACACTAGTGTGTGTGAGGGGCGTGGCTAACGCTAGTGTGTGAGGGGCGTGGCTAACGCTAGTGTGTGAGGGGCGTGGCTAACGCTAGTGTGTGAGGGGCGTGGCTAACGCTAGTGTGTGAGGGGCGTGGCTAACACTAGTGTGTGTGAGGGGCGTGGCTAACGCTAGTGTGTGAGGGGCGTGGCTAACACTAGTGTGTGTGAGGGGCGTGGCTAACGCTAGTGTGTGAGGGGCGTGGCTAACGCTAGTGTGTGAGGGGCGTGGCTAACGCTAGTGTGTGAGGGGCGTGGCTAACGCAAGTGTGTGAGGGGCGTGGCTAACACTAGTGTGTGTGAGGGGCGTGGCTAACGCTAGTGTGTGAGGGGCGTGGCTAACGCTAGTGTGTGAGGGGCGTGGCTAACACTAGTGTGTGTGAGGGGCGTGGCTAACGCTAGTGTGTGAGGGGCGTGGCTAACGCTAGTGTGTGAGGGGCGTGGCTAACGCTAGTGTGTGAGGGGCGTGGCTAACGCAAGTGTGTGAGGGGCGTGGCTAAAGATACTGTGTGTGTGAGGGGCGTGGCTAAAGCCTCTACGCCACGTTTGAACCTCTCTAGTCATGCTAATGCTAATGCTAGACTCTTTATGACCTGGAAATATCAGACTGTGGCTCTGGACAAAGCGAGTGCCATAAACAGGAAACAGCTGTTGCTAACGCGCTACGCTAGCTTTGTGTTGCTAATGCTCCACAAAGTCGTTAGCATCAGTGGAAACACAGCGCTTTAACCCAATAACCCTCACAGGAGCTAGAACCTGTCAGGAGCTAGACCCTGTCAGGAGCTAGACCCTGTCAGGAGCTAGACCCTGTCAGAGGCTTAAGACTGCGACACTTCGGGGCCAAACCAAAGTGATCCAGTGGGACGTGGCTGTGGAGCCAGTGCACAGACTCTAAAGTATTTTCTTTAGACTATTGTGAAGGTTCACGGGGCCCCTGAATACCAGGGGCCCCGTGAACCTTAAGTCAATGTTTAAGGTTTATTTTTGACTTTTAATTTATCACAGTAAAGATGGGGCCCCTCACTGACTGGACTAGTTTCATTCTTCTGGACTCTTCTCTATTTAAAGAAGATTTATTCCTCCAAAATGAGCAAAGGGAAGTGACAGAGGATACAGGTTTAGTCCTGGTTTAGTCCTGCACACCGCAGGAGGCGCTGCACCTCCACACCGCAGGAGGCGCTGCACCTCCACACCGCAGGAGGCGCTGCACCTCCACACCGCAGGAGGCGCTGCACCTCCACACCGCAGGAGGCGCTGCACCTCCACACCGCAGGAGGCGCTGCACCTCCACACCGCAGGAGGCGCTGCACCTCCACACCGCAGGAGGCGCTGCACCTCCACACCGCAGGAGGCGCTGCACCTCCACACCGCAGGAGGCGCTGCACCTCCACACCGCAGGAGGCGCTGTTCTCAGGCTCGTTCCCTGTGCGACGCCGCCGCAGACCGTGGATCAGATGAAGCAGATGAAGCGGACACACGCGCTGACGCAGAGGTCACAGAAAACATGACGATTAAAGCTTCATGACGCGACATTTGGACACTTTTCACCGCGGATTTCACGTCGCACTTCTTCGTAGCACGTTCCCATAGCCCGGACATCACGTGACAACAAGTGTCTTTGCTGAAATCACCCAGAAAACCACCAGAAGCTAGCGGCTAACGTTAGCATTAGCGCCGCAGCCGCTTTTTCGCTCTGTTTTGGCTCGTTTTTAGTGCTTTTTTTGCCGTTCCCGTCCCTCCCGGCGATGGATGCGAACTCTGCGGGCTCGGGGGGCTTCAAGGGCGGACTGGGGGGCCTTTTTGGTGGAGGGGCCCCTGAATATTCAAACACAGAACTGTCCGGAGTCCCGCGTAAGTGTTATAGCGCGTCACGTTAGCTTCGATGCTAAATGACGCTCTTACGTAAAATGTGGCTTTTCTAATGTGATTTTACATCGTTTGTTCTGTTTTAAACTGTCGCGTTAACACTACGCACCAATAATTCAACAAAATAGACCAAATGTACAAAGATCAATCAGGAAACAGTTGTAGAACTGATTAAAAATAGCCAGAATTGAACTGTTATCAAACGACTTCTAAACTCTTCTGTTCACATGTTTTACATTTACTTTTGTTACATTAAAATGTAATAATAATATGTAAATCATCACGACCTAGAGTAAAGGTGCAGTATGTCACTTTTCTAGTGGTTATTTCCGTTGTTTTCCTTATCTTACACCAGAACAAAGAACATATTCAGTTGTATCTATTTGAATAAATAAACGTAACACATTTGATGACGTTTCGTGCACTTTCCAAATGAAAATGATTTGTGTCCAGTGTCCGGGATGAGTCCTCTGTCCCCCTACCTGAACGTGGACCCCCGCTTCCTGGTCCAGGTGAGCGCCCCGCCCACTCTGTTTACATGTCAACATCCTTGTGCCGAGCTGAAACGTCCCGTAAATGACACGAGTGCGAGGGTGTCATCTGTTTTTTTCTTTGTTTGTTTGTTTGTTTGTTTAGGACACGGACGAGTTCATTTTGCCGACCGGAGCCAATAAAACCCGGGGCCGGTTTGAATTGGCCTTCTTCACCATCGGCGGCTCCTGCATCACCGGTGAGGGCCACAACACACACCAAATATGGGATTTTTATTTTGTATTTTGGTCGGTTCTAGTTTAAAAATGCATTAGACAGGTTTTTTCTAATTATGATGTCATTTCCTGTGGTAAATATTGATCACAGTTTTACCTCGATCAAGAACGTTTAAAGTGACAGGAAGTGGAGCTGAGTCCCTCTGTGACGTCATCAGCGTGATGTCATCAGCGTGATGTCATCAGCGTGATGTCATCAGCGTGATGTCATCAGCGTGATGTCATCAGCGTGATGTCATCAGCGTGATGTCGTCAGCGTGATGTCGTCAGCGTGATGTCGTCAGCGTGATGTCATCAGCGTGATGTCGTCAGCGTGATGTCGTCAGCGTGATGTCGTCAGCGTGATGTCATCAGCGTGATGTCATCAGCGTGATGTCATCAGCGTGATGTCATCAGCGTGATGTCGTCAGCGTGACGTCGTCAGCGTGACGTCGTCAGCGTGACGTCGTCAGCGTGACGTCATCAGCGTGACGTCATCAGCGTGACGTCATCAGCGTGACGTCATCAGCGTGACGTCATCAGCGTGATCAGTGTGATGTCATCAGTGTGCGACACATGGTTGGACTAAATAAAGGTGTTTTATGGTCTTATTGTGTCAGGTCAGAACTGTTGATGTTTCTGTGGAGTTTGGCTCTTGTTTATAGTCTGGTTGCTATGGAAACAGCTGTGGAATCACCTCTGTGTCATATCTGTGCTCACGTCTGACCAGGAAGTGCAACTATAAACTTTACACAAAGGGACAAACTGGGAAGAAATAGACAGAATTATCAGTTAAATATTATTTATAATTATATTTTATTCATAGTTTAATCTGTCAGATGCACCGAACAATAAAAGCAACAAAAATATAACGTTAAGCTACAGTGGGGGGGAAAAGCTCCAAAAAAGTGACTAAAATCAACTAAATGTGACTTAAAGCTACCAAAGCGCTGTTTCCACTGATGCTAACGACTTTGTGGAGTCTAAAGCCTCGTACAGACGCCGCGGCCTCATCGCGCCCGACGCAGAATTTGAGCGCGTGTACATTTGAAAGGTTTACGCACCGGACGCGCGCTCTCGACGCCCCGGACACTGTACACAGGCGCGCGTACGCCGCGCTCCAGCTCTCTGCGCACATGCGCAGTAGAGGTGTTGTCGTGGCCTTTCATTGTGTAAAATTGCAGATATGGAGAGTGTTGTTTTGGTGTTTTTGGTTTGTTTGTGTCTCTGTTCCACCGTGAACACATGGTACAGCTCCTTTCTCCCACACGGCACAATCAGTCGTTCGTCTGCCATTGTTGACGAAGAAGGACAAAGTGGCTCTTCTTGGGGAATTCCACGGGGAATACCGGAAATACGTACGTACGTCACTGGAGCGTCAGCTCTGATTGGCTGCTGCGGCGGGTGCTACGCTTCTGCTGCAGAGACCTCAACATATCTGAACACGTCGCTTAAGCCGCTTTGGCCGCCTCAGTCGCCTCCTACGCGCTCAAAGCGTCGAGAGAGTAAGAAAACGCAGCAATCGCGCCGCAAAAACGAAGAAATCGCGCCGCGGATAACGCACTACGCGCTGGACACACGTTTACCATAGACTTTGAATGTAAACTGGAGGCTTCGGCCGACGAGGTGTGGACAGGGCTTTAGCAACACAAAGCTAGCGTAGCGCGTTAGCAACAGCTGTTTCCTGTTTATGGCACTCGCTTTGTCAAGAGCCACAATCTGATATTTCCAGGTCATAAAGAGTCTAGCATTAGCATTAGCATGACATAAAGAGAGTTTCAAACGCCACGCCCCTCACACACTAGCTTTAGCCACGCCCCTCACACACTAGCTTTAGCCACGCCCCTCACACACTAGCTTTAGCCACGCCCCTCACACACTAGCTTTAGCCACGCCCCTCACACACTAGCTTTAGCCACGCCCCTCACACACTAGCTTTAGCCACGCCCCTCACACACTAGCTTTAGCCACGCCCCTCACACACTAGCTTTAGCCACGCCCCTCACTCACATGTTATCTCTTTCCTTTAGGGGCGGCGCTGGGAGCGGCTAACGGCGTCAGACTGGGCGTGACCGAGACCAGGGACATGTCCTGGTCCAAACCCCGGAACGTGCAGTAAGTCTCGCCACAATAAAAGCTCGCGCTACTGTTTTTTTTTTTTTTTTTTTTTTTTTGAAGAAATCTGCACAAACTTCTGCTGGTGTCCTCGTTAATCATCTGGGCTTTGACTTCACTAACTTGTATTAAAGTTGTGGAAGTCCTGAAGAACTCGTAGATTCGTCCACTCAACCTTTAACTGTTTGACCATGTTGAGCTTCAGTAATGACATGACCCATGACCCATGACCCGGGTCAAACGTCTGCAGCTGTTACACGTGAGACTGAACCTCTGGTCACACCAAACACAGGCTGAAATATGACCTGAGACTTCTAGAGATTTAACAAATGTATTTAATAACGCCGCCGACTTTGTGTGGAATCGACTCGTTACAGCCGATTGTTGATCTCCTTCTGTCCCGCAGGATCCTGAACATGGTGACGAAGCAGGGCGCGTCCTGGGCCAACTCCCTGGGCTCCGTAGGTGTGTGCAGAGAGCGTGTGCAGAGAGCGTGTGCAGAGTGTGTGTGCAGAGTGTGTGTGCAGAGTGCGTGTGCAGAGTGTGTGTGCAGAGTGCGTGTGCAGAGTGCGTGTGCAGAGTGCGTGTGCAGAGTGCGTGTGCAGAGTGCGTGTGCAGAGTGCGTGTGCAGAGTGCGTGTGCAGAGTGCGTGTGCAGAGTGCGTGTGCAGAGTGCGTGTGCAGAGTGCGTGTGCAGAGTGCGTGTGCAGAGTGCGTGTGCAGAGAGCGTGTGCAGAGTGCGTGTGCAGAGTGCGTGTGCAGAGTGCGTGTGCAGAGTGCGTGTGCAGAGTGCGTGTGCAGAGTGCGTGTGCAGAGTGCGTGTGCAGAGTGCGTGTGCAGAGTGTGTGTGCAGAGTGCGTGTGCAGAGTGCGTGTGCAGAGAGCGTGTGCAGAGAGCGTGTGCAGAGTGCGTGTGCAGAGTGCGTGTGCAGAGTGCGTGTGCAGAGTGCGTGTGCAGAGTGCGTGTGCAGAGAGCGTGTGCAGAGTGCGTGTGCAGAGTGCGTGTGCAGAGTGCGTGTGCAGAGTGCGTGTGCAGAGTGCGTGTGCAGAGTGCGTGTGCAGAGTGCGTGTGCAGAGTGCGTGTGCAGAGAGCGTGTGCAGAGTGTGTGTGCAGAGTGTGTGTGCAGAGTGTGTGTGCAGAGTGTGTGTGCAGAGAGCGTGTGCAGAGTGTGTGTGCAGAGTGTGTGTGCAGAGTGTGTGTGCAGAGTGTGTGTGCAGAGTGTGTGTGCAGAGTGCGTGTGCAGAGTGCGTGTGCAGAGTGCGTGTGCAGAGTGCGTGTGCAGAGTGCGTGTGCAGAGTGCGTGTGCAGAGTGCGTGTGCAGAGTGCGTGTGCAGAGAGCGTGTGCAGAGTGCGTGTGCAGAGTGCGTGTGCAGAGTGCGTGTGCAGAGTGCGTGTGCAGAGTGCGTGTGCAGAGTGCGTGTGCAGAGTGCGTGTGCAGAGTGCGTGTGCAGAGTGCGTGTGCAGAGTGCGTGTGCAGAGTGCGTGTGCAGAGTGCGTGTGCAGAGTGCGTGTGCAGAGTGCGTGTGCAGAGTGCGTGTGCAGAGTGCGTGTGCAGAGTGCGTGTGCAGAGTGCGTGTGCAGAGTGCGTGTGCAGAGAGCGTGTGCAGAGTGCGTGTGCAGAGTGCGTGTGCAGAGTGCGTGTGCAGAGTGCGTGTGCAGAGTGCGTGTGCAGAGTGCGTGTGCAGAGTGCGTGTGCAGAGAGCGTGTGCAGAGAGCGTGTGCAGAGTGCGTGTGCAGAGTGCGTGTGCAGAGTGCGTGTGCAGAGTGCGTGTGCAGAGTGCGTGTGCAGAGTGCGTGTGCAGAGTGCGTGTGCAGAGAGCGTGTGCAGAGAGCGTGTGCAGAGTGCGTGTGCAGAGTGCGTGTGCAGAGTGCGTGTGCAGAGTGCGTGTGCAGAGTGCGTGTGCAGAGTGCGTGTGCAGAGTGCGTGTGCAGAGTGCGTGTGCAGAGTGCGTGTGCAGAGTGCGTGTGCAGAGTGCGTGTGCAGAGAGCGTGTGCAGAGAGCGTGTGCAGAGTGCGTGTGCAGAGTGCGTGTGCAGAGTGCGTGTGCAGAGTGCGTGTGCAGAGTGCGTGTGCAGAGTGCGTGTGCAGAGAGCGTGTGCAGAGAGCGTGTGCAGAGAGCGTGTGCAGAGTGCGTGTGCAGAGTGCGTGTGCAGAGTGCGTGTGCAGAGTGCGTGTGCAGAGTGCGTGTGCAGAGTGCGTGTGCAGAGTGCGTGTGCAGAGAGCGTGTGCAGAGTGCGTGTGCAGAGTGCGTGTGCAGAGAGCGTGTGCAGAGTGCGTGTGCAGAGTGCGTGTGCAGAGTGCGTGTGCAGAGAGCGTGTGCAGAGAGCGTGTGCAGAGTGCGTGTGCAGAGTGCGTGTGCAGAGTGCGTGTGCAGAGTGCGTGTGCAGAGTGCGTGTGCAGAGTGCGTGTGCAGAGAGCGTGTGCAGAGAGCGTGTGCAGAGAGCGTGTGCAGAGTGCGTGTGCAGAGTGCGTGTGCAGAGTGCGTGTGCAGAGTGCGTGTGCAGAGTGCGTGTGCAGAGTGCGTGTGCAGAGTGCGTGTGCAGAGAGCGTGTGCAGAGTGCGTGTGCAGAGTGCGTGTGCAGAGAGCGTGTGCAGAGTGCGTGTGCAGAGTGCGTGTGCAGAGTGCGTGTGCAGAGTGCGTGTGCAGAGTTGCACACGCAGAGCCTGCGGTGGCTGGAGCTCACCGTGTGTGTTTTGTGTCGACAGCGTTGTTGTACAGTGTGTTTGGCGTTGCCATGGAGAAGGCTCGAGGAGCGGAGGACGACGTCAACACGATCGCAGCTGGAACGATGACCGGAGTCCTGTTCAAGTCGGCCGGTGAGTTTACGTCTGGAGGCGTGACCTCATGTGATGACCTCATGTGATGACCTCATGTGGTGACCTCGTGTGGTGACCTCATGTGATGACCTCATGTGATGACCTCATGTGGTGACCTCGTGTGGTGACCTCATGTGGTGACCTGTGGTGACCTCATGTGGTGACCTGTGGTGACCTCGTGTGGTGACCTCGTGTGGTGACCTCGTGTGGTGACCTCTCGTGTGACCTCATATGACCTCATGTCTTTACCTCGTGTGGTGACCTCGTGTGGTGACCTCATGTGGTGACCTGTGGTGACCTCGTGTGGTGACCTCATGTGGTGACCTGTGGTGACCTCGTGTGGTGACCTCGTGTGGTGACCTCTCGTGTGACCTCGTGTGGTGACCTCGTGTGGTGACCTCGTGTGGTGACCTCGTGTGGTGACCTCGTGTGGTGACCTCTCGTGTGACCTCATATGACCTCATGTCTTTACCTCGTGTGGTGACCTCGTGTGGTGACCTCGTGTGGTGACCTCTCGTGGTGACCTCGTGTGGTGACCTCGTGTGGTGACCTCGTGTGGTGACCTCGTGTGGTGACCTCTCGTGGTGACCTCGTGTGGTGACCTCGTGTGGTGACCTCGTGTGGTGACCTCGTGTGGTGACCTCGTGTGGTGACCTCTCGTGGTGACCTCGTGTGGTGACCTCGTGTGGTGACCTCGTGTGGTGACCTCTCGTGGTGACCTCGTGTGGTGACCTCTCGTGTGGTGACCTCTCGTGTGGTGACCTCTCGTGTGGTGACCTCTCGTGTGGTGACCTCGTGTGGTGACCTCGTGTGGTGACCTCGTGTGGTGACCTCGTGTGGTGACCTCTCGTGTGGTGACCTCTCGTGTGGTGACCTCTCGTGTGGTGACCTCTCGTGGTGACCTCTCGTGGTGACCTCGTGTGGTGACCTCGTGTGGTGACCTCGTGTGGTGACCTCTCGTGGTGACCTCGTGTGGTGACCTCGTGTGGTGACCTCTCGTGGTGACCTCGTGTGGTGACCTCGTGTGGTGACCTCTCGTGGTGACCTCGTGTGGTGACCTCGTGTGGTGACCTCTCGTGTGGTGACCTCGTGTGGTGACCTTGTGTGGTGACCTCTCGTGTGACCTCGTGTGGTGACCTCGTGTGGTGACCTCGTGTGGTGACCTCGTGTGGTGACCTCGTGTGGTGACCTCGTGTGGTGACCTCTCGTGGTGACCTCGTGTGGTGACCTCGTGTGGTGACCTCTCGTGTGACCTCGTGTGGTGACCTCGTGTGGTGACCTCGTGTGGTGACCTCGTGTGGTGACCTCGTGTGGTGACCTCTCGTGTGACCTCGTGTGGTGACCTCGTGTGGTGACCTCGTGTGGTGACCTCGTGTGGTGACCTCGTGTGGTGACCTTGTGTGGTGACCTCTCGTGACCTCGTGTGGTGACCTCTCGTGGTGACCTCTCGTGACCTCTCGTGGTTCCTCTCTCAGGTGGTCTTAAAGGGGCGGCGCGCGGGGGTCTGGCGGGCCTGGCCCTGTCCGGGGCCTACGCGCTCTACAACAACTGGGACCGCCTCACGGGCTCGTCCTCGCCCTCTCGACTCTACTGAAGCCCCTCCCCCTGCCCGAGGCCTGGGCTGAAGACCCCCGTGCAGGAGGTCAAAGGTCACGGGTCCTGCTCTGCCCCACAATCATCTTTAAACCGTGTTTTAATGGTTTTCTCACCTTAAAGACTCATGTTCTGAAAAAAACTATTTGTCTCTAAATGTGTAACAAATGTAAAATATGGAGTGTATCGTCTAGAACTATTAAAATGAAAATACAGTGAATATTGTAACATTTCTGCACGTCTTTGGTTCATTTTCCAGTCCTCACTTGTTTTATACATACTTTGATTTTACAAACAACATTCAGACATAATTCTAGTTTCTTTAGTCACACGTGGTTTCTTTTCCCTTTGTAATTCCCTCTGCTGCCACTAGATGGAGCACTAACACTGAGCAGGAGGAGGTTCATGTCGTGTTTGGACTTTGAAATGTACAAGTTTAAATTGTGATTTAAAGCTGAACACGAGCGAGTTCAAATGAGACGAGGAAACAAGACTTTAGTTTAACTATTTATTTCTGTCACAACCAAAGGTTCAAATCCAGGACCAGGAGGACTCTTAGTCCCGCTTTAGTCCTGCTTTAGTCCCGCTTTAGTCCCGCTTTAGTCCCGCTTTAGACCCGCTTTAGTCCCGCTTTAGACCCGCTTTAGTCCTGCTTTAGTCCCGCTTTAGTCCCGCTTTAGTCCTGCTTTAGACCTGCTTTAGTCCTGCTTTAGTCCTGCTTTAGTCCTGCTTTAGACCTGCTTTAGTCCTGCTTTAGTCCCGCTTTAGTCCCGCTTTAGTCCCGCTTTAGTCCCGCTTTAGTCCCGCTTTAGACCCGCTTTAGTCCCGCTTTAGTCCCGCTTTAGACCTGCTTTAGTCCTGCTTTAGTCCTGCTTTAGTCCCGCTTTAGTCCCGCTTTATTCCCGCTTTAGTCCCGCTTTAGTCCCGCTTTAGTCCCGCTTTAGTCCCGCTTTAGTCCCGCTTTAGTCCCGCTTTAGTCCCGCTTTAGTCCCGCTTTAGTCCCGCTTTAGTCCCGCTTTATTCCCGCTTTAGTCCCGCTTTAGTCCCGCTTTAGTCCCGCTTTAGTCCCGCTTTAGTCCTGCTTTAGTCCTGCTTTAGTCCCGCTTTAGACCCGCTTTAGTCCCGCTTTAGTCCCGCTTTAGTCCCGCTTTAGTCCCGCTTTATTCCCGCTTTAGTCCCGCTTTAGTCCCGCTTTAGTCCCGCTTTAGTCCTGCTTTAGACCCGCTTTAGTCCCGCTTTAGTCCCGCTTTAGACCCGCTTTAGACCCGCTTTAGTCCCGCTTTAGTCCCGCTTTAGTCCTGGTTTAGTCCCGCTTTAGTCCCGCTTTAGTCCCGCTTTAGACCCGCTTTAGACCCGCTTTAGTCCCGCTTTATTCCCGCTTTAGTCCCGCTTTAGACCCGCTTTAGTCCCGCTTTAGTCCTGCTTTAGACCCGCTTTAGTCCTGCTTTAGACCCGCTTTAGTCCCGCTTTAGTCCCGCTTTAGTCCCTCTTTAGTCCTGGTTTAGTCCCTCTTTAGTCCTGGTTTAGACCCGCTTTAGTCCTGCTTTAGACCCGCTTTAGTCCTGCTTTAGACCCGCTTTAGTCCCGCTTTAGACCCGCTTTAGTCCCGCTTTAGTCCTGCTTTAGACCCGCTTTAGTCCTGCTTTAGACCCGCTTTAGTCCCGCTTTAGTCCCGCTTTAGTCCCTCTTTAGTCCCGCTTTAGTCCCTCTTTAGTCCTGGTTTAGTCCCGCTTTAGTCCCGCTTTAGTCCCGCTTTAGTCCCGCTTTAGTCCCGCTTTAGTCCTGCTTTAGACCCGCTTTAGTCCCGCTTTAGTCCCGCTTTAGTCCTGCTTTAGACCCGCTTTAGTCCCGCTTTAGTCCCGCTTTAGTCCTGGTTTAGTCCCGCTTTAGTCCCGCTTTAGTCCCGCTTTAGACCCGCTTTAGTCCCGCTTTAGACCTGCTTTAGTCCTGCTTTAGTCCTGCTTTAGACCTGCTTTAGTCCTGCTTTAGTCCCGCTTTAGACCTGCTTTAGTCCTGCTTTAGTCCCGCTTTAGTCCCGCTTTAGACCCGCTTTAGTCCCGCTTTAGACCCGCTTTAGTCCCGCTTTAGTCCCGCTTTATTCCCGCTTTAGTCCCGCTTTAGTCCCGCTTTAGACCCGCTTTAGTCCCGCTTTAGACCCGCTTTAGTCCTGCTTTAGTCCCGCTTTAGTCCCGCTTTAGTCCTGCTTTAGACCTGCTTTAGTCCTGCTTTAGTCCTGCTTTAGTCCTGCTTTAGACCTGCTTTAGTCCTGCTTTAGTCCCGCTTT
>NW_027316487.1:0-14855 GCF_026437365.1 Eucyclogobius newberryi | reverse complement strand
CCAGGACTAAATCAGAACTAAACCAGGGCTAAACCAGGTCTAAACCAGAACTAAACCAGGTCTAAACCAGGACTAAATCCGGACTAAACCAGGGCTAAACCAGGTCTAAACCAGAACTAAACCAGGTCTAAACCAGGACTAAATCAGGACTAAACCAGGGCTAAACCAGGACTAAACCAGGTCTAAACCAGGTCTAAACCAGAACTAAACCAGGTCTAAACCAGGACTAAACCAGGTTTAAACCAGGTCTAAACCAGGTCTAAATCAGAACTAAATCAGGACTAAACCAGGTTTAAACCAGGCCTAAACCAGGTCTAAACCAGAACTAAACCAGGGCTAAACCAGGACTAAATCAGGACTAAACCAGGGCTAAACCAGGTCTAAACCAGAACTAAACCAGGTCTAAACCAGGTCTAAACCAGGTCTAAATCAGGACTAAACCAGGACTAAACCAGGTTTAAACCAGGCCTAAACCAGGTCTAAACTAGAACTAAACCAGGGCTAAACCAGGACTAAACCAGGTTTAAACCAGGTCTAAACCAGAACTAAACCAGGTCTAAACCAGAGCTAAACCAGGTCTAAACCAGGACTAAATCAGGACTAAACCAGGGCTAAACCAGGTCTAAACCAGAACTAAACCAGGTCTAAACCAGGACTAAATCAGGACTAAACCAGGGCTAAACCAGGTTTAAACCAGTTCTAAACCAGGTCTAAACCAGAACTAAACCAGGTCCAAACCAGGACTAAACCAGAACTAAACCAGGTCTAAACCAGGACTAAATCAGGACTAAACCAGGACTAAATCAGGACTAAACCAGGGCTAAACCAGGACTAAACCAGGTCTAAACCAGGTCTAAACCAGAACTAAACCAGGTCTAAACCAGGACTAAACCAGGTTTAAACCAGGTCTAAACCAGGTCTAAATCAGAACTAAATCAGGACTAAACCAGGTTTAAACCAGGCCTAAACCAGGTCTAAACCAGAACTAAACCAGGGCTAAACCAGGTCTAAACCAGAACTAAACCAGGTCTAAACCAGGTCTAAACCAGGTCTAAATCAGGACTAAACCAGGACTAAACCAGGTTTAAACCAGGCCTAAACCAGGTCTAAACCAGAACTAAACCAGGGCTAAACCAGGACTAAACCAGGTTTAAACCAGGTCTAAACCAGAACTAAACCAGGTCTAAACCAGAGCTAAACCAGGTCTAAACCAGGACTAAATCAGGACTAAACCAGGGCTAAACCAGGTCTAAACCAGAACTAAACCAGGTCTAAACCAGGACTAAATCAGGACTAAACCAGGGCTAAACCAGGTTTAAAACAGTTCTAAACCAGGTCTAAACCAGAACTAAACCAGGTCTAAGCCAGGACTAAATCAGGACTAAACCAGGGCTAAACCAGGTCTAAACCAGAACTAAACCAGGACTTAATCAGGACTAAACCAGGGCTAAACCAGGACTAAACCAGGTCCAAACCAGGTCTAAACCAGAACTAAACCAGGTCTAAACCAGGACTAAATCAGGGTTAAACCAGCTCTAAACCAGGTCTAAACCAGGTCTAAATCATAACTAAATCAGGACTAAACCAGGTTTAAACCAGGCCTAAACCAGGTCTAAACCAGAACTAAACCAGGTCTAAACCAGAGCTAAACCAGGTCTAAACCAGGACTAAATCAGGACTAAACCGGGTCTAAACCAGGTCTAAACCAGAACTAAACCAGGTCTAAACCAGGACTAAATCAGGACTAAACCAGGGCTAAACCAGGTCTAAACCAGAACTAAACCAGGTCTACACCAGGTCTAAACCAGGTCTAAATCAGGACTAAATCAGGACTAAACCAGGTTTAAACCAGGCCTAAACCAGGTCTAAACCAGAACTAAACCAGGGCTAAACCAGGACTAAACCAGGTTTAAACCACGTCTAAACCAGGTCTAAACTAGAACTAAACCAGGTCTAAACCAGGACTAAATCAGGACTAAACCAGGGCTGAACCAGGTCTAAACCAGAACTAAACCAGGTCTAAACCAGGACTAAATCAGGACTAAACCAGGGCTAAACCAGGACTAAACCAGGACTACACCAAGACTAAACTAGTCTTAGGCTAAAATAAACCAAGATGAAAGCAGGAATAAACCAATTTTTCAGCAGAACCAAGCCAGATAAGGTTTAAACTAGGACTAAACCTGCCTTACAGCATTACAAAAGGAAATCTAAACCAACCAGAAGCCAGGACTAAACCAGGACTAAACCAGGTCTAAACCAGGTCTAAACTTGATCACAAATAAACTATAACCGAACCTGAACTAAACTAAGTCTTAACAGGGACTAAACCAAGACTACACAAGATTCAAACCATCAAATCTACAACTAAACCGGCTGAAAAGAAGAAAACACAGCACTTGCTAATCTTGATGAATATGACGGGAATTCACTTTGTGTTTCCAATGATTGAAAAGCACATTTCACACACGTTCCAGGAGAGAAAACTGAAATATGCTAAACCACGCGATAAAAGCAAATAATTATACCATTACAAGAACCCCATGCATTTCAGAACACGTTTTTAGAGGTTTGAACTGCAGAATTTAGTCACTTTTAGAGAATAAAACCCCCTGCGTTTAGCATCCCGCGGATCACATTGTATCACCTGTAATTGCAGCTTTTACGATTTGCTAAGTGGGCTAACGACATTCTCGGCCTGTGCGTCGATTGAACCGGAGTGTGCCGGGTTTGACTTGAAACACTTTCCAATTCCAGTGAACACGATTCGCTCGCGGATTCAATCTTCTTTCTTTTAAAAAAAAAAAAAGAAAGAACGCAAAACAATCGCAGAATTTAACAAAACCAGACAATATTTTTGCAACACTGCACGCCACATTTGTTCATAAAAGATGCCGTTTTGGTCATTTGCCAGAGAATATATGTGCCAAAAAGTGTGCTTTGACTCAAAAAACACATGATTTGTGAAGTATCTCTACAACATCTGACCTCCCAATGTCGCTTAAGAAGAACTCAACAGAAAAGTACAGGGGATTCTCTGGTAAAAAAAGGGTAGAATAAACTCCCAAATCCTTACAAATCCCAGACCACTGACCAATTAATTGACTAAACGGCCAAAGCCCTCCGTTTAACATGAACTTAGGTCGTTCTTTTCAAATGAAGCTGATCAGTATTCTCCTCGGCGCCGGCCTCGTCGGGTCAATTATCCTTCTATCGATGAATCTGTCTGAATGGAAAGCTTGCAAAGGAAACCGCACGGAACAATTATGTCCAGTCCGATGCTTTTATGTCGTACAACGGCAAAGGGGGAAAACCTGTGACGGGGGAAAAAAGTCCATTTCTGTTTTGGCGGCGGTGCTAAAACATAATGAAAGACTGGCGGCTCTTCGGTGGGAGTATCGAACACGCGGCAGGGAGGAAAAGTGTAATTGGGTTTTAAAAATGTATGAGATTGTGCAGACGTGGACGAGGCCCTGGTCCAGTTGGAAAAGATGGACAGCGTTATTAGCAAAAGGGGACGATGAGGTCTGTAAATGTACTTTAATATGATCAGACAAACCCGCGCAGACGGCTGTTCATTCAGTCATAACACAAAGCTAGAGACTGTAACATCCTCCAATTCACTTATCGTCAGAGGAGGGTAAAAAAGTAGTAAGAGTACCGTATTCTCCGGAGTATAAGTCGCACCTTTTTTCATAGTTTTGGCAGGGGTGCGACTTATATGTGATATTATTCATCATTTTCACACTTGCAACCGTATTTCACATGTTGGTTATTTTCACAATGACAAACACAAGAGGGCGCTCTAGGCTCTGAGCGACGCAGAAGAAGAATCTGCACTTCCTTGTTGTTTAGAAGTGACACAGAGGAAGAAGAATTCAATGGATTTAGTGATTTGGGGTAAAACTGATGCTTTGGTAAACTTGTTAGCATGTTCTTTATGCTATAGTTATCTGAATAACTGTTCATATGTTACGTTAACATACCAGACACCACAGTTCTGTCTGTGCCTCATGTAGCTGAAGGTGTTACGATCACTCAAGTAAGAGGAACTTTTAGAGGAACTGTCTTGACGTAGCATCTGATTTATAATAATAAGAAAGAAGAATGAGAAATGCACAACATCTGGTATTTTTCAAACTAAAGCCGTCTGCACACGATGAAACAAAACGTGTGTGGATGGAATAATAAAGGCTCAGGAGAACGGGAATAAGCTGGTTTCACGTTGTAGCTCGTTGGAGAAAAGTGCTTTTGGTGCAAAGTTTGGGTCATGGGGCCGTTTCAGTGTGAAAGGATTAAATGTTGTTTCATGAGAAATATATGATCGCGTGGATGTCATTCTGATCGCAAAACAACGAGGTCAAAGGAAGCGCGCTTTTCTCTGCATCTCACTCCTGACACGACAACATGGGCATCAACGTTGGCGTGATAATATTTTTTACCTTTCTTTTTGTCGGTGTTTACTGGGTGAAAAATAGGCGAAGAAGAAGAAAGAATAAGGTTTCCCATTTTTTTAAATGTCAAAAACGATGCATTTCCGGAAAGCGCTCGTTCCTGGTCAGAGACGGGCACGAGTGGTCGTCATGTGAAGTGATTGTTTAGTGGGCACGCGGTCCTTTTCCCTCTACGGGACGTACACGAGTGGACGAGTGCGTTTACAGGTGTTTGGAAACAGACTTTACAGGACTAAGAGGCCTCTCGACTAACACACTTAAAGGTGCACTATGTAACTCTTCAGGTGAATGGCTTGTCTCCATGAAGATGAATTTGCTTTCTCTGTAAATGTTCCATAGTACACATTTATCCCGGCACAGTCCTTTGTTGGCAGCCTCAGTATTGTCACTGATTGTCCCTTTACGTTGTTTTGTTCCCGCTGTGGTTGCTGATTGCTGGGATGTAATTTGCCTTGATTTTCTTGTGAACAGCACTCGAGATAGAAATATCTGCAGGAATTACGACGACTGCAGTTCTGAACGATAAAGGTTCTGTCTGGAGCTCTGGTGTGGGCTGTGACCCCGAGGTTGTTGGTTGAAGTCCTCCTCCCGCACACACTGCTTGGACCAGGACTCTCTGACATTATGACAACGTTCTTTTCACGCGCTCCAGAACGTGTGCACCAGGCGAGCTCGCGATCCCATTTTGCAGCGTGACTAAACGTGAATCGTACGTTAGATTCTATGCCTCTGCAGCTCGCATAGAAGCCTTTCCGTGCCTCGTTCTTGCTCTTATTTCCCTGCGGTTCAAACCTAGAAGGACAAACGCTCAACCCTTCATCAGACGCCGACTCCCACGTGCCTAATAGAATCTCATCCAATTTCAGAGACGCCTGAGTCGTCAAAGAAATCATGGTGAAAATGAGATTCAAAATGTCAGCATGTGTCTCAGTTCAATGTTCTTCGGGCCACTGCCTCATCTACCACTTTAAAAACGTAAAATTGACTTTTAATCACGGCTCATTGGACACAGTTTCAAATAGGAAACTGATGATGCCTGTCACAACAACACGTGTATGACGACAATAATCTGTGAATCTGCGTTTTTAAAGGTATTTTTGAGCACCTGCACAAGTGAAATGATGTAAGACGTTTAGTGCCATTGCGGATCGTTCAAAAGTGATAGCGTCTACGTGGAAACAAGCGAGTGGCGCATCAAGTTACACAGAACATACCAAAACTACAGTGTTCAAAAGTAGTTTAAACAATCAGAATAACGTATAATATCAACCTAAAATAACACATTTTACAAACAAAATTACCTTTTTGAGCTTTTAACCATGTCACAACACTGTTCTCTCACAAAAACATGTCCTGGAGTTGCATATAGCGTGATTCCTCTTCCGCCGAGCCTCAGAAAACACTCTTTTTACCTGAGCTGTTGTCGATCCTTAAACCATTCTCGCAGTCTCGTTCTGAGCGTTTCTGTCTCAACTTATGTTCATACAACTGCGTGCATACCTTAGCATGTTGGGGCAAGCTAGCTTTTGTTCATTTCCCCGCGGTAATTCCCTCTCCTGCCAGTAGACGGATTGCTAACACCAAACTCTTGACGGGGAACGCCTCATAGGGGGATTTCAAGTCAATAACCGTCGCCGTCCACCTGAAAAAGTTACATTGTGCAGCTTTAGCACACGTTACCACTGGCTGCCGTGGCAACGAGCCGTCTCCAGTCTGTTACGCTGATCGATGCTGTGTTGATTGATCGTCACATATTAGTCGCACTCTGAAAGCACACGCTGTATTATTGACCGTTTGTGTGGAAGATCTATGAACTGAACCAGGACTGAACCAGGAACCATGATGGGAACCATACTTGGACAAAAATATATATATTCTGGTATGACTTAACAACACCTACATTTGCCTTAACAAAGCATTAACAAAGACTTAGTTAATGTTGAGAATCTGTTTATTAAGCATGATTCAGGCTTAGTAACTACTTAGAGTGTTCATTAAGTGAATATTAAACCGGACTCATTCTCAATCAACTGCTTGTTCATAATAAAGTCTTTGTTCACGCTTTACAAAGACAGGAGTAGGTGTGGTTAAGTGTTACCACAGTTCTTAAATACCGTATTTTCCGAACTATAAGGTGCACTGGGTTATAAGTTGTTTTTTGAGAAAATTAAAGGCTTTTAAGTGCGCCTTACGGTCCAGAAAATACGGTAAGTGAGACAAGATAAGGTCCTTTATTGTCTTGAATCAGAGGAGTCACATGCTTTACACATATTTTGCACAAATAAGAGATAAAAAAAAAAAGAGAGACACGAGTGATACAACAACAGGAAGCCTAAAAGTCACTCCATTATAAGCATCTTAACTTCTGTTTTACCGTATTTTCCGGACTATAAGTCGCACCTTTTTTCATAGTTTGGGCCGGGGTGCGACTTATACTTATATTTATATATTATTTAATATAAATATAACTTATATTTATTTATTTAACCAATACAAACCATACCAAATTACGGACTATATGCTTTAATCACTACTAAATGCTATACTCTGAAACAGGACTAAAGTAGGACTATAAACCAGGACTGAACAGGACTAAACCATTTCCAAACTTAACTCATTTATTTTGTTAGAACTTGTTGAGCTGATCCACGCGGGAATGAACCGGGAATAACAACAACGACACTGACGCAACGAGAAGTGAGAACTCTTTCTTCAAACAGAAATGTGTGATATACAACCTCCCCTCAGACTATAACAGCCTCATGAAACCTGGGAAGATATCAAAGAGTTTCAGTTCTAACGCATCACTTTGGACAGGACCAATCAGGGTTAGGGAGAGAATAAACCGTTTCCGTCAAATCGAAAGTGACGTTCAGGTGGAAGTTTGATTTAAAAAAAACTGTGTCCAAATAAAACCCTTGAAACATGGTCTCCTGGACAAATGAGCCATTACATTAAAACCGATAGCGCACCTCAGGGTTGTCAAACTATTTATACCCACTAATCAATACTAAACAAATATCGGAATTAGATTTGAACAAGAATCAATGGCAATAAAATACTATATACTGGAACAAACATTGATCTCACGTGAATATTTTATCTTGAACTGTAAAACCAGAAGCAGATCTTACGACACAAAATAAACTGCTATTTGTGTTGAAAATGGCTGACCCATAACCCCGTGTCAAAGTGCCCACAAAGTGACCACAAAGTGCCCATTACTCCCAGAGAAATGCAGACCGTTGGAGAGGATGTGGCAGCAGGAGACAAACCACTATCATGTGTTCTTGGACTGAGATCAACAAAGTAATTTATGACATCACCATCCACTGGATTTCAGGACTCTGTATTTGGGCCTCAGAACTCCTGCCATGGACACAACCAGCAGCATCTCTGGAGCCTCCTCCTGACGGCGGTAAAAAGACTCTTTTAAGGGATAGATTTGATGGACTTTGGACAAAATTGAACTTTTTCTTTGGGTTTTCTGTGTCATAACTTTTTCTTCTTTCTCTTTTTTGTTTGGTTGGATGTCTAGTTTTTTTAAATTTATATCCGATCTCTAGGTTTCCTTTAGTTTCCTTTAGTTTCCTTTGGTTCCTTTGGGTTACCTTTGGGTTCCTTTGGTTTCCCTTGGTTTCCTTTAGTTTCCTTGGATTCCTTTAATTTCCTTTGGTTTCCTTGGGTTTCCTTTGGTTTCCTTTGGTTACCTTTGGTTACCTTTAGTTTCCTTCAGTTACCTTTACTTTCCTTGGGTGCCTTTGGTTTCCTTGGGTTATCTTTACTTTCCTTTGGTTACCTTTACTTTCCTTTGGTGCCTTTGCTCTCCTTTGGCTCCCGCTGGTCCCTTGAGGCCGTTCTGACCACATTCATTTGACTGATGTTAAACAAAGACATTTGTAATTGGTTTAAAAGCCCAGAGGCCATGTCCCTGATCCACTTGTGCCGTGATGGATGGACTAAGCCCACATGTGTAGGCGACTAACCAAGAAGGATCATGGGATTGTTTCATTAGACGCTGCGCTTCATAAGTCCAGGTGATTTCTTTGTTTACTGTCCCGCCGGCGCGTACGGACTGTAACCGCGGAGACAGAAGAATAATGTGTTGTTTTTCATTTGTAAATCGATTTGTACACATCGTCTTACACAATATGCACCGCAGAGAAGGTGACGAATAGTTCCATCCATCATTTGATTCAGTTTTTTTTTTTTTAACCAGAACCAGAGCGAGGGCAAAGTTCTGAGCAGAAATGCCTCAATTCACTTTACACACTTCCTGAATATTAGTTTAATTATGTATTGTTTAATTTTCATTTTATTGAGTATGATCATTATGATTATGCTTTTTATTGTATTTATTGTATTTATTGTATTTATTTTATTTATTTTATTTTAATTCTATCTTTTTATTTTCTTATTAATCAGTAAGAATTTGTTACTTAAGAAATAGTAATACAAGTACAGATAAATGTACCAAAAATGATTTAAGCGTGACCCTTGAGGAGCAATCAAGCCGTGAGATTAGCCTTTTTTTTGCACACTCGAGCAGTAAGAAAACCCTCAGACACTGGGGAGAACATGAAACTTGGGACCGCACTTGGCCCCTGTGCCGCCTTGTGTTTGAGGAACACGCCCACAGAGCCTGATAATGAAGCCAGAACTTCCTCTTTGTGTGTAAACAGAGATGAAGCGATCCACCTGCCTCTGTTTGCTCGGCTCGGAGTCGACGCTGACGCTTTAGACGAGGAGAAAACACGGCAAAAGAGAAATAAGATGTCTTAACTTCACCATATTATCTTGAGTCGAGTCGTTTTTGATGAAGTTATATGTGAAGCATAAGTGTGGGTAAGTTTGAATTGTATTTTTAAGAGTAGAATGGGCACCAGCCGGATAATCTGCATTTTTGCGTGGGGTCCAAGGACCTGCGTGGGGCTGGAGCTCGGCTCTGACGTAGTCTGGCCAAAGAAGGACTGGATCAGGTTCTGCGATCTGCGTTCTCCTTGGCTCTGAGGCGTTACCAAATGAAAAGGTCGTCGTGCTGCTTCACCGATGTGGCTAAAAGGCTGTGGACTTGAAAAGTTGCAAAAGGTCCTTGCTTGATTTGCATGATGCAGTATCAATCACGTTTTAAAAACGGGCACAGGTTTCTTAGTTCCGGGAGGGAACATGAGGTTCTGCGGGCATTCTCTCTTGGAAAAGTCTTTGTCCCGTAGCTTAGCATTGCTCACGCTAGCTAGGCCCGAGACCTAGCTAGCCTCCCAAGGCCCGGTGTCATGTACCTTGCCGGTGGGACCCTGAAGGGAGGGTCGGGCTTCGAAGGAAACTCGGATGGAACTCAGATGGAACTGAGTCTAACTCTTTTGTCTTTCTGACTTACCCCTGCGGGAGGTTTTGGCTTGTTTGTGTCTTCAGCCAATCAGCCGCTGAGCTTGATAAGGGGACGAGGTCTGGAGGAAGACCCCCGTTCGGCTTTACCAAAGGCCACAAGAGTTACACAGAAGGTGAAATGTATCCACAAAACAAGTTATGAAACAGATAAATTGACATGTAAAACACGATAACACAATATGTACATGTAAAGTCATCTGGTGGACAACTTCTGCAATCGGATGATTGTCTACAACCGCATAGTCTTTTAGCGTTTTAGCGTTTGTCTTGGAGAGATCGTTACTCTCTGTAATCCAAAAGGAGTCATTTGATGAAAAGTTATTTTCAAAGTTCAGAGCGTCTCTGTTGTCGCTATCACGTCCTCTGCTTTTGAGAGTCGTAAAACTCCACACGGACAGCTGATAACACCTTTAGCCCGCATTTCTGTCACCATGGCAACAGGGGGAGGACATCTGCATATCCTACACGATTGACCTTGAAATGACAACTGTAAATCTGAAAGAAAATCTAAGAAAATGCACAAGAATCTCATGTCAAATGCAATGTTTTTACGCTGCTGTGAGACTTATAGTTAATTTAAATGCTGTATTTTATTCTATAAAGTGTTATTATCTTATTCAAAGTATTCTTTTATACTTTTTTGTGTGTGTAAATATGTAAATTGCATGTTTTCCCTAAAATAATGTATCGTAAAAATTAGACTGTACCGTACAACAGTCAAAAAAATTCATAGTAGAGAAAAAAAAATAATATGTTATATGTATATAAGTCGCATTTTTGGGGAAATGTATTTGATAAAATCCATCACCAAGAACAGACATTTCATCTTGAAATGCAGTTTGTACGTATGCTAAGGCTAACACCTTCAGCTACATGACGTGTGCTAACGCTAACACCTTCAGCTACATGAGGCACAGACAGAACTGTGGTAAGTGTCTGGCATGTTAACGTAACATATGAACAGTTATTCAGATAACTATAGCATAAAGAACATGCTAACAAGTTTACCAAAGCATCAGTTTTACCCCAAATCACTAAATCCATTGAATTCTTCTTCCTCTGTGTCACTTCTAAACAACTCCACAAACTCTAGAGGTAGAGGAAGTGCAGATTCTTCTTCTGCATCGCTTAGAGCCTAGAGCGCCCTCTTGTGGTGTGAAAATAACAAATAATATCACATATAAGTCGCTCTGGAGTATAAATCGCACCTGGGGCAAAACTATGTAAAAAGGTGCAACTTATAGTGAGGAAAATACGGTAATCTATTAAAGTTGATGCTTAACAATGTACCAAAGGGTTTGTGAGAGGTTAGACACATTTAATATACCTGCTTCTGCTTCTTTATCTACTGTATAACATATTTTCTAAGACTTTTTTAGCATTCCTGTTGGACTACTCTCATTCTCCGTGGCACGTTTGCTTGTCCTGATCCTTCACAATGTTCTTGTCTCTCCTTCTGCTCTGACATTTCCACAAAGCTTCAGCCAAATTGCTCTAAAATAAATAAAGAATAATGAACACTTGGTAAAGGCGGGTAACAGTCTTTAGTATCGCACACAAACATGAACGGTTTAAAGGCGGTTTGTGTTTATGATGAAGTGCACGGCGAGTGGGCGGAGTGCGACCCGGGCCTATTTCTGACAGCCGCAGGTCGCCTTTGTTCAAACAACTCACGAGCCTCCAGACGCCGACGTGTGAAGAAGATACACAAGAATCTGCTGCTCTTCTCGGCTCCAGCACAAGCGTCTGCTGCACAGCTCCAGTTTGTGTTGCACTGAGAGTTTGATGAGAAATGCAAACAAATGTCCTCATCACTTTAAGGACAAATATTCTCCATTTGTGCTGTTTTTGTGCTTTAAACATGCTCTTGAGTATGTTTGTTTCGGCATGTCATGTCACTCTGGCTTTTTCCACGCCAGGAACAGACCTTTTGGCCATCTACTGGCAGCAGAGGGAATTACACAAATGTAGCAGTTGCAATGGACGTGATTTGTGAATTGATCCGGGTCTTGGTCTTGTCTTCTGGCTTTGGCTTCCACCCGGTGATTGGAAAGAATGTGCTTTGCTGCGATTGGTGGTCTTCGACGTCGGGTGGTTTGAGCGAGGAGTGCTGACTGATGGAGGAGTGCTGATTGATTCACAGACATAATAACAGCACAGTAGAAGATCTCTGCGCAACAACAACAATAGCAACAATAGGACTTCTATGGCCCATTACAGGGCTGTTGGGGTAACAAAGAAGATTCAATTCAGGTGAGACTTAGACAGTGGAAACAAATAGATGAAGAGGAAAAGCTATTATCAGGAGGTTCCGCCCGGTGGGAGGGGCTTACTCAGGATAGGATAAACATTAGAGTTACATATTATATATGTAAGCATTCAGCTCTAAGGTTCAGCTCTGAGGTTCAGCTCTGAGGTTCAGCTCTAAGGTTCAGCTCTAAGGTTCAGCTCTGAGGTTCAGCTCTAAGGTTCAGCTCTAAGGTTCAGCTCTAAGGTTCAGCTCTGAGGTTCAGCTCCAAGGTTCAGCTCTAAGGTTCAGCTCTGAGGTTCAGCTCTGAGGTTCAGCTCCAAGGTTCAGCTCTAAGGTTCAGCTCTGAGGTTCAGCTCTAAGGTTCAGCTCTGAGGTTCAGCTCTACGGTTCAGCTCTGAGGTTCAGCTCTGAGGTTCAGCTCCAAGGTTCAGCTCTAAGGTTCAGCTCTGAGGTTCAGCTCCAAGGTTCAGCTCTAAGGTTCAGCTCTGAGGTTCAGCTCCAAGGTTCAGCTCTAAGGTTCAGCTCTGAGGTTCAGCTCTATGGTTCAGCTCTGAGGTTCAGCTCTGAGGTTCAGCTCTGAGGTTCAGATCTAAGGTTCAGCTCTGAGGTTCAGCTCTGAGGTTCAGATCTAAGGTTCATTGCAGGAGAAGAACACAGAACTCATCACTGTCACTTATATTGAAATGTAAGATGCACTGCCTTCTGTTTGTTTATAAGGTTCTCTGGTTTAGTCCTGGTTTAGTCCTGGTTTAGTCCTTGTTTAGTCCAGGTTTAGTCCAGGTTTAGTCCAGGTTTGGTCCAGGTTTGGTCCTAATTTAGTCCTTGTTTGGTCCTGGTTTGGTCCAGGTTTTGTCCTGGTTTAGTCCAGGTTTAGTCCTGGTTTGGTTCTGGTTCAGTCCTGGTTTAGTCCTGGTTTAGTCCTTGTTTAGTCCTGGTTTAGTCCAGGTTTAGTCCAGGTTTAGTCCAGGTTTGGTCCTGATTTATTCCAGGTTTGGTCCTAATTTAGTCCTTGTTTGGTTCTGGTTCAGTCCTGGTTTAGCCCTGTTCTTGTCCTTTCCAGGTTAAGTTGTGGGTTTAGTTCCAGTTTAGTCCCAACATGCAGATGCAAGTTAAATGACGAGTTTGATGATGTTTTTCTAGTTGAAAGCAGCACTTTTCTCATAGAAATGAAGTGTCAAGAACTGAATCCAGGTTTAAAAAAGCTGAGACTTTGAACTCTTGTGATGGACAGAGACTAATCACCTCCTTTATAAATATCACAGGAAATTGCGGCTCATTTTGCAGCTCATGCATCAAATAACTCAGATTCTATGCATTAAATGTACATTATGGTCAAAGGGACATCCGCACATTATGTAAATACTGTATGTTCATGTATATATATATAGATATTAGTGTTTGTACTTTTGTGTGATTTAAGGTGCAGTACATTTGACACACCGCAGTACAAGTATGTGTTTGTAGGATCAGGACTGGAGCTGGAGGTACTTCAGACTGGACAATTCTACTGCCACTTTAAAGGTTAATCTAAAACTATATGCAGTTTTCATGAAGTAATTATGATAAATCTGCATCAATTAAGGTATTTTTTACTTGTATCTGAGTTGAACCATGTGACCAGTGATTATGCATGCTTTTAATCCGGATGCCCCGTCTTTACTGTAAACCAGTGTAAACCAGCCTCCGGGATTGGAACCTCTTAGTCTCGAGTACTACTACAATATTAGATGACCTCTTGCCCCCGGGATGGGAACCTCTAAACAACAGGCGTAGGTGAACATGTCTCTGAACATGTCGGGTTCTTTCTTTGTGGTGAACATGTCGGGCTCTTTCTTCGTGGTGAACATGTCGGGTTCTTTCTTTGTGGTGAACATGTCGGGTTCTTTCTTTGTGGTGAACATGTCGGGTTCTTTCTTCGTGGTGAACATGTCGGGTTCTTTCTTTGTGGTGAACATGTCGGGTTCTTTCTTCGTGGTGAACATGTCGGGTTCTTTCTTCGTGGTGAACATGTCGGGCTCTTTCTTTGTGGTGAACATGTCGGGTTCTTTCTTCGCGGTGAACATGTCGGGTTCTTTCTTCTTCGCGGTGAACATGTCGGGTTCTTTCTTCGTGGTGAACATGTCGGGTTCTTTCTTTGTGGTGAACATGTCGGGTTCTTTCTTCGTGGTGAACATGTCGGGTTCTTTCTTCGTGGTGAACATGTCGGGCTCTTTCTTCGCGGTGAACATGTCGGGTTCTTTCTTCGCGGTGAACATGTCGGGCTCTTTCTTCGCGGTGAACATGTCGGGTTCTTTCTTCTTCGCGGTGAACATGTCGGGTTCTTTCTTCTTCGCGGTGAACATGTCGGGCTCTTTCTTTGTGGTGAACATGTCGGGTTCTTTCTTCGTGGTGAACATGTCGGGCTCTTTCTTTGTGGTGAACATGTCGGGTTCTTTCTTCGCGGTGAACATGTCGGGCTCTTTCTTCGTGGTGAACATGTCGGGCTCTTTCTTTGTGGTGAAAATGTCGGGCTCTTTCTTCGCGGTGAACATGTCGGGCTCTTTCTTCGCGGTGAACATGTCGGGCTCTTTCTTCGCGGTGAACATGTCGGGCTCTTTCTTCGCAGTGAACATGTCGGGAGTGAGAGGATCCATAGATAGACACGTACCTTACAGATGGTGCTGGGTTTAGACTCCCACTCGCTCAGGCTGTGGTCTCTCCTGGGGCTGACTCAGCTCTGCTCTCAACACAGAGGCGAAGAAGAAGAAGAAGAAGAAGAAGAA
>NW_027316486.1:0-7500 GCF_026437365.1 Eucyclogobius newberryi | reverse complement strand
AAAATAAGAGTTAACAAAATAGGCTTAATATGTACAAACATTTACAGTTGTACAGATATTCAAGATGAAGTAACTATTAAATTACTCACTTACTTCCAAAATACACCCACTGCTGTTTGTTACTCACTAAATGCACCAGAACCAGTGTCATCGACTATTCTCCCCTCAAAGACTTCAAAACAAACACCACACAATAGCCACAACAACGCTCCTCCCCTTGTTGGATGCTCCTCCCCTTGTTGGATGCTCCTCCCATAGTTGGATGCTCCTCCCCTTGATGCTAGACTTATGTTCATTGATAATCACCATATAGAAAACATTCTTCTTTTGAGGCCTAAATCGTATATAAATCATATCCATCACTACATTTCACGCCAGGACAATCAGACAACTGGCCTATTCCAACGTAAACAAAATGCATGTAAACCTGGGAGCTACGATTGCGTCGTCGTGGTCGGAATCTCACCGATCCCAATAACGGCAATAACGTGGAGAGGTTTGTGTAGTATTCCTGCTGCATGTGCAGTTTGATGAAGACTGGATCAGCTTAAGGGATTTACCCATTTCAGATCAGCAGAGAAAACAAACCGCAGACTACCACATGTGCTTTTGTTTTATGTGCGCTCGGTTAAAAAGGAAAAGTAAAATACTACCAAAGCTTCAGTGTATTTCTTTGCGCTGCAGAGAGCAAGTTCCTCATGTCCTTCTTGTGTATACATGATAGTTGTTTCAGTGCTAATGCTCCCTGAACTTCTCTCAGCACGTTTTCACCTCTTCACCGAGCTGCTGGGTCTGGGACAGTTGCTTAGCGCACTCAGAGATTTAAACGTAGTGAATATTGTGAGCCTAGTGTCAAGATACGGATCAAATTGTGAGAAAACTCGATTATTCCACCATTGCCACACGGTCACACATCTTGTCACTTTCGCATGTTGCCGTCCATTTTTACTCCCAAATCCTTGCCAAATGACAATACATATCCTTGAAATCCACGCACACGCCCACATGCCAGCGCTGCATCATCGTCTCGCCGCTGTTTACTTCCCAAAATGAAAAAAAAACCCACTGCTGCTTCTCTGAATGAGACGACGGCCGGTTCTGATGGTATAGAAACCTCAAGCTGCAACACTAGATCATTCTTTACAGCTTTGTTCTCCTTTTGGCTTCCTACCGCGTGTTCTTTCCTTCTCCTGCTCTGCTGACAGCTCAGTTAAACTACATTCCTTCTCGTGTAACTGTGGACCAGAGCCTTTTATCATTAGAACCCCCTGTGAACTCCAGCTCCATTCTAAATGTCACAAACGGCTTCCCTTTAAAACTCCATTGCGGCGCGCTCTGGAGACGAATCTGCTCTCCAGAGGTTACTGTTGATCTTCTTTCTCTGATATCTCTGTCCTCGCTTCACTCCACCGCCATTTTAGTCCGGCTCGTTTTTGTGCTTGGTCGGACATTTAGTTTGTAGGGTGTTTTCTTTTGTGTGCGTGTTTGTGTGCAAGAAGGTTTGTGTCTTTGTCTCTCTGGTTTAATCATATAACATCATGCAAGGGTCTTATTGTGCTGAAGCTCAATGGCGCTTTACAGCTTGTTAATCATTCACTCCGTACCCTAAACACTAACCCTCTCACGCCACAGCCATGCAATGGGTGAAGGGATCATGAAGGTGGAAGAATGGTCGGTGATAGAGTTTGGATTCTTAGCCCTGATGATTGTCAGCTGCCCTAAAGAATTAAGCTGAGCCAAAGCCGTGTTCGTGTCTTCGCTCAAAACAACACGTTTTAAAGGCAAAAAGTGGTCAAATATGCGACTTGAGGCTAAGGCGCTGCAGTTGTTGTATGTGGATGATGTACAGAGGGAAAAGGGTTAGGGTTAGAGAGCCTTCAGGTCAGGGAACAAGGAGGAGCTGAGGACTGTGCAGAAGGAGCTGAGGAGGAAGATCAGGCAGGCTGAGGCCGGCTACAAGAGGAGGATGGAGGAGCAGCTGCAGAAAAAGAACATTCAGGGAGTGTGGAGGAGCCTGAAAACCATCTCGGGCTTCAAAATCCCCCCTGCCCAGACAGAGGGGGATCTACAGTGGGTGAATGATTTAAATGCTCACTTCTTGAGGTTTGATCGGTCACCCGCCCCTCCCCCTGCACAGCTGCATGCTCCCTCTTCCACAGCTGGACAATGCCCTGCATCTGTTCCTCTTCGCTTATCTGCCCCGGACCATCAGCTCCCCACTTCGCCTGGACTCACCCATCCCCCCAGCACACGGTCCCCCTGCCAACCGCTGACTGTCACAGCAGCACAGGTGAGGAGGAGGAGGTGAAGAGGATTAAAGTGAGGAAGGCAGCAGGACCTGATGGCATCAGCCCCAGGCTCCTTAAGTCCTGCGCAGATGAACTGTGTGGAGTTATGGAGCATGTCTTCAACATGAGCCTGAAGCTGAGGGTGGTACCACAGGTCTGTAAGACCTCCTGTCTGGTACCTGTGCCTAAGACACCGCGCCCTAAAGACCTCAACAGCTTCAGGCCAGTGGCTCTCACGTCCCACCTGATGAAGACACTGGAGCGGCTGGTCCTGGACCACCTCCGCTCCACCATGAGCTCAGCCATGGACCCGCTGCAGTTTGCCTATCGGTCTGGCATCGGAGTGGAGGACGCCGTCATCTCCCTGCTGCACCGCTCTCTCTCTCACCTGGAGAAGCCTGGCAGCTCTGTGAGGATCCTGTTCTTCGATCTTTCCAGCGCCTTCAACACCATCAGCTCCCGAGGGACAAGCTGGAGACGGCTGGTGTGGAGTACGACCTGCAGAGTGGATCCTGGACTACCTCACAGACCGACCCCAGTTTGTGAGAGCCCGGAACGGTGTGTCTGACACTCGGACCTGCAGTGTGGGGGCGCCCCAGGGCACTGCCTTCGCGCCCTTTCTCTTCACCCTTTACACTGCAGACTTCAGACATGACACGGACAGCTGTGTCCTGCAGAAGTTCTCTGACGACTCTGCCATCATCGGACTCATCACGGACGACGATGACGCGGAGTACAGAGGACTGGCGCAGGACTTTGTGGACTGGTGTCAGCGGAACCACCTCCTCATCAACGCGGGGAAGACCAAGGAGATGGTGGTGGATTTCCGCAGACGCCACCCCACTGCCCCCTCACCAGTGAACATCCAGGGACGGGACATTGAGAGAGTGGACTCATACAAGTACCTGGTGTTCATCTGAACCACAAACTGGACTGGACTCATAACACAGACGCACTGTACAGGAAGAGCCAGAGTCGGCTCTACCTCCTGAGGAGACTCAGGTCTTTTGGAGTGACAGGGCCACTCCTGAAGACCTTCTACGACTCTGTGGTGGCATCAGCCCTCCTGTACGGTGTGGCCTGCTGGAGCAGCAGCATCACAGAGAGGGAGAGGAAGAGGCTGGACAGAGTCATCAAGAAGTCCAGCTCCGGCCTGGGCTGTGCTCTGGACTCGGTGCAGGAGGTGGGGGACAGAAGGGTCCTGGCTAGATTCACATCTATGCTGGACCATGAGTGTCACCCCCTGCAGGACACTCTCTCCGCTCTGGAGAGCAGCTTCAGTGAGAGACTGATTCACCCTCGCTGTGTGAAGGAAAGGTTCCGTAGGTCTTTCCTTCCTGCAGCTGTCAGACTTTATAACAAAAACTGTTAGTACTGAACACTCGCAATACTGACCTAACCTAATACTGATGTGCAATTCTGTCGTATGTGCAATTGCTGTTGGAATTCATGTGCAATTCATGTGCAATTACTGTGAAATTCATGTGCAATCTATGTGCTGTCGTGACACATATTCATGTGCAATTACTGTCGGGATCACATGCAATGGTATTTATTTATTTATTTATTTGTCTATGGGAGTTTTTATTTATTCATAGGAGATCTTCTACTGAAAGTGTTTTTCAGACTTCCTATAAGTGATCTGTTCTTCTGTATCTACCTCTGCATCTACCTGCGTTGCGCCAATGAAATTTCCCTATGTGGGACAATAAAGGAATATCTTATCTTATCTTATCTTAAAAGAAGAGCGAAAACGAGCCAGGAAGAGAGAAAGAGATGATAAGGGAGAGTTAGTGGACGAAGGACACTAAGACTCTTCATACTTTTCACACTGAACGCTGATAAATCAAATCAAATCAAATCATCAAATCAAATCAAATCAAATCAAATCAAATCAAATCAATTTATTTTTGTAAGGCCCAAAATCACAACAACAGTTGCCTCTGAGGGCCACAGGGAGAAATGAATCAACAATGTCTGTGGTGGTGATGGAGTCAGACAATGTCTGTGGTGGCGAGGGACGATGTCCCAGGGTCCTCTGTCCTTAGACTCTCCTTCTCGGCCAGGAAAAACTACAAAAAAAACCTCTTTGGGAAAAAAGCGTAGAAACCTGGAGGAGTTCCAGTGAAGGAGAGATCCGACTCTCACAGACGGACAGACGGACACGAGGAGACTGGAGCTGGACCCACTCTTCAGGCAGATGAGGGACCGTCTGAGTCGAGCTGGACCCACTCTTCAGGCAGATGAGGGACCGTCTGAGTCGAGCTGGACCCACTCTTCAGGCAGAAGAGGGACCGTCTGAGTCGAGCTGGACCCACTCTTCAGGCAGAAGAGGGACCGTCGGAGGCGAGCTGGGCCCATTCTTCAGGCAGATGAGGGACCGTCGGAGTCGAGCTGGACCCACTCTTCAGGCAGATGAGGGACCGTCGGAGGCGAGCTGGACCCACTCTTCAGGCAGATGAGGGACCGTCGGAGGCGAGCTGGGCCCATTCTTCAGGCAGATGAGGGACCGTCGGGGGCGAGCTGGACCCACTCCTCAGGCAGATGAAGGACCGTCCACACAGGGCAGGGACCACTTCACCAGGGGAGGGGCATCTGGGTCCACAGGTCCTCAGGAGTGAGAGAAAGAAAAGAAGGCGGTGAACAATTTGCAAGTGGAATCAAAAAATAAATATTGTTTGATAGCATAAGTAGTCAGAAGAAGAAGAGGATAGTGCTCAAGCTGCCATACTTCCCCCAGCACAGTTACTCCTAGGGCAGCGTAGCTAAAGCTGTGGGTTTATGTTTCTGTTCCTAACTAGTCTGACCATAAGCGATTTCGAAGAGGAACGTTTTAAGCCTGGTCTTAAATGAAGAGACTGTGTCAGCATATTTAACATGGGTCGGGAGCTGATTCCATAACACAGGAGCTTGGTAGCTAAACGCTCTACCTCCTACAGTACTTTTAGAGACTCTTGGCACCACCAGAAGGCCGGCATTCTGAGAGCGAAGAGCTCTGTTTGGATGATATGGTTCTATAGCATCTTTGAGGTAGGATGGGGCCATGTCATTTATGGCTTTGTAGGTCAAGAGTAGAATTTTGAATTTGATTCTAGACTCGACGGGGAGCCAGTGAAGAGACTTCAGCACCGGCGTAATGTGCTCTCTTCTTTTTGTTCCTGTTAGTAATCTTGCTGCTGCATTTTGAACCAGTTGAAAGCTTTTTATGGAGCTTTTAGGACACGCTGCAAGCAGGGAGTTACAGTAGTCTAATCTAGTCGATACAAATGCATGGATACGTTTTTCGGCATCACTTTTAGGCAGGATTCTTCTGATTTTGGCTCTTGTTGCGCAAATGGAAATAGGCTGTTTTACAAGCTTGATTTATATGAGCTTTAAATGAGAGCTCCTGGTCAAATAAGACTCCAAGGTTTCTTACAGTAGAACTGGAGGCTACACTGACATTGTCCAGTGTGACTATCTGCTCAGATAGAGCGTCTCGTAGATGTTTAGGACCAGCACAATGACCTCGGTTTTTTCAGGGTTAAGAAGCAGGTAGTTTAGTGTCATCCAGGTTTTTATCTCCTTCACACAAGTACTAAGTCTGTCTACTTGATCGCTCTGATCAGGTTTCATTGATAAATACAGCTGAGTGTCGTCTGCATAGCAGTGGAAGTTAATGTCATGCTTTCTGATAATGTTGCCTAATGGCAGCATATAAAGAGTAAACAGAATTGGACCGAGTACCGAACCCTGTGGCACACCGTAAATTACTTTAGAGCTTGGTGAGGAGCTCTGGTTTACATTAACAAATTGGAACCTATCAGATAGATAGGATTTAAACCAGCTGAGGGCTGTTCCTCCAACACCTACATCACATTCTAACCTCTGCAGTAGAATGTTGTGGTCAATGGTGTCAAACGCTGCGCTGAGGTCCAACAGAACCAGGACTGAGACCAGTCCATCGTCAGCGGCTAATAACAAATCATTTGTGACTTTAACTAGTGCAGTTTCAGTGCTGTGGTGGGCTCTGAACCCTGACTGGAAAACTTCAAATAAGTTATTGTCCTGCAGGTGGCGACAAAGCTGTTTTACTACAACTTTTTCAAGGATTTTAGAGACGAAGGGAAGATTTGAAATAGGTCTGTAATTTACCAATAGGTCGGGATCTAGATGAGTCTTTTTCAGAAGAGGTTTAATGACTGCATGTTTGAAGGACTGTGGAACATAGCCACTTTCGAGTGAAGTATTTATTATATTAAGAATAGACTCTATAATTAGGGGAAGAATGTCTTTGAGGAGTCTGCTTGGAATGGGGTCTAGGACACAAGTTGAGCTTTTAGAGGACATAATGGCTGAAGTTATCTCTGCTTGATCAACAGCTGTGAACCTTTCTAGGTTTACAGGTGGATTTATATGGGACGTTAGATTTACAGCTTGGGCTAGTTCAGGGCTAATAGCGGGGGTAATTTCATCTAATTTATCTCTGATTGTTTTTATTTTATTATTAAAAAATAGGAGGAAATCATCAGAGCTGAGTGTAGCTGGGATTGAGGGCTCTACTGCACTGTGACAGTTTGTTAGCCTAGCCACAGTGCTGAAAAGGAATTTAGTGTTACTTTTGTTGACTTCTATTAGATTTGAATAATATCTGGTTTGGGCCTTACGCAGAGCCTGCTTATAGGACAGCAGGCAACTTTTCCATGCTTTTAGAGATTCTTCGGTGTGAGAGCGACGAAATAATCCCTCTAACTTTCTAACTCTTTGTTTATGTGAACGCAGTTCTTGGTTGTACCATGGGGAGGCGCGCTTTGGCCTAATGACCTTCTGTTTTAACGGCGCTACAACGTCAAGAGCAGACTTCAGAGAATTCATGGTCAAGTCGACACATTGATCACTTAAACTGGGACTAAAGCTGTTCTCAGCAGGATCACATGACATGATCACATGACATGTCACTGAATATTGGCTCTATTATTTCTTTGAATTTTGAGATAGATTTTTCAGATATTGTCCTTTTCATTATAACTTTATTTTGTGGGACTGGATGATCTTAAGAATAAACTGAAAGGTAATTAGGAAATAAATCACAGCGGTGTTTTGATGGAAGAATGAATCTGCAGTAAAAGACACTGAGCGTTACACGAATGCAGCAGAAGGCCTGAGGGCACACACACTATTGTCTGTCACATGCGTTTGGTTTGTGTTCAGGAAATAATTATGTGCGTGGGTT
>NW_027316485.1:5000-15072 GCF_026437365.1 Eucyclogobius newberryi | reverse complement strand
GACAAGGAGGGAGGAGGACAAGGAAGGAGGACAAGGAGGAGGAGGACAAGGAAGGAGGACAAGGAGGGAGGACGACAAGGACGGAGGACAAGGAGGGAGGAGGACAAGGAAGGAGGACAAGGAGGGAGGAGGACAAGGAAGGAGGACAAGGAGGGAGGAGACAAGGAAGGAGGACAAGGAGGGAGGACGACAAGGACGGAGGACAAGGAGGGAGGAGGACAAGGAAGGAGGACAAGGAGGGAGGAGGACAAGGAAGGAGGACAAGGAGGGAGGAGGACAAGGAAGGAGACAAGGAGGGAGGACGACAAGGACGGAGGACAAGGAGGGAGGAGGACAAGGAAGGAGGACAAGGAGGGAGGAGGACAAGGAGGGAGGACGACAGGACGGAGGACAAGAAGGGAGGAGAACAAGGAGGGAGGAGGACAAGGAAGGAGGAGGACAAGGAGGTAGGAGGACAAGGAGGAGGAGACAAGGAAGGAGGACAAGGAGGGAGGAGGACAAGGAAGGAGGACAAGGAGGGAGGAGGACAGGAAGGAGGACAAGGAAGGAGGAGGACAAGGAAGGAGGACAAGGAGGAGGAGGACAAGGAAGGAGGACAAGGAGGGAGGACGACAAGGACGGAGGACAAGGAGGGAGGAGGACAAGGAAGGAGGACAAGGAGGGAGGAGGACAAGGAAGGAGGACAAGGAGGGAGGAGGACAAGGAAGGAGGACAAGGAGGGAGGACGACAAGGACGGAGGACAAGGAGGGAGGAGGACAAGGAAGGAGGACAAGGAGGGAGGAGGACAAGGAAGGAGGACAAGGAGGGAGGAGGACAAGGAAGGAGGACAAGGAGGGAGGACGACAAGGACGGAGGACAGGAGGGAGGAGGACAAGGAAGGAGGACAAGGAGGGAGGAGGACAAGGAAGGAGGACAAGGAGGGAGGAGGACAAGGAAGGAGGACAAGGAGGGAGGACGACAGGACGGAGGACAAGGAGGGAGGAGGACAAGGAAGGAGGACAAGGAGGGAGGAGGACAAGGAAGGAGGACAAGGAGGGAGGAGGACAGGGAAGGAGGACAAGGAGGGAGGAGGACAAGGAAGGAGGACAAGGAGGGAGGACGACAAGGACGGAGGACAAGGAGGGAGGAGGACAAGGAAGGAGGACAAGGAGGAGGAGGACAAGGAAGGAGGACAAGAGGGAGGAGGACAAGGAAGGAGGACAAGGAGGGAGGACGACAAGGACGGAGGACAAGGAGGGAGAGGACAAGGAAGGAGGACAAGGAGGGAGGAGGACAAGGAGGGAGGACGACAAGGACGGAGGACAAGAAGGGAGGAGAACAAGGAGGGAGGAGGACAAGGAAGGAGGAGGACAAGGAGGGAGAAGGACAAGGAGGAGGACAAGGAGGGAGGAGGACAAGGAAGGAGGACAAGGAGGGAGGAGGACAGGGAAGGAGGACAAGGAGGAGGACGACAAGGACGGAGGACAAGGAGGGAGGAGGACAAGGAAGGAGGACAAGGAGGGAGGAGGACAAGGAAGGAGGACAAGGAGGGAGGAGGACAAGGAAGGAGGACAAGGAGGGAGGAGGACAAGGAAGGAGGACAAGAAGGGAGGAGAACAAGGAGGGAGGAGGACAAGGAAGGAGGAGGACAAGGAGGGAGGAGGACAAGGAGGGAGGAGGACAAGAGAGAAGGACTAAGGAGCAAGGACTGATAAGCTAGGAGGTAGGACGGCGGAAAGTTAAGAGTTAGGAGGTAGGAGGCAGGATGTATCAGGTAGGATTCAGGAGGTAGGGGGTAGGAGCTAAGAGTAGGAGGCAGGACGTAGGAGCTAGGAGGCAGGAGCTCGGAGGCAAGAAGTAGGAGGCAATAGGTAGGAGCTCGCAGGCAGAAGCATTGAGGTAGGAGGCAGGAGGTAGGGGGCTGGAGGTAGGAGCTAGGAGTCAGGAGGTAGGGGCTAGGAGTCAGGAGGTAGGGGCTAGGAGTCAGGAGGTAGGGGCTAGGAGTCAGGAGGTAGGGGCTAGGAGTCAGGAGGTAGGACTGTCTGGTGTCATGTGTCTCTCTCAGGTTTGTGCTTAACGAAGGAGAGCTGCTAATTTCACAGCAATTCTCCACCGTTCCACCTCAACAAGTCGACAGGCTCAAGATTTAAGAGAGAGAGAGAGGGAGGAGAGAGGGAGGAGAGAGAGGGAGGAGGGAGGGAGGAGGGAGGGAGGAGAGAGAGGGAGGAGGGAGGGAGGAGAGAGGGAGGAGAGAGGGAGGCGGGAGGGAGGAGAGAGAGGAGGAGGGAGGGAGGAGAGAGAGGAAGGAGAGAGGAGGAGAGAGAGGAGGAGGGAGGGAGGGAGGAGAGAGGAGGAGGGAGGGAGGAGAGAGAGGGAGGAGAGAGAGGGAGAAGAGAGGGGAGGAGAGAGAGAGGGAGGAGAGAGAGGGAGGAGGGGAGGGAGGGAGGAGGGAGGGAGGAGAGAGAGGGAGGAGGGAGGGAGGGAGGAGGGAGGGAGGAGAGAGAGGGAGGAGGGAGGGAGGAGGAGAGAGGGAGGAGGGAGGGAGGAGAGAGAGGGAGGAGAGAGAGGAGGAGAGAGAGGGAGGAGAGAGAGGGAGGAGGAGGAGGAGAGAGAGGAGGAGAGAGAGGGAGGAGGGAGGAGGGAGGAGGGAGGGAGGAGAGAGGGAGGAGGGAGGGAGGAGGAGAGAGGGAGGAGGGAGGGAGGAGAGAGAGGGAGGAGGGAGAGAGAGGGAGGAGGGAGGGAGGAGAGAGAGGGAGGAGAGAGAGGAAGGAGGAGGGAGGGAGGAGAGAGGGAGGAGGGAGGGAGGAGAGAGAGGGAGGAGAGAGAGGGAGGAGGGAGGGAGGAGAGAGAGGGAGGAGGGAGGGAGGAGGAGGGAGGAGAGAGAGGAAGGAGGGAGGAGGGAGGAGAGAGGGAGGAGGGAGGGAGGAGAGAGAGGGAGGAGAGAGAGGGAGGAGGGAGGGAGGAGAGAGAGGGAGAGAGAGGGAGGAGAGAGAGGGAGGAGAGAGAGGGAGGAGGGAGGGAGGAGAGAGAGGAAGGAGAGAGGGAGAGGAGGGAGGGAGGAGGGAGGGAGGAGAGAGAGGGAGGAGGGAGGGAGGGAGGAGAGGGGTGGAGGGAGGAGAGAGAGAGGGAGGAGAGTGAGGAGGGGAGGGAGGAGAGAGAGGGAGGAGAGAGGGAGGAGGGAGGGAGGAGTGAGGGGAGGAGGAGGGAGGGAGGAGGAGAGGGAGGAGGTGGGAGGAGAGAGAGGGAGGAGAGAGAGGGAGGGGAGGGAGGAGAGAGAGGGAGGAGGGAGGGAGGAGAGAGAGGAAGGAGAGAGGGAGGAGAGAGAGGAGGAGGGAGGGAGGAGAGAGGGAGGAGAGAGGGAGGCGGAGGGAGGAGAGAGAGGGAGGAGGGAGGGAGGAGAGAGAGGAAGGAGGGAGGGGAGGAGGGGGAGGGAGGAGAGAGAGGAAGGAGGGAGGAGGGAGGGAGGAGAGAGAGGAGGAAGAGAGAGGGAGGAGGGAGGGAGGAGAGAGAGGGAGGAGAGAGGGAGGGAGGTCTTAAACACACATGTCCATTCAGACGTTTGTTGTGAATCTGTTGAACATAAATCAATTCAAAAATCACATTTCTGAACTTGAACCTGAATCTAAACCAGGACTAAACCAGGTCTAAACCAGGACTAAACCAGGACTAAACCAGGTCTAAACCAGGACTAAACCAGGACTAAACCAGGTCTAAACCAGGTCCAAACCAGGACTAAACCAGGTCTAAAACCAGGACTAAACCAGGTCTAAACCAGATCTAAACCAGGTCTAAACCAGGACTAAACCAGGTCTAACCAGGACTAAACCAGGACTAAACCAGGTCTAAACAGGACTAAACCAGGACTAAACCAGGTCTAAACCAGGTCCAAACCAGGACTAAACCAGGTCTAAACCAGGACTAAACCAGGTCTAAACCAGATCTAAACCAGGTCTAAACCAGGACTAAACCAGGTCTAAACCAGGACTAAACCAGGACTAAACCAGGTCTAAACCAGGACTAAACCAGGTCTAAACCAGGTCTAAACCAGGACTAAACCAGGTCTAAACAAGGACTAAACCAGGACTAAACCAGGTCCAAACCAGGACTAAACCAGGTCTAAACCAGGACTAAACCAGGTCTAAACCAGATCTAAACCAGGTCTAAACCAGGACTAAACCAGGTCTAAACCAGGTCCAAACCAGGACTAAACCAGGTCTAAACCAGGACTAAACCAGGTCTAAACCAGATCTAAACCAGGTCTAAACCAGGACTAAACCAGGTCTAAACCAGGACTAAACCAGGACTAAACCAGGTCTAAACCAGGACTAAACCAGGACTAAACCAGGTCTAAACCAGGTCCAAACCAGGACTAAACCAGGTCTAAACCAGGACTAAACCAGGTCTAAACCAGATCTAAACCAGGTCTAAACCAGGACTAAACCAGGTCTAAACCAGGACTAAACCAGGACTAAACCAGGTCTAAACCAGGACTAAACCAGGTCTAAACCAGGTCTAAACCAGGACTAAACCAGGTCTAAACAAGGACTAAACCAGGACTAAACCAGGTCTAAACCAGGACTAAACCAGGTCTAAACCAGGACAAAACCAGGTCTAAACCAGGTCTAAACCAGGTCTAAACCAGGACTAAACCAGGTCTAAACCAGGTCTAAACCAGGTCTAAACCAGGTCTAAACCAGGACTAAACCAGGTCTAAACCAGGTCTAAACCAGGTCTAAACCAGGTCTAAACCAGGACTAAACCAGGTCTAAACCAGGTCTAAACCAGGTCTAAACCAGGTCTAAACCAGGACTAAACCAGGACTAAACCAGGTCTAAACCAGGACTAAACCAGGTCTAAACCAGGTCTAAACCAGGACTAAACCAGGTCTAAACAAGGACTAAACCAGGACAAAACCAGGTCTAAACCAGGTCTAAACCAGGTCTAAACCAGGACAAAACCAGGTCTAAACCAGGTCTAAACCAGGTCTAAACCAGGACTAAACCAGGTCTAAACCAGGTCTAAACCAGGTCTAAACCAGGACTAAACCAGGTCTAAACCAGGTCTAAACCAGGACTAAACCAGGTCTAAACCAGGACTAAATCTTCAGCCCACACAATGATCTTTTCTTCTTTTTAATTACTCCTGTCTCCAATTAAACATTGAAACTTTATTCTCTGTCACATTCAGCGTTAAATTTATGTCTAATATTAATCCAAAGGTTTTTAATTAATACGTGTGAATAATTACCATTTTAATGAAGCCTTCTTTGTAAATGTCTTGGATTTGTGGTGTCGGTGGCGTTTCCTGCTCGCCGCTGACGGGAGATTGATGTTCGCTCGTGAATAAGCCGTGTTCCGCCTTCGTTCTGGATATTTATGAAAATTAAACGCTGAAATTACGGGGTTGTTGTTGTTACTAATTTATGTGTCAATTCATCATTAGTAATTAATACGAGCGGTAGAAACGTGACGCGAGGATCATTAAAAGGAAGTAATTGCTGTTAATGAGATGCAAAAGTCGGACGGTTTGGAAAAATAACAAGAACGGAAAAGAAGAATGAAACTGGCCAAAGGGCAAACGGCACAAACGACCGTGTTTTCTGTTTTGTGTCATGACTTTGTTGGTTTAACTTTATTTCACATGTTCAGAAATGTTCTCCCAGAATCCACCTCTTTGTCTTTTACACTACACTTCTGATTCTGGCAATACACATGATCTGACATGAAGCACAGCTGCTTTCAGCGGGAATATGGATCAAATGTCTCAGATTGGGCCTGACTCGCATTTTGTTGTCCCATCTGTGTATGTCTCAGATTGGGCAGCCTGACTCGCATTTTGTTGTCCCATCTGTGTATGTCTCAGATTGGGCAGCCTGACTCGCATTTTGTTGTCCCATCTGTGTATGTCTCAGATTGGGCAGCCTGACTCGCATTTTGTTGTCCCATCTGTGTATGTCTCAGATTGGGCAGTCTGACTCGCATTTTGTTGTCCCATCTGTGTGTTGTGACTGCAGAAATAGCACTAGGGGGGGCTCTTTTTGCACAGGGCCCCGGGTTGGTTGGATTTTTATGACGACTATAAGTTGCGGCATCGCTCCGAGCGCCGTTTGTTGGTGCAGCGGGAGCCGGGGAGAGTTTGGGACCCGGTGGGGCGGAGTTTGGGACCCGGTGGGACGGCGTTTGGGACCCGGTGGGGCGGAGTTTGGGACCCGGTGGGGCGGAGTTTGGGACCCGGTGGGGCGGAGTTTGGGACCCGGTGGGGCGGTAGGTGTGAGTGGAACCATCTTAGAGCCTGATTTGATCTGACATTCAAGATGGCTGGGAAAGCTCGGAGACGGGAAGGAGAATTTGGAATCTGAAGTGGGAGTAGATGTTGTAGGAGGGACCCAGGGCTGCTCTGAGGGCCGGGGCGAGGGGTGCTGCCCCGCCTTTCACCGATGGGTCCAAGGCCTTTGATGAGGACCCTATGGGACAGTGTTTAGTTTGAACATGCTCAGTTCAGCAGTGCCAGGAGATAACCGGGATATTCTTGCTCACGTGAATTTTTTCTGATTTTGAAGGACTTATCCAGGACTAAACCGGGTCTAAACCAGGTCTAAACCTGGACTAAACCAGGTCTAAACCAGGACTAAACCTGGACTAAACCAGGTCTAAACCAGGACTAAACCTGGACTAAACCAGGTCTAAACCAGGACTAAACCTGGACTAAACCAGGTCTAAACCAGGACTAAACCAGGTCTAAACCAGGGCTAAACCAGGACTAAACACAGGCTAAACCAGGTCTAAACCAGGACTAAACCAGGTCCAAACCAGGTCTAAACCAAGTCTAAACCAAGTCTAAACCAGGTCTAAACCAGGTCTAAACCAGGCCTAAACCAGGTCTAAACCAGGTCTAAACCAGGCCTAAACCAGGTCTAAACCAGGACTAAACCAGGACTAAACTAGTGTTTTGGGAGAAGCTGAAATCCCTGTTGTGAATCTGCTGTTTCAGACGTTTTTTATGAGACTTTAAATCCATCAAACCCGATGGAGGCGGAGCTGGAGGTCGCGGGGTTAACTTGGGTTAAACATGGGTCAAACTGTCCATAGATCATGTGACTCTGAGCTGTCGCTGAGCAGATTTACTCAAGTACAAACCTTTACTTATGGAACCTGTTTAGTCCTGGTTTAGTCCTGGTTTAGTCCTGGTTTAGTCCTGGTTTAGTCCTGGTTTAGTCCTGCTTTAGACCTGGTTTAGTCCTGGTTTAGTCCTGGTTTAGTCCTCGGGCAGAACGCTCTCCTTCATGAAAGTGGGAGATGTTTGTGGCGGTCTCTCGCTTCCTGTGTTCGTCTCTCTCTTCCTGCGGTCGTCTCTCGCTTCCTGTGTTCGTCTCTTGCTTCCTGTGGTCGTCTCTCGCTTCCTGCGGTCGTCTCTCGCTTCATGCGGTCGTTTCTCGCTTCCTGCGGTCGTCTCTTGCTTCCTGTGGTCGTCTCTCGCTTCCTGCGGTCGTCTCTCGCTTCCTGTGTTCGTCTCTCGCTTTCTGTGGTCGTCTCTCGCTTCCTGAGGTCGTTTCTCGCTTCCTGTGTTCGTCTCTCGCTTCCTGCGGTCGTCTTTCTTCCTGTGGCGGTCTCTCGCTTCCTGTGTTCGTCTCTCGCTTCCTGAGGTCGTCTCTCGCTTCCTGTGTTCGTCTCTCTCTTCCTGCGGTCGTCTCTCTCTTCCTGCGGTCGTCTCTCACTTCCTGCGGTCGTCTCTCGCTTCCTGTGGTCGTCTCTCTTCCTGTGTTCGTCTCTCGCTTCCTGCGGTCGTCTCTCGCTTCCTGTGTTCGTCTCTTGCTTCCTGTGGTCGTCTCTCGCTTCCTGTGGTCGTCCCTCTTCCTGTGGCGGTCTCTCGCTTCCTGTGTTCGTCTCTTGCTTCCTGTGGTCGTCTCTCGCTTCCTGTGTTCGTCTCTCTCTTCCTGCGGTCGTCTCTCTCTTCCTGCGGTCGTCTCTCGCTTCCTGCGGTCGTCTCTCTCTTCCTGTGTTCGTCTCTCTCTTCCTGCGGTTGTCTCTCGCTTCCTGTGGTCGTCTCTCTCTTCCTGCGTTCGTCTCTCTCTTCCTGTGGTCAGCTCTCTCTTCCTGTGGCGGTCTCTCGCTTCCTGCGGTCGTCTCTCGCTTCCTGTGGTCGTCCCTCTTCCTGTGGCGGTCTCTCGCTTCCTGTGTTCGTCTCTTGCTTCCTGTGTTCGTCTCTCGCTTCCTGTGGTCGTCTCTCGCTTCCTGTGTTCGTCTCTCTCTTCCTGCGGTCGTCTCTCTCTTCCTGTGTTCGTCTCTCTCTTCCTGTGTTCGTCTCTCTCTTCCTGTGTTCGTCTCTCTCTTCCTGTGTTCGTCTCTCTCTTCCTGTGTTCGTCTCTCTCTTCCTGCGGTCGTCTCTCTCTTCCTGTGTTCGTCTCTCTCTTCCTGTGTTCGTCTCTCTCTTCCTGCGTTCGTCTGTCTCTTCCTGTGGTCAGCTCTCTCTTCCTGTGGCGGTCTCTCGCTTCCTGCGGTCGTCTCTCGCTTCCTGTGGTCGTCCCTCTTCCTGTGGCGGTCTCTCGCTTCCTGTGTTCGTCTCTCTCTTCCTGCGGTCGTCTCTCTCTTCCTGTGTTCGTCTCTCTCTTCCTGCGGTCGTCTCTCTCTTCCTGCGGTCGTCTCTCGCTTCCTGTGGTCGTCTCTGCGGCTAAACGTCCTCGTCTCTCCGTGTCCAGGCTGCAGGCTCTGAGGAAGGAGAAGTCCCGGGACGCCGCCCGCTCTCGCCGAGGGAAGGAGAACTTTGAGTTTTACGAGCTGGCCAAGATGCTCCCTCTGCCCGGCGCCATCACGAGCCAGCTGGACAAAGCCTCCATCATCCGCCTGACCATCAGCTACTTGAAGATGAGGGACTTCGCCAACCAAGGAGACCCGCCCTGGAACCTGCGCATGGAGGCGCCGCCGCCCAACACGTCCGTCAAAGGTAAGGCACGCCCCCTGACACGCGGGACACGCCCAAAATGCGTCTGTTAAATGTAAGACACGCCCCCTGACACACGGGACACGCCCAAAATGCGTCTGTTAAATCTAAGACACGCCCCCTGACACACGGGACACGCCCAAAATGCGTCTGTTAAATGTAAGACACGCCCCCTGACACGCGGGACACGCCCAAAATGCGTCTGTTAAATGTAAGACACGCCCCCCTGACACACGGGACACGCCCAAAATGCGTCTGTTAAATGTAAGACACGCCCCCTGACACGCGGGACACGCCCAAAATGCGTCTGTTAAATGTAAGACACGCCCCCTGACACACGGGACACGCCCAAAATGCGTCTGTTAAATCTAAGACACGCCCCCTGACACACGGGACACGCCCAAAATGCGTCTGTTAAATGTAAGACACGCCCCCTGACACGCGGGACACGCCCAAAATGCGTCTGTTAAATGTAAGACACGCCCCCCTGACACACGGGACACGCCCAAAATGCGTCTGTTAAATGTAAGACACGCCCCCTGACACGCGGGACACGCCCAAAATGCGTCTGTTAAATGTAAGACACGCCTCCCTGACACGCGGGACACGCCCAAAATGCGTCTGTTAAATGTAAGACACGCCCCCCTGACACACGGGACACGCCCAAAATGCGTCTGTTAAATGTAAGACGCGCCCCACTGACACGAGAGACACGCCCAAAACGCATCTGATCAAAGGTAAGACACACTCCCCCTGACAGACAAGACACGCCCCAACGTATCCTTCCAAGGTAAGGCCCGTACCCTGACGGACAAGACACGCCCCCAACTTGTCCATCAAAGGTAAGACAAGCCAAAACAAATCTGTCACAAGGCAAGACGCGCCCTCAACACGTCCGTCAAAGGTAATAAACGCTCCCTGACAGACAAGACACGCCCCCAAAGTGTCAGTCTAAGGTAAGATACGCCCCCTGACATGCAAGACACGCCCCCAACATATCTGTTGAAGGTAAGACACGCCAATTGATGGACAAGATACTCCCCAACACCCGCCCCTTAACTTTTAACCCCACCCCTAACACGTTTGTCACACATAATTTGCTCGCCGATGAATACTATCTCCATCAAAGTTAAGACCCGCCTCTCGACATGTCTG
>NW_027316484.1:0-5000 GCF_026437365.1 Eucyclogobius newberryi | reverse complement strand
CTCCTGTTTGCTCTGGACAGACGGGTCAGACAGGGCTGTGTCTGGTCTCTCCTCCTGTTTGCTCTGGACAGACGGGTCAGACAGGGCTGTGTCTGGTCTCTCCTCATGTTTACTCTGGACAGAGGGGTCAGACAGGGCTGTGTCTGGTCTCTCCTCCTGTTTGCTCTGGACAGACGGGTCAGACAGGGCTGTGTCTGGTCTCTCCTCATGTTTGCTCTGGACAGAGGGGTCAGACAGGGCTGTGTCTGGTCTCTCCTCCTGTTTGCTCTGGACAGAGGGGTCAGACAGGGCTGTGTCTGGTCTCTCCTCATGTTCGCTCTGGACAGACGGGTCAGACAGGGCTGTGTCTGGTCTCTCCTCATGTTCGCTCTGGACAGAGGAGTCAGACAAGGCTGTGTCTGGTCTCTCCTCATGTTTACTCTGGACAGAGGGGTCAGACAGGGCTGTGTCTGGTCTCTCCTCATGTTTGCTCTGGACAGACGGGTCAGACAGGGCTGTGTCTGGTCCCTCCTCATGTTTACTCTGGACAGAGGGGTCAGACAGGGCTGTGCCTGGTCTCTCCTCATGTTCGCTCTGGACAGAGGGGTCAGACAGGGCTGTGTCTGGTCTCTCCTCATGTTTGCTCTGGACAGACGGGTCAGACAGGGCTGTGTCTGGTCCCTCCTCATGTTTACTCTGGACAGAGGGGTCCGACAGGGCTGTGCCTGGTCTCTCCTCATGTTCGCTCTGGACAGAGGGGTCAGACAGGGCTGTGTCTGGTCTCTCCTCCTGTTCGCTCTGGACAGAGGGGTCAGACAGGGCTGTGTCTGGTCTCTCCTCATGTTTGCTCTGGACAGAGGGGTCAGACAGGGCTGTGTCTGGTCTCTCCTCCTGTTTGCTCTGGACAGAGGGGTCAGGCAGGGCTGTGCCTGGTCTCTCCTCATGTTCGCTCTGGACAGAGGGGTCAGACATGGCTGTGCCTGGTCTCTCCTCATGTTCACTCATCCCCGTTCCAGATGAGCCCAATGAGAGTGGTGTCGTCATGGTGATGAGGCTGGTGTCGTCATGGTGATGAGGCTGGTGTCGTCATGGCGACGAGGGTGGTGTCGTCATGGCGACGAGGCTGGTGTCGTCATGACGACGAGGCTGGTGTCGTCATGGCGACGAGGGTGGTGTCGTCATGGCGATGAGGGCCCGCCCTCAGAGGCCCCGCCCTCAGAGGCCCCGCCCTCAGTTGCTTTACATCCTATTTATTTGTTATGTACCAGTTTGTCACTGTAAACCACCTCCCCTTGTTCTAAAGTAACTCACAGTGAGCCTCAGGGGTCAGTACTGGGTCCAGTTCTGTTTCCTCTTTACATGCTGCCGTTAGGTCACATGATCAGGTCACATGATCAGGTCACATGGCATTAACTTCCACTGCTCTGCAGACGACACTCAGCTGTATTTATCAATGAACCTGATCAGAGCGATCAAGTTCAGACTTAGAGCTCGTGTGAAGGAGATAAAAACCTGGAGGTCATTGTGCTGGAGGTCATTGTGCTGAAGGTCATTGTGCTGGAGGTCATTGTGCTGGAGGTCACTGTGCTGGAGGTCATTGTTCTGGAGGTCATTGTGCTGGAGGTCATTGTTCTGGAGGTCATTGTGCTGGAGGTCATTGTGCTGGAGGTCAATGTGCTGGAGGTCATTGTGCCGGAGGTCAATGTGCTGGAGGTCATTGTGCTGGAGGTCATTGTGCTGGAGGTCATTGTGCTGGAGGTCATTGTTCTGGAGGTCATTGTGCTGGAGGTCATTGTGCTGGAGGTCATTGTTCTGGAGGTCATTGTGCTGGAGGTCATTGTGCCGGAGGTCAATGTGCCGGAGGTCATTGTGCCGGAGGTCAATGTGCCGGAGGTCATTGTGCTGGAGGTCATTGTGCTGGAGGTCATTGTGCTGAAGGTCATTGTGCTGAAGGTCATTGTGCTGGAGGTAATTGTGCTGGAGGTCATTGTGCTGGAGGTCATTGTGCTGAAGGTCATTGTGCTGGAGGTCATTGTGCTGAAGGTCATTGTGCTGAAGGTCATTGTGCTGGAGGTCATTGTGCTGGAGGTCATTGTGCCGGAGGTCATTGTGCCGGAGGTCATTGTGTTGAAGGTCATTGTGTTGAAGGTCATTGTGCTGAAGGTCATTGTGCTGGAGGTCATTGTGCTGGAGGTCATTGTGCTGGAGGTCATTGTGCCGGAGGTCATTGTGCCGGAGGTCATTGTGCCGAAGGTCATTGTGCTGGAGGTCATTGTGCTGGAGGTCATTGTGCTGCTGGAGGTCATTGTGCTGGAGGTCATTGTGCTGGAGGTCATTGTGCTGGAGGTCATTGTGCTGAGGGTCATTGTGCTGAGGGTCATTGTGCTGGTCCTAAACATCTGAAGCCTCCAGTTCTACTGTGAGAAACCTCAGAGTCTGATTGGACCAGGAGCTCTCATTTAAAGCTCATATAAATCAAGTCTGTAAAACAGACTCATTCATCTGTGTAATAAAGATCAAATCAGAAGAATCCGGCCTAAAAGCGAAGCTGAAAAACGTCTCCTGCATCTGTAACGTCTCGATTCTCTCTGTAACTCCTGCTCACAGCAGGTCCTAAAAGCTCCATAAAAAACTTTAACTGGTTCAAAATGCAGCAGCAAGATTACAAACAGGAACTAAAAGAAGAGAGCACATGACGCCGCTGCTGGAGTCTCTTCACTGGCTCCTGTCCTGTTTAGAATCACATTCAATCATTCATCACTCAAAGATGCTCTAGAACCATCTCATCCAATCAGAGCTCTTCACTCTCTAAATGCTGGTCCCAAGAGTCTCTAAAAGCACAGTAGGAGGTAGAGCCTTCTGGTGGTCCCAAGAGTCTCTAAAAGCACAGAAATATAAAGCTACAGTTTCAGCGACAGAGAGGGCAGGAGCTCAGCGACAGAGGAGCGTCTTACACTTCTGCTCTGCGCCCGGGGCTCATCCCTGGGTTGAGCACGTCCGCTGCGGAAGTGTGGTTCAGGTGTGGTTAAGGTGTGGTTCAGGTGTGGTTCAGGTGTGGTTCAGGTGTGGTTCAGGTGTGGTTAAGGTGTGGTTCAGGTGTGGTTCAGGTGTGGTTCAGGTGTGGTTAATGTGTGGTTCAGGTGTGGTTCAGGTGTGGTTCAGGTGTGGTTCAGGTGTGGTTCAGGTGTGGTTCAGGCGTGGTTCAGGCGTGGTTAAGGTGTGGTTCAGGTGTGGTTAAGGTGTGGTTCAGGTGTGGTTCAGGTGTGGTTAAGGTGTGGTTCAGGTGTGGTTAAGGTGTGGTTCAGGTGTGGTTAAGGTGTGGTTCAGGTGTGGTTAAGGTGTGGTTCAGGTGTGGTTCAGGTGTGGTTAAGGTGTGGTTCAGGTGTGGTTAAGGTGTGGTTCAGGTGTGGTTCAGGTGTGGTTCAGGTGTGGTTCAGGTGTGGTTCAGGTGTGGTTCAGGTGTGGTTAAGGTGTGGTTCAGGTATGGTTCAGGTGTGGTTCAGGTGTGGTTCAGGTGTGGTTCAGGTGTGGTTAAGGTGTGGTTCAGGTGTGGTTCAGGTGTGGTTCAGGTGTGGTTCAGGTGTGGTTCAGGTGTGGTTCAGGTGTGGTTAAGGTGTGGTTCAGGTGTGGTTCAGGTGTGGTTCAGGTGTGTGGTTCAGGTGTGGTTAAGGTGTGGTTCAGGTGTGGTTCAGGTGTGGTTAAGGTGTGGTTCAGGTGTGGTTAAGGTGTGGTTCAGGTGTGGTTCAGGTGTGGTTCAGGTGTGGTTCAGGTGTGGCTCAGGTGTGGTTCAGGTGTGGTTAAGGTGTGGTTAAGGTGTGGTTCAGGTGTGGTTAAGGTGTGGTTCAGGTGTGGTTAAGGTGTGGTTCAGGTGTGGTTCAGGTGTGGTTCAGGTGTGGTTAAGGTGTGGTTAAGGTGTGGTTCAGGTGTGGTTCAGGTGTGGTTCAGGTGTGGTTCAGGTGTGGTTCAGGTGTGGTTCAGGTATGGTTCAGGTGTGGTTAAGGTGTGGTTCAGGTGTGGTTAAGGTGTGGTTCAGGTGTGGTTCAGGTGTGGTTCAGGTGTGGTTAAGGTGTGGTTAAGGTGTGGTTCAGGTGTGGTTAAGGTGTGGTTCAGGTGTGGTTCAGGTGTGGTTCAGGTGTGTGTTCAGGTGTGGTTCAGGTGTGGTTAAGGTGTGGTTCAGGTGTGGTTCAGGTGTGGTTCAGGTGTGGTTAAGGTGTGGTTCAGGTGTGGTTCAGGTGTGGTTCAGGTGTGGTTCAGGCGTGGTTCAGGCGTGGTTAAGGTGTGGTTCAGGTGTGGTTAAGGTGTGGTTCAGGTGTGGTTCAGGTGTGGTTAAGGTGTGGTTCAGGTGTGGTTAAGGTGTGGTTCAGGTGTGGTTAAGGTGTGGTTCAGGTGTGGTTCAGGTGTGGTTCAGGTGTGGTTAAGGTGTGGTTAAGGTGTGGTTAAGGTGTGGTTCAGGTGTGGTTAAGGTGTGGTTCAGGTGTGGTTCAGGTGTGGTTCAGGTGTGGTTCAGGTGTGGTTAAGGTGTGGTTCAGGTGTGGTTAAGGTGTGGTTCAGGTGTGGTTCAGGTGTGGTTCAGGTGTGGTTAGGTGTGGTTAAGGTGTGGTTCAGGTGTGGTTAAGGTGTGGTTCAGGTGTGGTTCAGGTGGTGGTTCAGGTGTGGTTCAGGTGTGGTTAAGGTGTGGTTCAGGTGTGGTTCAGGTGTGGTTAAGGTGTGGTTCAGGTGTGGTTAAGGTGTGGTTCAGGTGTGGTTCAGGTGTGGTTCAGGTGTGGTTCAGGTGTGGTTAAGGTGTGGTTCAGGTGTGGTTCAGGTGTGGTTAAGGTGTGGTTCAGGTGTGGTTAAGGTGTGGTTCAGGTGTAGTTCAGGTGTGGTTAAGGTGTGGTTCAGGTGTGGTTAAGGTGTGGTTCAGGTGTGGTTCAGGGAGAAGAGGAAAGAAGAGAGGGATGAGAAGGTGAGATAAAGAGAGAGTAATGGCTCCCTCTGGAGGAGAGGATTTGCCTACTATAAATAAATGCACTTATCGCTTA
>NW_027316483.1:0-15158 GCF_026437365.1 Eucyclogobius newberryi | reverse complement strand
ATAGAAACACCCTTCCTTCTCTGTTCAGTTTCCCTTTTGTCCTGCTTCTTGGTTCTCTTCACTCTGTTGAGAGCCCAAGCGGGGTAACCACAGGCTGAGAGGGCATTTCGGACATGTTTTTCCTCTTTCTTCTTGCCCTCTGAGCTGGTGGGCACACCTTGAGCTCTGTGTTGTAAGGTTCTGATCACACCCAGCTTGTGCTGTAGTGGGTGGTTGGAACTAAAGAGCAGATACTGGTCCGTGTGTGTAGGTTTCCTATATACCTCTATTTGGAGTTTCCCGTCCTCTCCTCTGATCGTGGAACAATCAAGAAAGGCCAAGCGATTCTCCTTAGCGTCTTCTCTTGTAAACCTGATATGTGGGTCCACAGCATTGATGTGATCAGAGAAGGTTTCCAGCTCTTGTTTCTTGATTGTTACAAAAGTATCATCGACATAGCGGAGCCACAGTTTTGGGGCTATGCCTGAGAATGAGGCCAGTGCCTTCTTCTCAAAGTGCTCCATGTACAGGTTGGCTACTATGGGAGAGACGGGCGAGCCCATGGCACAGCCATGAATCTGTCTGTAAAATTGTCCCCGGAATTGAAAGTAAGTGGTGTTCAGACAGATGTCCAACAGTTTACATATGTGTTCAGGTGTCAGTTTGGTCCTTTCCTGTAGGGTGGTGTCTTCCTGCAGTCTGATCCTCACTGCTGCTACTGCATCAGAGGTCGGGATGCAGGTGAACAGGGACACAACATCATATGAAACCATGAGGTCATCTGGGTCCAGTTGGAGATGTTTCACTTTATCCACAAAGTTGTGCGTGTTTTCCACATGATGTACCGAATTCCCCACAAGCGGAGCCAATATAGTTGTTAAATGCTTGGCCACATTGTAAGTGATGGAATCTGTGCTGCACACTATGGGTCTGAGTGGAACCTCCTTTTTGTGTATTTTTGGAAGGCCATAAAGGCAAGGCATGGCTTCACCAGGATACAGTCTGTAATACAGAGGCCGGTCTATCGCTTCCTCTTTTTCCAGCCTTTGTAAACAGTCTATCACTTTCTTCTCAGCCACTGGTCGGATCTCTTTTCAAGCGCTCGTATGTGGTCGTGTCCTCGAGGAGGGTGTGGACTTTGGCTTCGTAATCAGCTGCGTTGAGAATCACAGTGCAACGTCCCTTGTCTGCTGGGAGGATGTTGATGCTATGATCTTTTTCCAGTGCTGAAAGTGCTTTTCTCTCTTCAGATGTGATATTTGAAGGCGGTGGTTTGGCACTCTTCAGGGTCGCTGTGACACGTAGCCTCAGGTCTGCAGCCTCCGATTCAGTCATTTTGTTGTTTCTAATTGCCGTTTCAGTGGCTGTGATGTAGTCCTCTGTAGGGATGTGTTTAGAGGTGACAGAAAAGTTGAGACCTTTAGAGAGCACCTCCTTTTCTGCCTGTGTCAGAACACGATCTGATAGGTTCTAATTTGTCTGTCTCAGTCCTAATGTCTAGCTCGACCTCACCTGCATTCTTTTTGTTCAAAAGAATGTTGAACTTCTTGATTTGGCGTTCTTTGCTCTTCCTGTGCTGTGCTTCTTGTGCAGTCTGTGTAAAATCCATCACTCTTTTGAAAGCTTCTTCAGGGAGTATGCTGGTTAATTTCTCCTGTAAAGTTCCTGTTCTGTCTTTCAATTTATCAATTCTGACGTTGTTTTCCTGGATCCTTTCACTGAGCATCTGCATAAGGCTCCTTCTCCAAATCTTCTCTGCTCTGTGTCCTCTGACCGGTGATTTGATCTGCAGGCTCTTCGGGATCATGTTGTTCTGTCTGCATCTAAGATTGAACCTCAAGTGATTCCTGTTGTCTGCTAGTTTCCTGGCTACAGAAGCTATTTTTGTTAAAAAAGAAAGACCTTCTTTAAACAGAAATGGAGGGCTAAGGTTTAATCTTCCTGTTATTTATTATGGGATACTGAACCCCTGGAAAGGTAGAAGACCAGGACCAGGGAATGTAGATGCTAATCAGGTACTCAGGGTGGTTGAGCCAGGGTCTCACAAAGACAAAGAGGATTCTAATAGCCCACTAGACAAATCTATTTGTCGTAGACACCTGAAAAACAATATAACGGGTCAATTTGTGACCAGGCACAATGTGTCAAAGTCACATGACACTAGCTCGAGTTTATATAGTGGAAAAAAATGGCTGAAAAAAGAGTTTATGTTATTATTTTATTTTAAAATATTTTCCCACAAACCACCACAATTTTGAATCCCTGAACTGTAAAAAAAAAAAAAAAAACTCAACCCAAAATTCAGTGAAAATTTTGTGATTTTGGTGTATGTATTTCTTACATTTTTTACACCTCGTACTTTGAAAAATTGCCAAATGAACTACACCCATGTACAATTAGAGGTAATTGGTGTAGTAAGGCGTGGCAAACTCATTAATATCACTTGCTGAAGTGTTAAAACTGGCATGAGATGTCCTATTTCCTGGCACGAATAATGGTCAAGGCAAGTTTATTTGTAGAGCACATTTCATACACAAGGCAATTCAAAGTACTTCACAAAACAGGAAAAAAATGCATTCAAATCACAAAGAAATTACAGAAATCACAAAACAGTTTAAGACACAAAAGAGAAGAGGCAAAGAAAAATCACATGCAAAGTCACATGCACAGCTAAACAAAACTGTTTTTAGCTTAGATTTGAACATTGTCAGAGTAGAAGTCTGTCTCACATCTTCAGGAAGACTGTTCCAGATTTTAGCTGCATAAAACTGAAATGCAGATTCCCCATGTCCTGACTCTGGCACCAGCAGGAGGCCGGTCCATGTTTAGTCCTGACTCTGGCACCAGCAGGAGGCCGGTCCATGTTTAGTCCTGACTCTGGCACCAGCAGGAGGCCGGTCCATGTTTAGTCCTGACTCTGGCACCAGCAGGAGGCTGGTCCATGTTTAGTCCTGACTCTGGCACCAGCAGGAGGCCGGTCCATGTTTAGTCCTGACTCTGGCACCAGCAGGAGGCCGGTCCATGTTTAGTCCTGACTCTGGCACCAGCAGGAGGCCAGTCCATGTTTAGTCCTGACTCTGGGCACCAGCAGGAGGCCGGTCCATGTTTAGTCCTGACTCTTAGTCCTGACTCTGGCACCAGCAGGAGGTCGGTCCATGTTTAGTCCTGACTCTGGCACCAGCAGGAGGCTGGTCCATGTTTAGTCCTGACTCTGGCACCAGCAGGAGGCCGGTCCATGTTTAGTCCTGACTCTGGCACCAGCAGGAGGCCGGTCCATGTTTAGTCCTGACTCTGGGCACCAGAAGGAGGCAGGTCCCTGAGGTCCTCAGAGTCCGAGATGTTATTTAATGCAATGATGTACAGTAGCTATATTTCACAAAGGCTCTACAGCGCCCCCTTAAACACTTGAATTAAGTCAAAAAATTAACTTTTTACTGACAAATTAAATATGGCAGACATAATTTTTGCCACTTTGAAAATAAAAAGCCAATGACGGACTCTATCTGCAAGCAGCACTTTGGGTGAATAATTTGTGTTTTATTATGTTTGCTGAATAGGACTGATTAAAACATCTCTTGTGTTTATGTCCATGAAATTAAATTAAATCTTCAATAAGAAAAAAAATCTAATTTGGTTAATATGAAGATCTTGATGAAGGTTTTTGTGCGTGGCCCAATCTTGTACTTTTGTGAACACCTCTTGAATTTCCCCATTGTGGGATAAAATAAAGACTTATTTCATCTGATTCTCGAAACCCAATCCACTGCCAACAATGTGTCTGAATTCATTGATGCATCAGAAGAAAGGATAAGGTTGCAATGGAGGCAGAGGTGGAGTGTATTTTGTCTTCAACATTCGCAGAATAATTATCATTCCATGGTTTAGAACATGAGATGTAATTGTGGTTACGTAGTATCAGACCATTTTACATCCCCTTTACTATAGTCTATGGGCAGGGGTGGGCAAACTACGGCCCGCGGGCCACACCGTTCGTCGTTATAATCCGGCCCGCCAAACATGCTAAGTAATATTAAAACAAATTAATAAAATAAAATAATTATGATTTTTTTCTCTGCACTTGTATCCTTAATAAATATGACGTGACATTAATTCAATAATAGATTCAAAAGCCTATATTTGACAGAAAAGTGATATTTTATAAGATTTTTGATTTTTTTTTCCCCACACCAATGATTGCGGGCCGGCCCTTCGCTACTTGCCTGGATTCGAATATGGCCCTCGGAGGAAAAAAATAGCCCACCCCTGGTCTATGGTATAATTAACAGATTGCAGACACAGATTTATGGTTAAAATCTCCTCATGAAAAGTCCTCATGAAACAGAAAACTGCCACAAACTTATGAGTAGAGTTATTGAAATAATGATACTCTAGTAAAAGTATTAAGTAGTGGTCCAACAAATTATATTTGGGAAAACTTATACTCAAGGTACTCAAGGTCACAAAAGCTGGTATTTAAGGATAGACACACAAATGAGAAAAACGAAATCATATCTGAAGGAGCAAGAAACAAAAATGTTCATTCATCATCTTTTAATATTGTCAACACAAAACCTGTATCACTTTGGACAAAACGTTTTTGTTACTCTTCGCACTGTGAGTAAGATAAGATAAGCCTTTATTTGTCCACGCAGTTTGGAATTCTACTGTTACAACGCAATGTAGATACAGAAGTGAGAGAAACCGAGATACCGTATAGAAGACTTTTAAAAAAACACTCTTAATAATAGAAAAGCTCTTATAAAAACAACAGTAAATGCTTTTAACCTTTGTGTTTTTAAACTTTCCAAATTTGTAGAGCACAATTCTTCATACACATTTAAAGTTTAAAGAAGAAAAGGGTGCAAATCACAATACAAACAAATAAGGGGGAAAATGATATACATTTTAAAAAGAGAAGTGCAAATCTTTTCAGCTGTCATGTAGCCCTACCAGGCTAAACATTTTTTTAACCTATTTGAACATAGTCGAGTGTTGTTGTTTTGTTTCCTTTTGTTGGAGTTGGCAATAGTTTAAATTTCAGGTCCACCCTTCATGGCCCATGTTACTTTACTCGTCTTTATTGCATCTCTAAAGCAAACACCAGGCAGCAAGCATGGCAGCACACAGTTTTGGCTGCCTGTTGAGACCGCAAATGTTTTTATTTTGAGGTTGCATTTCCGGTATGTATTTTGTACGTGTGCGTAATAACTCTATTAATGTTATTATTTGTAACCCAGTGTCCAGCATTGTTACATTTGTCCGTAGTACCATCATTGCAATATATTCTCTTCATATTCACAGACAAATACAGCAGGTTTTAGTACAACTCTATGAACAATGAAATAGATGCTGTATTTGTGATATAAGTAAACGATGGGTCCAAACAACACAAACCTCAGGCAAACATCAACATCCAGACGTTTTACTAGAATAAAATGTGCACAAAGAATAGACTGCAGTCAGACTTGTTCCACACAAAGTGTTCAGGATGTGGCTGACGAGATAAAGTAAACAGCTCACAGATGGGGCTTCACCTCCGTGACCAAAAACACAATTACAACAACTGTGTTTTTTCAACTTACAATGGCCGATTGATGGGAAAGCAATTTTCATTTTTAAACCGTAAACAATTTCAGAAAATGTATGAAGCAAACAATCAAATGTCCAAAGCACAAATACAACAATTAAAACAATGTGATTTGTTTTTCCTTTTACTTTAGCATTCCCCATTGCTATTGCTTTAAACTTCAGAGCCATTATATTTTTACTATAAGGGTTCGATTATTCAAAATGTAACTCTCACAAGTTTTCCCGGATTCTATGTGTGACAGGTTAAAAAGCGAGTCACAGATTTGAAATTTGTCACAAGACACTATTTTCACCTTTTAGTTAATTATTGTGGTCAAGACTGTGTTCAGTACAAAAAGTGTAAATGATAAAAATGTACATATGACCTGTTAACAATGTTTATTTCTATTGGCTGGCGGAAATGTGTGATATGCGCAAAGTTTTCGGTGTTCTTTCCTGAAATAAAACGGAAGAGTAAGGACGTGACCGTCTCTGTCCTTCACTTTTCCCATTCAAAAAGCAACCACGTACCTGTCCCAAACTGTCGGAGCAGAGGGCGCAACATATGCTATAACAGACATTAATAAATAGTCTACATCCTGTATAACCCCATAAGCTGTGCAACTGATAAAAATTTCATCCAATTGTTTCAATTCGTCAATGTCTTTTTAATTGAGAGGTCAAGAGTTTGTACTTTGGATGAATCATTTGTATTATTATGTTTGCTAAATAGGACTGTAGTAGAAAAAGCTTCAGTTGTAGTCATCTGGACTCAGTTTGAAAAATAGACGTTTCGACTCTCATCCAAGAGTCATTGTCAATAAAAGAATTTAGATCGAGAACTCCGATATTAATACTGTTCTGTGGTAAGACCCGCCCATTGGGAGGAGCCTTCCTGAAGTAGAAAGAGTTGTTTGTTTCAACAGAAACTCCCCCCTTGTATCTACCGAGCTAGCCTATTCAGAATCTTAATGGGCTATTAGAATCCTCTTTGTCTTTGTGAGACCCTGGCTCAACCACCCTGAGTACCTGATTAGCATCTACATGTCCTGGTCTTGGTCTTCTACCTTTCCAGGGGTTCAGTATCCCATAATAAATAACAGGAAGATTAAACCTTAGCCCTCCATTTCTGTTTAAAGAAGGTCTTTCTTTTTTAACAAAAATAGCTTCCTTGACTCCTCTTTCAAACCATCTTTTCTCCCTGCTTAAAACCTTCACCTCACCGTCTTCAAACGAGTGATTAGAGGCTTCAAGATGGAGATGCACGGCACTCTGAGGTCCTGAACTTGTATTTCTTCTGTGCTGATAAAGCCTCTTGTGTAGAGGCTGTTTTGTCTCACCTATGTACCGTTCTTTACAGCTTTCTTCACTGCATTGGATCGAATAAACTACATTGCTCTGTTTTTGAGTCGGCAACTTGTCCTTTGGGTGAACCAGTTTTTGTCTTAAAGTGTTTCCTGGTTTAAAATAAACAGGGACTTGGTGTTGTCTAAAAATTCTCTGCAGTTTTTCTGACAGGCCAGACACATAAGGGATAGAAACACCCTTCCTTCTCTGTTCAGTTTCCCTTTTGTCCTGCTTCTTGGTTCTCTTCACTCTGTTGAGAGCCCAAGCGGGGTAACCACAGGCTGAGAGGGCATTTCGGACATGTTTTTCCTCTTTCTTCTTGCCCTCTGAGCTGGTGGGCACACCTTGAGCTCTGTGTTGTAAGGTTCTGATCACACCCAGCTTGTGCTGTAGTGGGTGGTTGGAACTAAAGAGCAGATACTGGTCCGTGTGTGTAGGTTTCCTATATACCTCTATTTGGAGTTTCCCGTCCTCTCCTCTGATCGTGGAACAATCAAGAAAGGCCAAGCGATTCTCCTTAGCGTCTTCTCTTGTAAACCTGATATGTGGGTCCACAGCATTGATGTGATCAGAGAAGGTTTCCAGCTCTTGTTTCTTGATTGTTACAAAAGTATCATCGACATAGCGGAGCCACAGTTTTGGGGCTATGCCTGAGAATGAGGCCAGTGCCTTCTTCTCAAAGTGCTCCATGTACAGGTTGGCTACTATGGGAGAGACGGGCGAGCCCATGGCACAGCCATGAATCTGTCTGTAAAATTGTCCCCGGAATTGAAAGTAAGTGGTGTTCAGACAGATGTCCAACAGTTTACATATGTGTTCAGGTGTCAGTTTGGTCCTTTCCTGTAGGGTGGTGTCTTCCTGCAGTCTGATCCTCACCGCTGCTACTGCATCAGAGGTCGGGATGCAGGTGAACAGGGACACAACATCATATGAAACCATGAGGTCATCTGGGTCCAGTTGGAGATGTTTCACTTTATCCACAAAGTTGTGCGTGTTTTCCACATGATGTACCGAATTCCCCACAAGCGGAGCCAATATAGTTGTTAAATGCTTGGCCACATTGTAAGTGATGGAATCTGTGCTGCACACTATGGGTCTGAGTGGAACCTCCTTTTTGTGTATTTTTGGAAGGCCATAAAGGCAAGGCATGGCTTCACCAGGATACAGTCTGTAATACAGAGGCCGGTCTATCGCTTCCTCTTTTTCCAGCCTTTGTAAACAGTCTATCACTTTCTTCTCAGCCACTGGTCGGATCTCTTTTCAAGCGCTCGTATGTGGTCGTGTCCTCGAGGAGGGTGTGGACTTTGGCTTCGTAATCAGCTGCGTTGAGAATCACAGTGCAACGTCCCTTGTCTGCTGGGAGGATGTTGATGCTATGATCTTTTTCCAGTGCTGAAAGTGCTTTTCTCTCTTCAGATGTGATATTTGAAGGCGGTGGTTTGGCACTCTTCAGGGTCGCTGTGACACGTAGCCTCAGGTCTGCAGCCTCCGATTCAGTCATTTTGTTGTTTCTAATTGCCGTTTCAGTGGCTGTGATGTAGTCCTCTGTAGGGATGTGTTTAGAGGTGACAGAAAAGTTGAGACCTTTAGAGAGCACCTCCTTTTCTGCCTGTGTCAGAACACGATCTGATAGGTTCTAATTTGTCTGTCTCAGTCCTAATGTCTAGCTCGACCTCACCTGCATTCTTTTTGTTCAAAAGAATGTTGAACTTCTTGATTTGGCGTTCTTTGCTCTTCCTGTGCTGTGCTTCTTGTGCAGTCTGTGTAAAATCCATCACTCTTTTGAAAGCTTCTTCAGGGAGTATGCTGGTTAATTTCTCCTGTAAAGTTCCTGTTCTGTCTTTCAATTTATCAATTCTGACGTTGTTTTCCTGGATCCTTTCACTGAGCATCTGCATAAGGCTCCTTCTCCAAATCTTCTCTGCTCTGTGTCCTCTGACCGGTGATTTGATCTGCAGGCTCTTCGGGATCATGTTGTTCTGTCTGCATCTAAGATTGAACCTCAAGTGATTCCTGTTGTCTGCTAGTTTCCTGGCTACAGAAGCTATTTTTGTTAAAAAAGAAAGACCTTCTTTAAACAGAAATGGAGGGCTAAGGTTTAATCTTCCTGTTATTTATTATGGGATACTGAACCCCTGGAAAGGTAGAAGACCAGGACCAGGGAATGTAGATGCTAATCAGGTACTCAGGGTGGTTGAGCCAGGGTCTCACAAAGACAAAGAGGATTCTAATAGCCCACTAGACAAATCTATTTGTCGTAGACACCTGAAAAACAATATAACGGGTCAATTTGTGACCAGGCACAATGTGTCAAAGTCACATGACACTAGCTCGAGTTTATATAGTGGAAAAAAATGGCTGAAAAAAGAGTTTATGTTATTATTTTATTTTAAAATATTTTCCCACAAACCACCACAATTTTGAATCCCTGAACTGTAAAAAAAAAAAAAAAAACTCAACCCAAAATTCAGTGAAAATTTTGTGATTTTGGTGTATGTATTTCTTACATTTTTTACACCTCGTACTTTGAAAAATTGCCAAATGAACTACACCCATGTACAATTAGAGGTAATTGGTGTAGTAAGGCGTGGCAAACTCATTAATATCACTTGCTGAAGTGTTAAAACTGGCATGAGATGTCCTATTTCCTGGCACGAATAATGGTCAAGGCAAGTTTATTTGTAGAGCACATTTCATACACAAGGCAATTCAAAGTACTTCACAAAACAGGAAAAAAATGCATTCAAATCACAAAGAAATTACAGAAATCACAAAACAGTTTAAGACACAAAAGAGAAGAGGCAAAGAAAAATCACATGCAAAGTCACATGCACAGCTAAACAAAACTGTTTTTAGCTTAGATTTGAACATTGTCAGAGTAGAAGTCTGTCTCACATCTTCAGGAAGACTGTTCCAGATTTTAGCTGCATAAAACTGAAATGCAGATTCCCCATGTTTAGTCCTGACTCTGGCACCAGCAGGAGGCCGGTCCATGTTTAGTCCTGACTCTGGCACCAGCAGGAGGCCGGTCCATGTTTAGTCCTGACTCTGGCACCAGCAGGAGGCCGGTCCATGTTTAGTGCTGACTCTGGCACCAGCAGGAGGCTGGTCCATGTTTAGTCCTGACTCTGGCACCAGCAGGAGGCCGGTCCATGTTTAGTCCTGACTCTGGCACCAGCAGGAGGCCGGTCCATGTTTAGTCCTGACTCTGGCACCAGCAGGAGGCTGGTCCATGTTTAGTCCTGACTCTGGCACCAGCAGGAGGCCGGTCCATGTTTAGTCCTGACTCTGGCACCAGCAGGAGGCCGGTCCATGTTTAGTCCTGACTCTGGGCACCAGAAGGAGGCAGGTCCCTGAGGTCCTCAGAGTCCGAGATGTTATTTAATGCAATGATGTACAGTAGCTATATTTCACAAAGGCTCTACAGCGCCCCCTTAAACACTTGAATTAAGTCAAAAAATTAACTTTTTACTGACAAATTAAATATGGCAGACATAATTTTTGCCACTTTGAAAATAAAAAGCCAATGACGGACTCTATCTGCAAGCAGCACTTTGGGTGAATAATTTGTGTTTTATTATGTTTGCTGAATAGGACTGATTAAAACATCTCTTGTGTTTATGTCCATGAAATTAAATTAAATCTTCAATAAGAAAAAAAATCTAATTTGGTTAATATGAAGATCTTGATGAAGGTTTTTGTGCGTGGCCCAATCTTGTACTTTTGTGAACACCTCTTGAATTTCCCCATTGTGGGATAAAATAAAGACTTATTTCATCTGATTCTCGAAACCCAATCCACTGCCAACAATGTGTCTGAATTCATTGATGCATCAGAAGAAAGGATAAGGTTGCAATGGAGGCAGAGGTGGAGTGTATTTTGTCTTCAACATTCGCAGAATAATTATCATTCCATGGTTTAGAACATGAGATGTAATTGTGGTTACGTAGTATCAGACCATTTTACATCCCCTTTACTATAGTCTATGGGCAGGGGTGGGCAAACTACGGCCCGCGGGCCACACCGTTCGTCGTTATAATCCGGCCCGCCAAACATGCTAAGTAATATTAAAACAAATTAATAAAATAAAATAATTATGATTTTTTTCTCTGCACTTGTATCCTTAATAAATATGACGTGACATTAATTCAATAATAGATTCAAAAGCCTATATTTGACAGAAAAGTGATATTTTATAAGATTTTTGATTTTTTTTTCCCCACACCAATGATTGCGGGCCGGCCCTTCGCTACTTGCCTGGATTCGAATATGGCCCTCGGAGGAAAAAAATAGCCCACCCCTGGTCTATGGTATAATTAACAGATTGCAGACACAGATTTATGGTTAAAATCTCCTCATGAAAAGTCCTCATGAAACAGAAAACTGCCACAAACTTATGAGTAGAGTTATTGAAATAATGATACTCTAGTAAAAGTATTAAGTAGTGGTCCAACAAATTATATTTGGGAAAACTTATACTCAAGGTACTCAAGGTCACAAAAGCTGGTATTTAAGGATAGACACACAAATGAGAAAAACGAAATCATATCTGAAGGACCAAGAAACAAAAATGTTCATTCATCATCTTTTAATATTGTCAACACAAAACCTGTATCACTTTGGACAAAACGTTTTTGTTACTCTTCGCACTGTGAGTAAGATAAGATAAGCCTTTATTTGTCCACGCAGTTTGGAATTCTACTGTTACAACGCAATGTAGATACAGAAGTGAGAGAAACCGAGATACCGTATAGAAGACTTTTAAAAAAACACTCTTAATAATAGAAAAGCTCTTATAAAAACAACAGTAAATGCTTTTAACCTTTGTGTTTTTAAACTTTCCAAATTTGTAGAGCACAATTCTTCATACACATTTAAAGTTTAAAGAAGAAAAGGGTGCAAATCACAATACAAACAAATAAGGGGGAAAATGATATACATTTTAAAAAGAGAAGTGCAAATCTTTTCAGCTGTCATGTAGCCCTACCAGGCTAAACATTTTTTTAACCTATTTGAACATAGTCGAGTGTTGTTGTTTTGTTTCCTTTTGTTGGAGTTGGCAATAGTTTAAATTTCAGGTCCACCCTTCATGGCCCATGTTACTTTACTCGTCTTTATTGCATCTCTAAAGCAAACACCAGGCAGCAAGCATGGCAGCACACAGTTTTGGCTGCCTGTTGAGACCGCAAATGTTTTTATTTTGAGGTTGCATTTCCGGTATGTATTTTGTACGTGTGCGTAATAACTCTATTAATGTTATTATTTGTAACCCAGTGTCCAGCATTGTTACATTTGTCCGTAGTACCATCATTGCAATATATTCTCTTCATATTCACAGACAAATACAGCAGGTTTTAGTACAACTCTATGAACAATGAAATAGATGCTGTATTTGTGATATAAGTAAACGATGGGTCCAAACAACACAAACCTCAGGCAAACATCAACATCCAGACGTTTTACTAGAATAAAATGTGCACAAAGAATAGACTGCAGTCAGACTTGTTCCACACAAAGTGTTCAGGATGTGGCTGACGAGATAAAGTAAACAGCTCACAGATGGGGCTTCACCTCCGTGTCCAAAAACACAATTACAACAACTGGGTTTTTTCAACTTACAATGGCCGATTGATGGGAAAGCAATTTTCATTTTTAAACCGTAAACAATTTCAGAAAATGTATGAAGCAAACAATCAAATGTCCAAAGCACAAATACAACAATTAAAACAATGTGATTTGTTTTTCCTTTTACTTTAGCATTCCCCATTGCTATTGCTTTAAACTTCAGAGCCATTATATTTTTACTATAAGGGTTCGATTATTCAAAATGTAACTCTCACAAGTTTTCCCGGATTCTATGTGTGACAGGTTAAAAAGCGAGTCACAGATTTGAAATTTGTCACAAGACACTATTTTCACCTTTTAGTTAATTATTGTGGTCAAGACTGTGTTCAGTACAAAAAGTGTAAATGATAAAAATGTACATATGACCTGTTAACAATGTTTATTTCTATTGGCTGGCGGAAATGTGTGATATGCGCAAAGTTTTCGGTGTTCTTTCCTGAAATAAAACGGAAGAGTAAGGACGTGACCGTCTCTGTCCTTCACTTTTCCCATTCAAAAAGCAACCACGTACCTGTCCCAAACTGTCGGAGCAGAGGGCGCAACATATGCTATAACAGACATTAATAAATAGTCTACATCCTGTATAACCCCATAAGCTGTGCAACTGATAAAAATTTCATCCAATTGTTTCAATTCGTCAATGTCTTTTTAATTGAGAGGTCAAGAGTTTGTACTTTGGATGAATCATTTGTATTATTATGTTTGCTAAATAGGACTGTAGTAGAAAAAGCTTCAGTTGTAGTCATCTGGACTCAGTTTGAAAAATAGACGTTTCGACTCTCATCCAAGAGTCATTGTCAATAAAAGAATTTAGATCGAGAACTCCGATATTAATACTGTTCTGTGGTAAGACCCGCCCATTGGGAGGAGCCTTCCTGAAGTAGAAAGAGTTGTTTGTTTCAACAGAAACTCCCCCCTTGTATCTACCGAGCTAGCCTATTCAGAATCTTAATGGGCTATTAGAATCCTCTTTGTCTTTGTGAGACCCTGGCTCAACCACCCTGAGTACCTGATTAGCATCTACATGTCCTGGTCTTGGTCTTCTACCTTTCCAGGGGTTCAGTATCCCATAATAAATAACAGGAAGATTAAACCTTAGCCCTCCATTTCTGTTTAAAGAAGGTCTTTCTTTTTTAACAAAAATAGCTTCCTTGACTCCTCTTTCAAACCATCTTTTCTCCCTGCTTAAAACCTTCACCTCACCGTCTTCAAACGAGTGATTAGAGGCTTCAAGGTGGAGATGCACGGCACTCTGAGGTCCTGAACTTGTATTTCTTCTGTGCTGATAAAGCCTCTTGTGTAGAGGCTGTTTTGTCTCACCTATGTACCGTTCTTTACAGCTTTCTTCACTGCATTGGATCGAATAAACTACATTGCTCTGTTTTTGAGTCGGCAACTTGTCCTTTGGGTGAACCAGTTTTTGTCTTAAAGTGTTTCCTGGTTTAAAATAAACAGGGACTTGGTGTTGTCTAAAAATTCTCTGCAGTTTTTCTGACAGGCCAGACACATAAGGGATAGAAACACCCTTCCTTCTCTGTTCAGTTTCCCTTTTGTCCTGCTTCTTGGTTCTCTTCACTCTGTTGAGAGCCCAAGCGGGGTAACCACAGGCTGAGAGGGCATTTCGGACATGTTTTTCCTCTTTCTTCTTGCCCTCTGAGCTGGTGGGCACACCTTGAGCTCTGTGTTGTAAGGTTCTGATCACACCCAGCTTGTGCTGTAGTGGGTGGTTGGAACTAAAGAGCAGATACTGGTCCGTGTGTGTAGGTTTCCTATATACCTCTATTTGGAGTTTCCCGTCCTCTCCTCTGATCGTGGAACAATCAAGAAAGGCCAAGCGATTCTCCTTAGCGTCTTCTCTTGTAAACCTGATATGTGGGTCCACAGCATTGATGTGATCAGAGAAGGTTTCCAGCTCTTGTTTCTTGATTGTTACAAAAGTATCATCGACATAGCGGAGCCACAGTTTTGGGGCTATGCCTGAGAATGAGGCCAGTGCCTTCTTCTCAAAGTGCTCCATGTACAGGTTGGCTACTATGGGAGAGACGGGCGAGCCCATGGCACAGCCATGAATCTGTCTGTAAAATTGTCCCCGGAATTGAAAGTAAGTGGTGTTCAGACAGATGTCCAACAGTTTACATATGTGTTCAGGTGTCAGTTTGGTCCTTTCCTGTAGGGTGGTGTCTTCCTGCAGTCTGATCCTCACTGCTGCTACTGCATCAGAGGTCGGGATGCAGGTGAACAGGGACACAACATCATATGAAACCATGAGGTCATCTGGGTCCAGTTGGAGATGTTTCACTTTATCCACAAAGTTGTGCGTGTTTTCCACATGATGTACCGAATTCCCCACAAGCGGAGCCAATATAGTTGTTAAATGCTTGGCCACATTGTAAGTGATGGAATCTGTGCTGCACACTATGGGTCTGAGTGGAACCTCCTTTTTGTGTATTTTTGGAAGGCCATAAAGGCAAGGCATGGCTTCACCAGGATACAGTCTGTAATACAGAGGCCGGTCTATCGCTTCCTCTTTTTCCAGCCTTTGTAAACAGTCTATCACTTTCTTCTCAGCCACTGGTCGGATCTCTTTTCAAGCGCTCGTATGTGGTCGTGTCCTCGAGGAGGGTGTGGACTTTGGCTTC